>NC_053389.1:834440944-834755995 GCF_905171765.1 Bufo bufo
GATCCCATGTATCGATACTCACAGGAACACAACCTCGATGTGGCCCGTGGAGAAGCCCCACCCCTTTCGTCCGTGCGCTCCAGCATACCAAGCTGTGGAGTGCACAGCCACTTCCAGTAAAATAGCCGTGGGTTCCAACCAGGCACTACCGGAATGCACAGCTCACACAGCGCGAGGTGCCATTGCACAGCGGTGCTGTACTATACTCTAAGGGGCTGTGTACATTCTTCTGTCACGACCATGGTTATGGTCGTGACTCTTTGGTCGCATGCACTTGTCAGCGGTTTCTTCTTTGTTATCAATCACAGGTGAGGGCTCTGTGTTTGTTGCCTCATGTGTGGTTGCCACTGGCAACATGATGTGGTTGGCAGTGTAGCAGCTGGAGCTGGTGGCTAGGCTGCTCGCTGTCATAGCATGTGGTTGCCTCTGGCAATGTGTGGTTGAATGTGTTCACTGTCTATGTTTGGTATGCACGGGTTTTAGTTGTGTGTGCATTTCCCTTTAAGTGACACTTTCCTTGTTTGGTGATGGAAGGGTTAACTCCTTTCCTTGTCTGTGTGTGGGTGTGGATACTGGGCCTATTTAGCTCCTGCTGGAAGCCAGAAGTCTGAGGGGTACTTCAGCCATGGTTAGCTGGAGTCATCCTCCTGGTATTATACCATCTTCCAGTGAGGGCCACCCTTGTGGTCATAAGCCTATGTTACATGGTGTTATGAAGGTGTGTGTTTGGTCTCTTTATTTATTGCAGCTTATGGTTTCCTGGGTTCCCGTGTGATGTGTGGTGTGTGCTGTGTCCCTTGTGTTGTTGTGGACAGCAGCACTTGCACATGGGTTCCAGGCTGTGTGTCTGTGGCAGGTAGGTGTGGTTCTTGTTTCACTTACCTGCCATTGCCATATGTCTGTTTATGTTTCCCCTTTTTTTATAGCTTGGCCAGTGAGACTCCTGTTTCGTCCGTATCCTGGAGGAACAGGTAGTCTTACCCTTCTCCTAGTCCAGGGCCACCCTGAGGGCGAGTAGGAATATTAGGTTCCGGAGTATGAGCCCTCCCACCATCAGGGTCGGTTCATACGGCTAGGAGACAGGGTCAGAATTAGGGATTGATATGAGGTGACCTGCTCCCTGATTCCTGTCCTGGCCTTGCATCGACCATCCATCTTCTGGCATCGCACGGCTGAGGGTTTTCCCCATCCTCAGCCGTGACATCTTCCATAGAAAACACCATTAATAAGTAGTGTTGAGCGGGAGGTGCCATATTCGATTTTTTGCGAATATTCGATTGAATATTCGTCTTATATTTGTCGAAATCGAATATTCGTCATTTTTGTATTTATCGCGATTAATATGCGATTTAATCATTCGCATATTGCGATTTTTAAGCTTAGAATTAGAAGTTATAAATTATAACTTCTAATTGCATTATAACTTAATAATAAGGCAACTTTCCTATTCTTTAATCTTGGAGATCTAGATTTAACACAAATATAGCGCTATAATCTATGTCTTTATATTAATAAAAGAATCAAGATAGCGAAGTATTCTTTATTCTACATCAACGAAGATAGCGAAGTATTCTACAATGTAGAATACTTGTAGAATACTTTGCTATCTTCGTTGATGTAGAATACTTCGCTATCTTCGTTGATGTAGAATACTTCGCTATCTTCGTTGATGTAGAATACTTCGCTATCTTCGTTGATGTAGAATACTTCGCTATCTTCGTTGATGTAGAATACTTCGCTATCTTCGTTGATGTAGAATACTTCGCTATCTTCGTTGATGTAGAATACTTCGCTATCTTCGTTGATGTAGAATACTTCGTTATCTTCGTTGATGTAGAATACTTCGCTATCTCTGTTGAAGTAGAATACTTCGCTATCTCCGTTGAAGTAGAATGCTTCGCTATCTTCGTTGATGTAGAATACTTCGCTATCTCCGTTGAAGTAGAATGCTTCGCTATCTTCGTTGATGTAGAATACTTCGCTATCTTCGTTGATGCAGAATCGACATCAACGAAGATAGCGAAGTATTCTACATCTTCCTCAATTTCAGTTACTGTATTATAGCGTTACGCGATAATGACAACTACATCATTATCGAGTAAGGCGATTTATCTCCCTATGTTTAAAGCTCCACAAAATGAATATAGTACTATATCTAAGAATTGTGGATTAGAAATGTTGGATTCGCAATGCGGTTAATAATAATAGCAAATATTATCGCATTGCGATTACAAATTAGCACTGCTAGATTCCATATTCGTTAACTTCATTAATTCTAGCAAGCTGACCCATTCCATTAGAGACCCAGCAGCAGCTTCAAGTTAAAATCGCAATGCGATTACTATAACTTGAATTAATCGCATTGGGATTTCAACTTAGACCTGGTTTACTAAATTTCTTTCAATTAGCGAGGATCATGAATATATTTATTAGTCTTCACTAATTCAAGAAAGCCAACCATTGTAAACCAGGTACAAGTTAAAATCGTTATGCAATTTATTCAAGTTATATTATTCGCATTGCGATTGCAACTTGATTCTCAAATCCTACAGTACATTCTAGCATGGAGGCGTTCCCATGGTGATGGGGACGCTCCATTCGCACGGGAATTAGATAGAGGCGGCAACGGGCACTGACTTGAGCGGGCAGGGAACAGGGAATCATCTCTTAAATGTACCGCTTTTTGAAAAGCTAGGGTAACAATAAAAAAATTAAAAAACTAATATTCGAAATAACGAATATATAGCACTATATTCGAAATATTCGCGAATTCGCGAAGTGCCGATATTTGATAAAAAAATTCGCTATTCGAATATTTGCGCTCGACACTATTAATAAGGAAGGGGGATGAAGAAGGGAACAACAACAATACTGAATCACAAACAAAATGAGGTAAAACGAGGGGCAGGAGGGATGGGGAGGGGGGGAAACCTAGAGGCCAGGGCTAATATTACACAGCCCACGAAGAGATAACTCCCAATGCCAACTAGCGATTGGGGGGAAAAAAAAAAAAAAACATGGACTAATCTTGGCACCTATGATCATTAATTGATATATATTAACGCTTCTTGCGTAGATACATCAATTCCTCTGGTACCAGGAGTAAGGTTACTTACAGGGACAGGAGAATCTAGTTTATATAAAACAAGAGAATGTCAGTCTCTCGTTAAGCCCCCCCGGGTGACTGGGACCGAAACCTATAGATCCACTCTGTTTCTTTCTGGAGGATCCGTCGGTCCCAGTCACCCTTTCTAGGAGAGGGTCTCACCAATTCAAGTGCTGAAAATGTTATGGCTCTGGTGTCTCCATTATGGTGTTCCCATACATGGTCGGCCACCGGGATGTTATTATTCTTCTTAATATCGTTTATATGCTCCAAAATCCTACGTCGGAACTCTCTGAAAGTTTTCCCCACATAATCTAGGGGGCAGGATCACTGACACAGATAGATCATTCCTTTGCTCTGACAGTTGATAAAGTCCCTTATCACATAACTGCTTTTGGTGGACAAACAAATATTAATTTTAGTCTTCTTAATAAAACGACATGCCATACATGAGCCGGAGAGAAATGTTCCTAACGGTTTATGGTCCAGCCACGTCCCTGGTGATACTGGGCGCGTAAAGTGGCTATGGACCAACCAATCTCTAAGGCATATTCCTCGTCTGAACGTGATACTAGGGCTAGACGAGACAGCATCCGCTACGTCTGAATCCATGAGAAGGATAGGGTAGTATTTATTGAGTAGGGTTGAGCGAACCCGAACTGTAAAGTTTGGGTTCGTACCGAACTTTAGGATTCTTGGACCCCGGACCCGAACCCGAACATTTCAGAAAAAATTTACATCTGGTGCATTTGCAGGTTTAGTCAGTGTGCAATTTAAGCTAGCTATACAGCCATCATTTTCTGGGTTTTTAAAAACACACTTTTTTGCCAAAAAACACTATTTTCCATATCTGCAAGTGTTAAATTCAAGTTTAATACATACAGCTTTCATATTCTGTTACCAAAAAAACTCATTTTTTGGCAATCTACAACATCTGGATTAGTCAGTGTGCAATTTAAGCTAGAAATACAGTCATCATTTTCTGGGTTTTTAAAAACACACTTTTTTGCCAAGAAACACTATTTTTCTGGCCTTGCAGCATCAGCACGTGTGAAATTTCAGGGTTATATACTGCTGTCAAATTCAGTTATTAAACAAACACCCGTTTGGGCAAAAAAAATTAGTTGGCAGCCTTTGCTGCAGATGTCATTGTGAGATACCGCCTTTACATAGTGTGGTTCTATTCGGGTATTTGAAATACCGCCATTTGGTGCACAAATCTTTAATTAAGGCCTAGTGTGGGTCAGGCTGTGTGAGATACACCATGTATATACAGGGCTTATATTGTTCTATTAATAAAACACCCTTTTTTGGGCAAAATACAAAATTTTTCAGGCCTTGCAGCATCTATTGAGCAACGGAGCGGGGCGCAAACAATAGCGAAGTGGAACTTGACTTAGGGGGAAGTATGCAGGCAGGAAATGGTTAGTATGTGTTTTCAGGTTAGGTGTCTGCAGGGTTAAGGAAGTGGGTGGGGTTTGCAAGTTCGCGGGCAGTATATTATCTATGGTGGGTGTGGGATCTGCAGCAGTGTCCGGGGTATTGCGGTGAGTTAGGTGCTGCGGTTTGTCATGTCTTCCTTAGATGAGTTGATGGCTGCGGTCAGGGCCGCAGCAGAGCGGCATGGATCTGAGCGGGTTCAGCAGAGCTTGCAAGCGGCTATGGCGGCGCCTGCTGCGCCTCCGGCTGCATTAGGGGGAGGATTAGGGCCCGAGTCCTGAGGCGACCCCCCGTGTGCGGCGACGGGTGCAGAGCCCCCTTAGGGATCCCCCTAGGCGACCGGCTAGGGCCAATTCGGTTGTGGCTGGTAGGCGTAGCAGCCAAAATCCAGCACCTTGTCGGGCGCCTGCGGGAAAAGGACGGGTTAATTCCTGTCGTTCGTCCCTTGCCCGGCGGGGGGGGTCGCGTGGTGATGCGGCCTTTCCTGGCCTAGATGTCCCCAGCGTGGAGAGCGACAGTCCGGGTACCTTACCTGCACCTGCGGCGGGCTGACGATCGGCAGGGAGGATGTCGGGGGATGCGGCCTCACTTTCCAGTGGTGAGGGCTTGCCTGCTGAGGTGGCATCGATGGAGGTGAGGGCGCTGCGGCCTGGCCCTGGAGGTCGGCAGCGTTCTTCTGTTGCACGGCCAGAGGAGTGTTCGGCGGCAACAGCGGCAACCCGTGGTGAGGCTGGGTACTGCAGGCCTGTGGATAAGAGGAGGATCGCTGGCTGGGGGTTCTGGTTTTGCCCCGCCCCCAGTGCAGCAGGCAGGTGACACGGCTGTGATGGGACGCGATGCGGCTATTGGCCAACGGGCCGGTGGGTCAGGGGGTGGCGGAACGGACATGGAGACCAGCGTGGTTACGGGACGGCGGCCGCCGTCAGGTGGGCCTAGGAGCGAAGTGTCATCGGATCTGCGACCTGGCCATGTGGACGGTGGTAGGGGTCTCCAATCTGTTGCGATGTTGGAAGAAGGCGAACTCAGCTTGGATGAATGCGAAGCGGACGACAGTCCAGAGGTCGTTTCTGGTGTTGGTCCATCATCTTCTACATCTCCGGTCGTTTTGATGCCAAGAAGTGTTTCAGAGCGGTCTGCGGCGACTGGGAGGTTACCCCATGGTAAGCCAGGTGAGAGATCTTCGTGTCAGGTTCAAGATGGTGGCGGGTTGGGGGTTGTGGGCGGTCCGTTAGGTAGGGCTGGGACGGAGAGTTTGGTGCAGGAATTGCTGTCGGGTATGTTTTCTCCTATTTCGCGTTTGGGGCCTGAGGTCGGGAGTCGCGGACAATCTAGTGGGGTCAGGTCGGGTTGTGCACCTGTTGCAGCGGCGGGTGCTTCGGTGGGTGACGTGGTGGCGAGCGGGGGAAGTAATGGTAAACTTAGTGAGGACGTTAGGTTGGCGGATGCTGCAAAAGGGGAAGTGTACGTGTGCTTTGAGGGGCTGTTGGGAGCACACTTGAAGCCGGAGGTCAGGGAAAAGATTTGGAAGGACGAGTATGTTGAAATATTTTCGTTGCTTCCGTTGGAGAAGTTCCAGTTGGATAGGGTGAGGTTGGATGAGAGCAAAAGGGAGGAGGAGATGAAGCGTCGGTATAGGCTTATACCGCGCACTTTTCTAAATTGGCTGCAGGAGTGTGATAGGCGAGAAGGCGCCTGAACACTGTTTGGCGCTTTTATGCTATATGGACGTGGTGGGGGAGGCATATCGGACGTATGGGGGGTTGGCTTAGCTTAGGTATGACGTGCAGTTTCGTCAGAGGAAGGCGGTCCGGTCTAGTATTAGGTGGGACCACAAGGACATCAGCCTATGGATACGGCTAATGTCTGCTCCTAAATGGGGCAACCAACCCTTTCGGGGTGCGGCCGGGGGTTCCTCGGCGGCAGAATTCAGTGGCGGGAGTAAAATGGGATGCTGTTGGCAATTTAACGAGAGGTTGCCTGATTGCCGGTTCAAGCATGAATGCTACGGTTGCGGCGGGGCACACAGCTTGTCGCAGTGTTTTAAGCACGGAAAAGGCAAGGGATTTGAGGCTGTGCAGAAGAGGGGTGACTCCGGTGAAGGTGTTCGAGATGGAGCCTTTTCTAAGGATTTATCCAAATAGGGAGGCGGCGGAGTTGTTGTTAGCGGGTTTTAGGGACGGTTTTAAGATCCCTTGTGTTTCGGAGGGGGTTGTGGTCGCTGATCGCAACTTGTCTTCAGCGTTGTCTCACCCGGTGGTAGTTTCTGAGAAGATTGCCAAGGAAGTGGTAGTGGGTAGAATAACAGGCCCGTTTGTGGAGTGTCCGTTGCAGGGCTTGTGGGTGTCACCGTTGGGGTTGGTACCAAAAAAGGAGCCGAACAAGTTTCGGCTTATTCACAATCTGTCATTTCCTGCGGGAAGTTCGGTTAATGATGGTATTAACGACGAGTTATGTTCAGTGTCGTATACGTCGTTTGACGAGGCTGTGCGGTGGGTGCAACGTTTTGGGTATGGGGCGTTGTTGGCGAAAACGGACATTGAGACTGTTTTTCGTTTGTTGCCCATTCATCCGGACAGCTTTCATTTACTCGGTTTTAGATGGGAGGGGCAATTTTACGTTGATTGTTGTTTACCTATGGGTTGCGCTATTTCTTGTTCGTTGTTTGAAGCGTTTAGTTAATTTTTAGAATGGGTTGTGAAGCAGGAAGTGGGTTGGAACTCTGTTACACTATCTGGACAATTTTTTGTTTTTGGGTCCGGCTGGGTCGCGGGTTTGTTTAGTTTTGCTGTGCACAATGGAGCGGGTGGCGGCCAGGTTCGGCGTGCCGTTGGAGAAAACGAAGGGACCGGACACGTCAGTCAAGTTTTTGGGTATAGTAATTGATAGCGTGGCGATGGAATGCAGGTTGCAAGATGATAAGGTGATAGATTTGCGCAGTGAGGTTGCTTTTCTGCGTAGGGCGAAGAAAGTGCAATTACGTTGTGTGCAGTCGGTTTTGGGTAAATTAAATTATGCTTGCAGAATTTTTTCCCATGGGTCGGTTGTTCTGTCGGCACTTGGCCATAGCGACAGCTGGTGTTAGGGTGCCTTTCCATTTTTTGCGGCTGTCTGCGGAGGTGCGGGCGGATCTGGAAGTTTGGGAGAGTTTTTTGGTGGTTTAACGGTCGTTCGATGTGGATGGAGGCGCCGGGTGCTAACGCTGATCTAGAATTGTTTGCGGATGCGTCGGGTTCCTGCGGGTATGGCGCTTTTTGTCAAGGGCAATGGTGTGCGGGTCCGTGGCCTGAGGAGTGGAAGGGGGCCGGCTTGCTGGGTAATCTAGCACTGTTGGAACTGTTCCCCATTGTTTTGGCAACTGAATTGTAGGGGGAGCTGTTACGGAACAAGCGGGTGCGCTTCTGTTGTGATAATTTGGGTGTGGTGCAGGCGGTCAACAGTCAGTCAGCTAATTCACCTCCTGTTGTGCGTTTGCTTCGGCACCTGGTTCTCAGAGGGTTAAAATTGAATGCTTGTTTTGTAGCAGTGCATGTTCCTGGTGTTGATAATTCCATTGCTGATTCTCTTTCTCGTTTCCAGTGGGACCGTTTTTGCAGTTTGATGCCGAGCACGGACGCAAAGGGTTTGCCCTGTCCTCAGTGGCTCTGGAGCGTGACCTTGGGGTCTCATCAGATCTGATTAGGTGGTCCGTGAGTAGGAGTACGTGGTCAGCCTATTTTTCTGTGTGGTCTCATTGGGAACGTTTCTCGGAGGTTTTGGTGCGACAGGCTCTGAAGGGCTATCGGCGCAGTGCTGTTAGGAAGGATACTCGTCGTTCGGTTTCTTTTTCGGTGTTACAGCAGTTGTGGGAGCAGGTTGGTGTGGTTTGCGATTCTTGGTATGAGGTGTGTTTGTTTCGGGCCCCCTTTTCGTTGGCTTTCTTCGGGGCTTTTAGGGTCTCTGAGCTGGTGGCGAGTAGTGGCTTGCGAGGCGGCAGACTGTTGTGGGATGACATTCGTTTGGATGAAGGAGGTGTGCGTTGTGTTTTACGTAGGTCGAAAACTGATCAAGTCGGAAGAGGGGTTTGCGTTTTGTTGCGCCCATTGGTTGGATCCGTGCTGTGCCCTGTTCGGTGTGTGGAAGAATTTTTGCTATTACGACCGGGCATAGCGGGTTCTTTTTTGGTGCACCTGAATGGTCTGACGTTGTCCCGTTTTCAGTTTGTTGCGATCTTCAGGCGGTGTCTGATGGCTGCTGGTCATCCGGCCATGGAGTTTGCGTCTCATTCCTTGAGGATAGGAGCGGCGACTGAGGCGGCTAGATGGGGTCTAAGTGATGTTGTTATTAAGCGGATTGGTCGGTGGGAATCAGATTGCTTTCGGGGATATATTCGCCCTCATATGTTGTAGTGGTGGGGTTCTGTTTGTGATTGCATGTTGGGGGTCGAGTCTCATTGTGTTTGTTTTTTTTAGGGTCCTCTTCGTGCTTGGCGTGGATTCTGGGTCATTCGTACGTTCACTGGGGAGCGCTGAGAGCCGATGTGTGGAGGAATGGAAGGCAATTTGGTTTTCGGCCGGAGGAGTTGCAAGTGCAGTGGATTGGTGTGAGGGGGCTTCTGTGGTGTCGGGTGTTGCCGGAATTTCATGCTTTTGCTTTGTTGGATAGGCCCCCCGACATTTTACTTTTGCATGTTGGGGGAAATGATTTAGGTGTTCGTCGTTCAAGGGATGTGATACGTGACATCAAACTGGATCTGTTTCGGTTGTTGGGAGAGTTTCTGGACTTGTTGGTCGTTTGGTCTGAAGTGGTTGCTAGAAGGTCGTGGCGGTTTGCGAGGTCAATGGAGCGGATTAATAAGGCGCGAGCGAAGCTCAATAAGGAGGTGCGTTGTTTTGTCCGGCGTCAGGGCGGATTTGTGGTGCGCCATAGGGAATTGGAGGCTGCTTCGCCTCAATTCCTGAAGGCCGATGGTGTGTATATTAATGATGTGGGTATGGATTTGTGGGCCTCTGGTTTACAGGATGGTCTGGAGACAGCTTTGAGAGTGTGGCGGGACGTCCACAGGAGAGGTGTCTCCTGTGTTCGTCTGTGGCCGGTTAATGGAGGGTCCTGGAAGGCAATACAATGTTTAAAGGTGCATGACATGTTGGAGCGTGCATCTCATGAGGTTCGGTAAGCTGATGGCTGGGGCTCCTGTTTGGGCAAAAATGCCTACAGGGGTGGATGGAGATATAATTTGGAGGATTTGGTACCTTTGGGTCGGTGACTGCGGCCAAGGGTAAGGTGGAAATCAAGTGGAGATGGGGAGTGAAGAGCGCAGCTTGCTTGGGTTGCCTTCTAGGATCCTTTCTCAATGTGTTGGAATTTATTGCACTTTATTTATGTGTTTATGTGTTTATGGTTGTGATTATTAAAAGAAAGTTGATGTAGAAGTTATTTGTTAGTTTAATAAACGGGCTGCTACGGCCATTTATACCAAGAAGTTGACTTCTGAGTGTTTTTTTGGGAAGGGAGGGTAGTTTGGGTTGGAAGGTCGGGCAGCTGACTGAAGTGATCTTCCATCCTATTAAGTCATGACGTTTTGAAATTCCAGGGTTATATACTGCTGCCATATTCAGTTATTAAACAAACACCCGTTTGGGCAAAAAAAGTTTATTTGGCAGCCTTTGCTGCATATGTCATTGTGAGATAAACCCTTTATATATTTGGGTTATATTCAGATATTTGAAATACCACCATTTAGTGCACAAATATTTAATTGAGGCCTAGTGTGGTTCAGGCCGTGTGAGATACATCCTTTAAATACAGGGGTTTGATTCAGGTATTTGAAATACAGCCATTTTGGGCAAACAAATTCAATTAAGGCCTACACTGGTTCAGACCGTGTGAGATACATCTGTACATACTGTCGTTCTATTCTACTATTAATTAAACACCCATTTAGGGCAAGATCCGAAATTAGAGAAATATGAGGAGAGCATCAAATAAGGGACGTGGCCCAGGTCGTGGTGCTGCTGGTGGAGCTCCTGTTGCAGGGAGAGGACGTGGTCAATCTGTGCCAGCTACACGCACAAGTGAAACCCCTTCCTCAGGTGCGAGTAGGCGACAGAACCTGCAGCGGTATTTGGTCGGGCCTAATGCGGCTCTATGAATGGTGAGGCCTGAACAAGTACAGGCGATAGTAGATTGGGTTGCTGACAGTGGATCCAGTTCCTTCACATTGTCTCCCACCCAGTCTCCTGCCGAAAGACCACAGTTGGCACCTGCAGCCGATGTCCATAAGTCTTTCACCTTACCCCTTTGCAAATCAGTCAAGCAGTCTGAGCCCCAAGTCATGCAGCAGTCTCTTCTGCTTTTTGATGACTCTGTTAGCAGGGTTTCCCAGGGCCATCCAACTAGCCCTGCCCCAGAAGTGGAAGAGATTGAGTGCACCGATGCCCAACCACTTATCTTTCAAGATGAGTACATGGGAGGACCATCGCATCACGTCTTGGATGATGACGAAATACAGGTGCCAACTGCTGGGGCTTTCGAAAGTGTGCAGACCGACAAGGAGGGCAGGGGTGAAGACTGGGTGGAAGATGATGTGGAGGACGATGAGGTCCTCAACCCCACATGGAATCAAGGTCTTGCGAGTGACCTATGTAGTTCGGAGGAAGAGGCGGTGGTCGCACAGAGCCACCAGCACAGCAGAAGATGGAGCAGGGTGCAAAAGCAGAGCGGCCGTCCTCTAGACAGTACGCCTGCTACTGCCCACCGCAGCAAGGGACCGAGCACACCAAAGCCAGCTCCAAGGAGTTCCCTGGCGTGGCAGTTCTTCAGACAATGTGCTGACGACAAGACACAAGTGGTTTGGACGCTGTGCAATCAGAGCCTGAAGCGAGGCATAAACGTTCTCAACCTGAGCACAACCTGCATGACCAGGCATTTAAGTGCAAAGCACGAGCTTCAGTGGAGTAGACACCTCAAAAACCAAGAAAGGTCTCTGGCTCCTCCTGCTTCTTCTTCTGCTGCAGTCTCGGCCTCTTCATCCATCTCTGGAGTGACAGTGCCACCTGCCACCCGGCAAACAGAGGATCTGCCAGCAACACCAACACCTGGGTCACCAAGCATCTCCACAATGTCCCAAGGAGGCGTTCAGCTCTCCATCTCCCAAACGCTGGAGATGAAGAGGAAGTACCCCCCTACCCACCCGCGATCCCTAGCCCTGAATGCCAGTATTTCTAAATTACTGGCCTTTGAAATGCTGTCATTCCGTCTATTGGAGACGGATAGTTTTAAAGGCGTTATGGCGGTGGCTATTCCACAGTACGTCGTGCCCAGCTGCCACTACTTTTCAAGGCGAGCCATCCCTTCCCTGCACAACCAAGTAGGGGACAAAATCAGGTGTGCACTGCGCAACGCCATCTGTGGCAAGATGCACCTGACTACGGATACGTGGACCAGTAAGCACGGTCAGGGCCGTTATATCTCCATAACAGCACACTGGGTAAATGCTGTTTGGGGGACAAACCCCACACCGTGCAGGAGCTGTGGACGGGCCTTGAACAACAGACCGATGAGTGGTTTGTGCCAGTCAGCCTCAAGCCCGGCCTGGTGGTGATAATGGGCGAAAACTCGTAGCAGCTCTGGGACTAGCCCATTTGACGCACATCCCTTGCCTGGCGCATGTGCTGAATTTGGTGGTGCAGCGATTCCTTAAAAATTACCCCGATATGTCAGAGCTGCTGCAGAAAGTGCGGGCCGTCCGTGTGCGCTTTCGGCGTTCTCACCCTGCTGCTGCTCGCCTGTCAGCGCTGCAGCGTAACTTCGGCCTTCCCGCTCACCGCCTCATATGCAACGTGCCCACAAGGTGGAACTCCACCTTGCACATGCTGGTCAGACTGTGCGAGCAGCAGCAGGCCATAGTGGAGTTTCAGCTGCAGCACGCATGGGTGAGTCGCTCGGCGGAACAGCACCACTTCACCACCAATGACTGGACCTCCATGCGAGACCTGTGTTCCTTGTTGCGCTGTTTCGAGTACTCCACCAACATGGCCAGTGCCGATAACGCTGTTCTCAGCGTTACTATCCCACTTATATGCCTCGTTGAAAAAACGCTCCTGGCGATTATGGAGGAGGAGGATGTGGCACAGGAGGAGGAGGAAGAGGGATCATTTCGTAGGGTTTCCAGCCAGTCATTCCCAAGTGGCTCTGAGGGTGGGTTCCTGCACCCACAAACCCAAGGTACACAATTGTCCAGCCAGGGCACAGTTCTGGAGGATGACGAGGTGGAGGATGAGGAGGAGGAGATGGAGGAGGAGGAACCTTGTTCACAGCAGGGTGGCACCCAGACCAGCTCATGGCCATCACTGGTGCGTGGATGGGGGGATACAGAGGACACAGACGATACACTTCCCACAGAGGACAGCTTTTCGTTGCCTCTGGACAGCCTGGCACACATGAGCGATTACATGCTGCAGTGTCTCCGGAACGACCGCCGAGTTGCCCACATTCTAACTTGTGCTGATTACTGGGTGGCCACGCTGCTGGATCCCGTTACAAGAACAACGTACCGTCCTTAATTCCCTCACTGGAGCGTGATCGTAAGATGCGCCAGTACAAGCGCACGCTGGTAGACGTGCTGCTGGTGGCATTCCCACCTGACAGCGGGGTCACAGTGGAAGCACAAGGCGAAGGCAGAGGACGAGGAAGAGGTCGCCAACGCAGCTGGGGCCCCGCCAGCACCTCAGAAGGCAGGGTAAGCATGGCCGAAATGTGGAAAAGCTTTGTCAGCACGCCACAACAACCAGCACCACCAGCTGATATGGAACGTCCTAGCAGGAGGCAGCATTTCACCAACATGGTGGAGCAGTATGTGTGCACACGACTACACGTACTGAATGACGGGTTTGCCCCCTTCAACTTCTGGGTCTCCAAATTGGGCACATGGCCTGAGCTTGCCCTTTACGCCTTGGAGGTGCTGGCCTTCCCTGCAGCCAGTGTATTATCTGAACGTGTGTTTAGCACGGCAGTGGGCGTCATTACAGACAAGCGCAGCCGCCTGTCCACAGCCAATGTGGACAAGCTCACGTTCATTAAAATGAACCAGGCATGGATCCCTCAGGACTTGTCTGTACCTTGTGCAGAATAGACATGTATACCGGCACTAACCAGCCATTGTTATACTGCAGCGCAATTGCTCATTCTTGTATTTTGGATATTTCACACTCTTTTAGAGTGTACCCTAATTTTAAAAAATTAAATTAAAACCAAAAACCTGTGTTGGCTACCTCATCCTCCTCCACCGCCGCTTCCACCTACACCGCTACGTCCACCGCCTCCTCAAACTACTACTCCATATGGATCTCCACCTCATAAATCTATATTTTTTTCTATTTGTGCGTATTTTATTTTATATCATTTCACTACTTTTTCATTTACATTTTCGGGTGAAATTCACCAATTTTTGGGTGTATAGTACCACTGCTATACCTAGTAGGCCGGCTAAAAAAAATATTAAATTGTCAGTTACATTTTCTGGCAAAATTAACCAATTTTTGGGTGTGATGTACCACTGCTATACCTAGTAGACAGGTTAAACAAAAAAAATAAAATTGTCATTAACATTTTCGGGTGAAATTCACCAATTTTTGGGTGTATAGTACCACTGCTATACCTAGTAGGCCGGTTAAAAAAAAAATTGTCAGTTCCATTTTTTGCTGAAATTCACCAATTTTTGGGTGTAATATACCCCTCCTCTACCTAGTTGACAGCATAATAAATTTCAATAATTTTTCTGTTACATTGTTGGGTTGACATTATACAATTTTAGACGTGAATAAACCCCTGCTCTGCATAGGTGACAGGGAATACAATTTAATAAATTATTCAGTAATTAATGCGCGCCACATCCTTTCATTCAATGCTTAAACTTTGAAAAGTTGTCACACTTTTACGCTTTAATAATTTCTCCCATATTTCAACTCTATAATTTTAAATTTGAAAAAATGAATCCTCCCTTGGATGTGGTCTCTCTTTCTCATGCGCCCTCTCTGGCCTGGAACCCTGATTCCTCGCCACTCGTGATCACCATGGTAGGCGCAGAAAAGAACATCGAAAGTTGATAGAGCAGATATTAAATTGGATCGTGGACATTACGGGGACGTGCGACATGGTGGGGCAGTATGTGTGCACACGCCTACATGAACTGACTGACAGGGGTCAGCCCCTGCATCTTCTGGGTCTCCAAATTGGGCACATGGCCTGATCTTGCCCTTTACCCCTTGGAGGTGCTGGCCTGCCCTGCAGCCAGCGTATTGTCTGAATGTGTGTTTAGCACGACTGGAGGGGGTTATCACAGGTTATATCTCCCAATGTTTTGGGGTGTACCCTAATTTTAAAAATAAAATTTAAAACCAAAAAGCAGTGTAGGCTACTTCCTCATCCACCGCCGCTTCCACCTACACCACCACATCCACCGCCTCCTCAACCTCCTACTCCATTATATATATTTTTTTTTTTTACCGGTCTACTAGGTATAGCAGTGGTACTATACGCCCAGAAATTGGTGAATTTCACCAGAAAATGTAATTTGCTGCGCTGCAGTATAACAATGGCTGGTTAAGGCCGGTATACATGTCTATTCTGCACAAGGTACGGACAAGTCCAGAGGGATCCATGCCTGGTTCATTTTAATGAACGTGAGCTTGTCCACATTGGCTGTGGACAGACGGCTGCGCTTGTCTGTGATGACGCCCCCTGCCGTGCTAAACACACGTTCAGACAATACACTGGCTGCAGGGCAGGCCAGCACCTCCAAGGCATAAAGGGCAAGCTCAGGCCATGTGCCCAATTTGGAGACCCAGAAGTTTAAGGGGGCAGACCCGTCATTCAGTATGTGTAGGCGTGTGCACACATACTGCTCCACCATGTTGGTGAAATGCTGCCTCCTGCTAAGACGTTCCATATCAGCTGGTGGTGCTGGTTGTTGTGGCGTGCTGCCAAAGCTTTTCCACATTTTGGCCATGCTAGCCCTACCTTCTGAGGTGCTGGCGGTGCCCCAGCTGCGTTGGCGACCTCTTCCTCGTCCTCTGCCTTCGCCTTGTGCTTCCACTGTGCCCCCACTGTCAGGTGGGAATGCCATCAGCAGCGCGTCTACCAGCATCTTACGATCACGCTCCAGTGAGGGAATTAAGGACGGTACGTTGTCCTTGTAACGGGGATCCAGCAGCGTGGCCACCCAGTAATCAACACAAGTTAGAATGTGGGCAACTCGGCGGTCATTGCGAAGACACTGCAGCATGTAATCGCTCATGTGTGCCAGGCTGTCCAGAGGCAACGAAAAGCTGTCCTCTGTGGGAGGTGTATCGTCTGTGTCCTCTGTATCCCCCCATCCATGCACCAGTGATGGCCATGAGCTGGTCTGGGTGCCACCCTGCTGTGAACAAGGTTCCTCCTCTTCCATCTCCTCCTCCTCATCCTCCAGAACTGTGCCCTGGCTGGACAATTGTGTACCTTGGGTTTGTGGGTGCAGGAACCCACCCTCGGAGCCACTTGGGAATGACTGGCCGGAAACCCTACGAAATGATCCCTCTTCCTCCTCCTCCTCCTGTGCTACATCCTCCTCCATCATCGCCATGAGCGTTTTTTTAAGAAGGCATAGAAGTGGGATAGTAACGCTGAGAATGGCGTCATCGGCACTGCCCATGTTGGTGGAGTACTCAAAACAGCGTAACAAGGAACACAGGTCTCGTGAAGTGAAGTGAAGTGGCGCTGTTCCGCAGAGCGACTCACCCGTGCGTGCTGCAGCTGAAACTCCACTATGGCCTGCTGCTGCTCGCACAGTCTGTCCAGCATGTGCAAGGTGGGGTTCCACCTTGTAGGCACGTCGCAAATAAGGCGGTGAGCGGGAAGGCCGAAGTTACGCTGCAGCGCTGACAGGCGAGCAGCAGCAGGATGAGAACGCCGGAAGCGCACACAGATGGCACTTTCTGCAGCAGCTCTGACATATCGGGGTAATTTTTAAGGAATCTCTGCACCACCAAATTCAGCACATGCGCCAGGCAAGGGATGTGCGTCAAACCGGCTAGTCCCAGAGCTGCTACGAGATTTCGCCCATTATCGCACACAACCAGGTCGGGCTTGAGGCTGACCGGCAGCAACCACTCATCGGTCTGTTGTTCAAGGCCCGTACACAGCTCCTGCACGGTGTGGGGTTTGTCCCCCAAACAGATAAGTTTTAAAACTGCCTGCTGTCGTTTACCCCTGGCTGTGCTGAAGTTGGTGGTGAAGGTGTTACGCTGACCGGATGAGGAGCTGGTAGAGGATGAGGAAGCAGAATAGGAAGAGGAAGCACCAGGAGGCAAACTAAAGTGCCCTGCAATCCTCGGTGATGGAAGGACATGCGCCAAACTGCTATCCGCCTCAGGCCCAGCCGCCACTGCATTTACCCAGTGTGCTGTTATGGAGATATAACGGCCCTGACCGTGCTTACTGGTCCACGTATCCGTAGTCAGGTGGACCTTGCCACAGATGGCATTGCGCAGTGCACATCTGATTTTGTCCCCTACTTGGTTGTGCAGGGAAGGGATGGCTCGCCTTGAAAAGTAGTGGCGGCTGGGCACGACGTACTGTGGGACAGCCACCGCCATAAGGCCTTTATAACTATCTGTCTCCAATAGACGGATTGACAGCATTTCAAAGGCCAGTAATTTAGAAATGCTGGCATTCAGGGCTAGGGATCGCGGGTGGGTAGGGGGGTACTTCATCTTCCTCTCCAGAGTTTGTGATATGGAGAGCTGAACGCTTCCTTGGGACATTGTGGAGATGCTTGGTGACCCAGGTGTTGGTGTTGCTGGCAGATCCTCTGTTTGTGGGGTGGCAGGTGGCACTGTCATTTCAGAGGTGGATGAAGAGGCCGCGACTGCAGCAGAAGAGGAAGCAGGAGGAGCCAGAGACCTTTCTTGGTTTTTGAGGTGTCTACTTCACTGCAGCTCGTACTTTGCACTAAGATATCTGGTCATGCAGGTTGTGCTCAGGTTGAGAACGTTTATGCCTCGCTTCAGGCTCTGATTGCACAGTGTGCAAACCACTCGTGTCTTGTCGTCAGCACATTGTCTGAAGAACTGCCACGCCAGGGAACTCCTTGGAGCTGGCTTTGGTGTGCTCGGTCCCTTGCTGCTGTGGGCAGTAGCAGGCGTACTGTATAGGGGACGGCCGCTCTGCTTTTGCACCCTGCTCCCTCTTCTGCTGTGCTGGTGGCTCTGTGCTCACAACATTTATCTGCACTTCTGCATGCAGCGTACTCAAGTTAGGGTTAATAGTGTTCCTGGGTGTTGTAGTGCAATCATGACACTAACCTGAGACGGCTGACTCTCTGCAAGGGCAGGTGATGATGAGAAATGTTCGTGACGCCAGTGCCAATTAAACGGTGGCACGCCGTTTGCTGATAGCAGGAATAACTGAGGAACCACGTGATGTTAAAGCAGAACTCAAACTTTAGTAGTCATCATATAGGGACATTGACGGAAACGCAGTTCCTTTGCAGACAGTTGATTTTCAATACAGTTGATGCAGGCAATATATGTATAGCAAGGTGACTTCAGAGTGTTAAACACAGGACTTGCAGTACAGGCAGCTCGCACTCTATTCCTGACTGATCCTGGAACATAGAAAATCTTCTCCAAGGCCCAATACCCTAGCTCTGGCGTATATCCTTGGTTTTATCTTTATCAAGTACCTCCTCTGTTGTCTTGAGTACCTCTTGCTTTTCTGAGCTTTGCCTCTGTCTCTCTCTCAGCTTCCTCAGCCTCTAGAAACTTATGAACTCCCAGGCTGTTTAACAGTGGTCTTCCTTCTTCTGCATATATAAATTCAGGAGGGGAACCTTCTCCTTGGATCTGGAACCTGGTTACAGGGACTGCAATACCCTCTCCTGGTCCGCAGGCCTCAGGCCTGGACTTGTCTCTGACATAGTCTAAGCTCCAACTTCAGACTACAGGCTGCAGCTTTAGACTCCCACTTAAGACTGACTTTCCTTTCCCTGACTGGGCCTTATATAAACTAGGGCTCCCTAGCTCCCTCTAGTGACTAAGAGCTGAAATGACACCCCTAGCAGGCCTGTACATGCAAGTTTCACAATAACAGGGAAATACATAGCATTACATTTTATAAAGATGACTTATACCAACTTCCCCATAAATAAGGGGACACGACAGCACAACAAGTGACCCTTTTGTAGTGACGGGCATTACAGTCCCCGTACACTACATGCATCCTTCACATGTTTGTCCAGCATATTTATTATTATAGCAGTCTTAGTTTTCAGCATCGTGCCACCCCTTACCCAGACTAGCATAGGGTCTCTAACTTTCACGACCCCAAGCCTAGCCTTGGTCACGGGCATTTTGGGCCACACAATACCCTTTTCCCCTGCGGATTCCCACGAGGGAGCAACCACAACAGGCTTACCCACCTGTACAGACTCTGCGGTTTCCACAGAGACACATCCCCTTGCGACAGTTCCTTGCCTCTGGGACTTACGACCTGCCGGCCCAGCAGGTAGCAAATGTCGTCGGCGTACTGTCCCAGGGTCTGCCAGCCAAGTAAATACAGGAATGTTCTTACCGCATGACATCGTGGATTCGGCATTCTCTGGAGATGAAGATATTCTAAGATCACCTCTACCGAGATCTCCTTCTCTGGCAGTACCACGGCCACCGGCAGACTCCTTACTGCAACCGTTGCTACCGGAAACCACATGGCCTGGAGTCCGGACCTCTCCCGGGCGGTCACTCCAGGCGCACACCCTTTAGGACCTTGCACACCATCACAGGAAACACAGGCACTCCTGAGAGCCGCACCGCTCTACACCTCTTTAACTTCCCGACGGTTGCCCTTGGCAATGGCATATATCCACTTTTCGTCCGGCACTTCACTCTCAGCCCTGTTCAGAGCAGCCTCTCTGAGTACCGCACTCGGCTTCCTCAACAAGGAATTAGTTTCCAGCACCAGCTGCGCTATTACTTCCTTTGTGGCCCTGGTTGTCCGCCAAACCAGGCCACCTTTCACCCCAGTCGCCATTTTGACCAAAAAAATTTGACAGGTCTCTTTTACTCAGCTACTGGCCCTTTAAATCCTGCACCATTTGCACCACAGGAAAAAAAAAAGTCCAGATTATCACCAGCAGGCTCCTGTGTGCAGTCGTTGCTCTCAGCAACCACTTTGCCTCTTTTCAGCCGGGACTCCTGCCCGCATCCGACACCAATTCTGGGGGGTTAGCTCTTCTCCTGGGGTCATTCACACAAGTATCTTCACCAGACACCAAGTTTAAGGTCCAAACATGGCTTTTATTTGGCACCTCAGCAAAGCAAACATAAATCATGCAAAATAAACACCTGCCCGGCTGGGCTCTAACTAAACAAGGTATCTTCCTACCTTACTTAAATTACCGTTCGCACACGGTAATTACAAGCAGCTTTCCCAGCCCAGTGTCCCACAGCCGCCTGGCTGTACAGAGCCATGTTCACACCCGGTCTCACATCCAGTACCTTTATAGGGAGCGTGGCCCAGTAGTCCCTCCGACTCCAGCCTAGTGACCCTTGCGCCCAGGCGTTACGGCGTCCCCCAATGCTCCGGCTAGCACCTAGCCCCGTGGTCCCTCAGCCAGCCCGGCTGAGACCACTAATACAGAGCCTCCAGCAGGACCCTGTTGCACAACGAATCTCCTTCCCCTAGACTGACACCCTGGGAGGTGCTTTATGCCAGCCCGAGCACCTCCAGCTGGTCTCACCTGTGGTGGAATAGGGGTGTGGACCGCACTATCCACCCCTTCCTTGCCTCGCACCACTGTGAGATCTGTCACTATCTCACTATACACTCACCTAAAGAATTATTAGGAACACCTGTTCTATTTCTCATTAATGCAATTATCTAGTCAACCAATCACATGGCAGTTGCTTCAATGCATTTAGGGGTGTGGTCCTGGTCAAGACAATCTCCTGAACTCCAAACTGAATGTCAGAATGGGAAAGAAAAGTGATTTAAGCAATTTTGAGCATGGCATGGTTGTTTGTACCAGACGGGCCGGTCTGAGTATTTCACAATCTGCTCAGTTACTGGGATTTTCACGCACAACCATTTCTAGGGTTTACGAAGAATGGTGTGAAAAGGGAAAAACATCCAGTATGCGGCAGTCCTGTGGGGGCGAAAATGCCTTGTGGATGCTAGAGGTCAGAGGAGAATGGGCCGACTGATTCAAGCTCATAGAAGAGCAACGTTGACTGAAATAACCACTCGTTACAACCGAGGTATGCAGCAAAGCATTTGTGAAGCCACAACACGCACAACCTTGAGGCGGATGGGCTACAACAGCAGAAGACCCCACCGGGTACCACTCATCTCCACTACCAATAGGAAAAAGAGGCTACAATTTGCACAAGCTAACCAAAATTGGACTGTTATAGACTGGAAAAATGTTGCCTGGTCTGATGAGTCTCGATTTCTGTTGAGACATTCAAATGGTAGAGTCCGAATTTGGCGTAAACAGAATGAGAACATGTATCCATCATGCCTTGTTACCACTGTGCAGGCTGGTGGTGGTGGTGTAATGGTGTGGGGGATGTTTTCTGGGCACACTTTAGGCCCCTTAGTGCCAATTGGGCATCGTTTAAATGCCACGGGCTACCTGAGCATTGTTTCTGACCATGTCCACCCCTTCATGACCACCATGTACCCATCCTCTGATAGCTACTTCCAGCAAGATAATGCACCATGTCACAAAGCTCGAATCATTTCAAATTGGTTTCTTGAACATGACAATGAGTTCACTGTACTAAAATGGCCCCACAGTCACCAGATCTCAACCCAATAGAGCATCTTTGGGATGTGGTGGAACGGGAGCTTCGTGCCCTGGATGTGCATCCCTCAAATCTCCATCAACTGCAAGATGCTATCCTATCAATATGGGCCAACATTTCTAAAGAATGCTATCAGCACCTTGTGGAATCAATGCCACGTAGAATTAAGGCAGTTCTAAAGGCAAAAGGGGGTCCAACACCATATTAGTATGGTGTTCCTAATAATTCTTTAGGTGAGTGTATATTTATATATATACAGTACAGACCAAAAGTTTGGATACACCTTCTCATTCAAAGAGTTTTCTTTATTTTCATGACTATGAAGGCATCAAAACTATGAATTAACACATGTGGAATTATATACATAACAAACAAGTGTGAAACAACTGAAAATATGTCATATTCTAGGTTCTTCAAAGTAGCCACCTTTTGCTTTGATTACTGCTTTGCACACTCTTGGCATTCTCTTGATGAGCTTCAAGAGGTAGTCCCCTGAAATGGTCTTCCAACAGTCTTGAAGGAGTTCCCAGAGATGCTTAGCACTTGTTGGCCATTTTGCCTTCACTCTGCGGTCCAGCTCACAACAAACCATCTCGATTGGGTTCAGGTCCGGTGACTGTGGAGGCCAGGTCATCTGCGCAGCACCCCATCACTCTCCTTCATGGTTAAATAGCCCTTACTTTCAAAGTTTTCTCAATTTTTCGGCTGACTGACTGACCTTAATTTCTTAAAGTAATGATGGCCACTCGTTTTTCTTTACTTAGCTGCTTTTTTCTTGGCATAATACAAATTCTAACAGTCTATTCAGTAGGACTATCAGCTGTGTATCCACCTGACGTCTCCTCAACACAACTGATGGTCCCAACCCCATTTATAAGGCAAGAAATCCCACTTATTAAACCTGACAGGGCACACCTGTGAAGTGAAGACCATTTCAGGGGACTACCTCGTGAAGCTCATCAAGAGAATGCCAAGAGTGTGCAAAGCAGTAATCAAAGCAAAAGGTGGCTACTTTGAAGAACCTAGAATATGACATATTTTCAGTTGTTTCACACTTGTTTGTTATGTATATAATTCCACATGTGTTAATTCATAGTTTTGATGCCTTCAGTGTGAATCTACAATTTTCATAGTCATGAAAATAAAGAAAACTCTTTGAATGAGAAGGTGTGTCCAAACTTTTGGTTTGTACTGTATATATACGAAGGAAGAAGCCAGCAGCACACCATTAAGATCAAAAAAACACGTGTGGTTTATTCACCCAGTGTCATGTAGCAGCGACATTTCAACCGCTTGTTGCGGTCTTTCTCAAGCTATGTGCACATGTGTTACAACCAAAATATAAAAAAAATCCAATTAACTTTAAAAGTGAACAAAATTCATGATAAATCACATTTAAAGAATTACAAACTCATCAGCATCAATGTGCAAATTACATAATTGGAATAAAGTGACAGTGCCTTGTAAACAATACATGATATATAGTGACAATACATAATAAGGTGCAATTGATTATTAAAAAAAATACAGGTGTACCCAATACATGATGTGTATTAAAAACTCACACAATCAGCCGATACACTGCGCGCGCCAAGCATAGCGGTCTCGGAGGTGTCCACATTCGGTTACTGCACATGAGCGAGAACAATAGATCTCGCGATATCTCGGGCGCAAGGGAACTTAATGGAGACCTCATCAAAGATGGCCTAATCCAAAGGTGCCCACAAGTGTGCATGCTTACGCAATAGAGGCCACCCACTCTAGAGTCATATGATCCTTGTCACATGATCCAAACAGAGCCAGATAAACAAAACTATGGGGATGTAAAGGATCCAAGCGGTAGACTGCGGGTCAGGATCGCGCAAGCAGCCCATGATTCCCCAGTAATCGGCTGTAGAAACGCTGCAATGGAACCCAAGGTCAAGCGTCCCACCAACCCTCCTACCGCTATATAGACCCATTCATGAAATACACAACGTGGGGAAAGAAAGTGTCTCACAGTCAGGACCAACCGGGTCAGCAGTAAAGTCATCACTGTAATAGGGCAGCAGTGGCCCATGCACCCTATGAGACACTGAGCAAATCCACACATGTGCCCTACATAGATAAAAACCAGAGCTGGCGTGACCCCTTGTCAAAAGAGGGGGCAGCACCTTTTCAGGTATACCATGTTCCAAAAGCATAAGTGGACCTAAAATTGCAATATGCAACACGTCACATGTGTGGCACAATACAGACACGGCCATCATAAAGGTTATTAACAAAATATGTAAAACAGAATGTGGATAGCTAATGGGGACCGAGATGCTCTTGTCTTCATGCAGAATATCAGCCATGATTGTGATTAGTAGCCGAATCTACAAATAATACAAAAAAAGAAAATGTTAAAAACAATCTATATTTCAGCTTGGTTGTATTATACACATGTTCACTATATCCATACCAGGGGATAAGGACAACACGGTACACAGGGAGAGACACCACTAATCCACCCTGAAGTCAACATTTAAACCATTTGGCCTGAGGGTCTTCAAGGTAAAAATCCAAAATAGCTCTCGCTTTTTGAGGAGAGCCTTCCTATCTCCACCACGTCTGCCCATCTGTATCTGCTCTAGTATGCGGAACCTCAAATCTTTTTCCGAATGACCCGCCTCCTTAAAATGCTTGGAGACTGGCAAATCCATTTTTTCTTTTCTAATGGAGTATCTATGCTGATTTAGGCGTGTCTTAACGTCCCACATGGTCTCACCAACATACCACTACTCACATGGGCATGACAGTAGTAGACCACGTAGGACGAATCACACGTCAAATACTGAGTGATTTTGATCATTTTATTGGTCGCAGGATTAAGGAACGAATCCCCCTTAAGCACAAGGCAGCAATTCACACAGTGATGACATGGGTAGCAACCAGTCCGCATGGAGCCACATAGTGACCTCACACTGGTCCTGCTGCTACCCACATCAGACTTAACCAACCTGTCACCTAGGTTCCGTCCTCTTCAATAAGAAAAAAGTGGGGGTGAACGAAACTCTTAAATCTGAGGAAAACTGTTCCCTATAATCTTCCAATGTTTTCTGATGACAGACGCAATTTGCGGACTATCAGCAGAAAATTGTGAAATAAAAGGAATCCGCGGGACTCTTGTAGTATCATTGCATGGGATTTGTATATGATTACTATCAGCTCGCAAAATACTCCCCGCAATAAGTTTCTTGGGATATCCTCAAGCAGCAAATTTCTTACTCATTTCCCTAAATCGTAAATCCCTAGTCGATTTATCTCTCACAATCCTCTTGACTCGGAGGTATTGACTATAAGGTAATGACTGAATCATGGAACGTGGGTGATGACTATCAAAACGCAACAAAGTATTTTTATCAGTACTTTTCACATAAAGATCAGTGGTTAAACCCTGATCCATGACCTGAACTTCTGTGTCCAGAAATTGTAGTTTTTGAGTTGAATGGACAACAGTAAATTTTACCTTGGGATCGATTTCATTGAGAAAAGCGTGGAACGCGAGGAGGCCCAACGTGTCGCCCGTCCACACTAAGAAGATATCGTCAATATAGCGCCACCACCCCAGAACAAGTGGTGGCTACCATACACAAATGACTCCTCAAGGTGGGACATGTAGATGTTGGCATAAGTGGGCGCCACGTTGGACCCCATCGCAGTCCCACGCATCTGTACAAAGAAATCGTCCTGAAATAAAAAATAATTCTTAGTCAACACAAATCTCAAAAGTGTCAGAATAAAGGCTTGACAAGCCTCAGTATAATCCGATTGTCTCAGACAGACTTGTACGGCCTGAAGGCCCAACTCATGGTCAATCGACGTGTACAAGCTGCACACGTCGAATGATACCAGGGTGGCCCCCACAGGAACAACAAGATCATCAATTTTGGACAAGAAATCACCCGTATCTCTAATATAAGATTTAGAGGAGATGGCATACTGGCGTAAAAGCACTGCCAGGCTATACATGAAACAGACAGGATCAGAATCAGTGGAGCACTGCCAGGCTATACATGGAACAGACAGGTCAGAAGCAGTGGAGAACTGCCAGTCTATACATGGAACAGACAGGATCAGAAGCAGTTGAGAACTGCCAGTCTATACATGGAACAGACAGGATCAGAAGCAGTTGAGAACTGCCAGGCTATACATGGAACAGACAGGTCAGAAGCAGTGGAGAACTGCCAGTCTATACATGGAACAGACAGGATCAGAAGCAGTTGAGAACTGCCAGTCTATACATGGAACAGACAGGATCAGAAGCAGTGGAGCACTGCCAGTCTATACATGGAACAGACAGGATCAGAAGCAGTTGAGAACTGCCAGTCTATACATGGAACAGACAGGATCAGAAGCAGTGGAGCACTGCCAGGCTATACATGAACCAGACAGGATCAGAAGCAGTGGAGCACTGCCAGGCTATACATGGAACAGACAGGATCAGAAGCAGTGGAGAACTGCCAGTCTATACATGGAACAGACAGGATCAGAAGCAGTGGAGAACTGCCAGTCTATACATGGAACAGACAGGATCAGAAGCAGTGGAGCACTGCCAGGCTATACATGGAACAGACAGGATCAGAAGCAGTGGAGCACTGCCAGGCTATACATGGAACAGACAGGATCAGAAGCAGTGGAGCACCGCCAGTCTATACATGGAACAGACAGGATCAGAATCAGTTGAGAACTGCCAGTCTATACATAGAACAGACAGGATCAGAAGCAGTGGAGCACTGCCAGGCTATACATGGAACAGACAGGATCAGAAGCAGTGGAGCACTGCCAGTCTATACATGGAACAGACAGGATCAGAAGCAGTGGAGCACTGCCAGGCTATACATGGAACAGACAGGATCAGAAGCAGTTGAGCACTGCCAGGCTATACATGAACCAGACAGGATCAGAAGCAGTGGAGCACTGCCAGGCTATACATAGAACAGACAGGATCAGAAGCAGTGGAGCACTGCCAGGCTATACATGACACAGACAGGATCAGAAGCAGTGGAGCACTGCCAGTCTATACATGGAACAGACAGGATCAGAAGCAGTGGAGCACTGCCAGTCTATACATGAACCAGACAGGATCAGAAGCAGTTGAGCACTGCCAGGCTATACATGGAACACACAGGATCAGAAGCAGTTGAGAACTGCCAGTCTATACATGAACCAGACAGGATCAGAAGCAGTTGAGCACTGCCAGGCTAGACACGACACAGACAGGATCAGAAGCAGTTGAGCACTGCCAGGCTATACATGACACAGACAGGATCAGAAGCAGTTGAGAACTGCCAGGCTATACATGACACAGACAGGATCAGAATCAGTTGAGCACTGCCAGGCTATACATGACACAGACAGGATCAGAAGCAGTGGAGCACTGCCAGGCTATACATGACACAGACAGGATCAGAAGCAGTTGAGCACTGCCAGGCTATACATGACACAGACAGGATCAGAAGCAGTTGAGAACTGCCAGGCTATACATGAACCAGACAGGATCAGAAGCAGTTGAGCACTGCCAGGCTATACATGAACCAGACAGGATCAGAAGCAGTGGAGCACTGCCAGGCTATACATGACACAGACAGGATCAGAAGCAGTTGAGAACTGCCAGGCTATACATGTAACAGAAAGGATCAGAAGCAGTGGAGCACTGCCAGGTTATACATGTAACAGAAAGGATCAGAAGCAGTGGAGCACTGCCAGGTTATACATGGAACAGACAGGATCAGAAGCAGTTGAGCACTGCCAGGTTATACATGGAACAGACAGGATCAGAAGCAGTTGAGCACTGCCAGGCTATACATGGAACAGACAGGATCAGAAGCAGTGGAGCACTGCCAGGCTATACATGACACAGACAGGATCAGAAGCAGTGGAGCACTGCCAGGCTATACATGACACAGACAGGATCAGAAGCAGTTGAGAACTGCCAGGCTATACATGTAACAGAAAGGATCAGAAGCAGTGGAGCACTGCCAGGTTATACATGGAACAGACAGGATCAGAAGCAGTTGAGCACTGCCAGGTTATACATGGAACAGACAGGATCAGAAGCAGTTGAGCACTGCCAGGCTATACATGGAACAGACAGGATCAGAAGCAGTGGAGCACTGCCAGGTTATACATGACACAGACAGGATCAGAAGCAGTGGAGCACTGCCAGGCTATACATGTAACAGAAAGGATCAGAAGCAGTGGAGCACTGCCAGTCTATACATGGAACAGACAGGATCAGAAGCAGTGGAGCACTGCCAGGCTATACATGGAACAGACAGGATCAGAAGTAGTGGAGCACTGCCAGGTTATACATGGAACAGACAGGATCAGAAGCAGTTGAGCACTGCCAGGCTATACATGGAACAGACAGGATCAGAAGCAGTGGAGCACTGCCAGTCTATACATGGAACAGACAGGATCAGAAGCAGTGGAGCACTGCCAGGCTATACATGGAACAGACAGGATCAGAAGCAGTTGAGAACTGCCAGTCTATACATGAACCAGACAGGATCAGAAGCAGTTGAGCACTGCCAGGCTAGACACGACACAGACAGGATCAGAAGCAGTTGAGCACTGCCAGGCTATACACGACACAGACAGGATCAGAAGCAGTGGAGCACTGCCAGGCTATACACGACACAGACAGGATCAGAAGCAGTTGAGCACTGCCAGGCTATACATGGAACACACAGGATCAGAAGCAGTGGAGAACTGCCAGGCTATACATGACACAGACAGGATCAGAAGCAGTTGAGCACTGCCAGGCTATACATGGAACACACAGGATCAGAAGCAGTGGAGCACTGCCAGTCTATACATGGAACAGACAGGATCAGAAGCAGTGGAGCACTGCCAGGCTATACATGGAACAGACAGGATCAGAAGCAGTTGAGAACTGCCAGTCTATACATGAACCAGACAGGATCAGAAGCAGTTGAGCACTGCCAGGCTAGACACGACACAGACAGGATCAGAAGCAGTTGAGCACTGCCAGGCTATACATGACACAGACAGGATCAGAAGCAGTTGAGCACTGCCAGGCTATACACGACACAGACAGGATCAGAAGCAGTGGAGCACTGCCAGGCTATACACGACACAGACAGGATCAGAAGCAGTTGAGAACTGCCAGGCTATACATGACACAGACAGGATCAGAAGCAGTTGAGCACTGCCAGGCTATACATGAACCAGACAGGATCAGAAGCAGTTGAGCACTGCCAGGCTATACATGGAACACACAGGATCAGAAGCAGTGGAGCACTGCCAGGCTATACATGAACCAGACAGGATCAGAAGCAGTGGAGCACTGCCAGGCTATACATGAACCAGACAGGATCAGAAGCAGTTGAGCACTGCCAGGCTATACATGACACAGACAGGATCAGAAGCAGTGGAGCACTGCCAGGCTATACATGGAACAGACAGGATCAGAAGCAGTGGAGCACTGCCAGGCTATACATGACACAGACAGGATCAGAAGCAGTTGAGAACTGCCAGTCTATACATGTAACAGAAAGGATCAGAAGCAGTGGAGCACTGCCAGGTTATACATGGAACAGACAGGTCAGAAGCAGTGGAGCACTGCCAGGCTATACATGGAACAGACAGGATCAGAAGCAGTTGAGCACTGCCAGGCTATACATGAAACAGACAGGATCAAGACACAGAACAGGTACAGAAGATCAGGCAAGGAATGGACAAGTATACAACAACAACACTTTACCAAGCGACACCACGCAGAAGGGAGGATGGCAAAACCCCCTGGGTCAGTAGCAAGGGGCTACACCCAGGAAGGCACCAGACAGACTGACCCTAAGCCCCACAGCTCACAGATAGATACAGAATAGATGCATAAGTAGGGCTTCTGATAAGCTACACCCAGGGACAGACCAGGGAATGTTAAACCCACCAGAACCAGGAGTAACCAGAACCAAAGAACATACAACACAAGTGTCAGTACACACAGTCACAGAATGCTGCAGCCAGCACGCCCAAACAACAACCAACATACATGGGATAACCTGTAGAAAGTACACAAAGTGCATGCAGTCAGCCTGCACAGCACTGGTGACAGGAACCACAGAGATATGGATGTGGGGAGACATACACCAGCAACAGTTCACACACAACCCCGCAGCCAGCACACAGCCCCGAGCAACCAGAATATACAGAAGTCAGCCTGCAGCCAGTACACGAGAGAGCATGCAGCCAGCCTACACGGCCACAACTGTCACAGTGAACCGCACCGTGACATCCTAGATCTCAATGAATGAAATATTCCAGTTGCAAATCTTTATTCATTACATGGTGGAATGCGTTGAGAAAAATAAAACATAAAAATGATCAATGCAAATCAAAATTAATATCCCATAGAGGTCTGGATTTGGAAGGATACTCAAAATCACAGTGGAAAATCTAATTTCAGGCTGATCCAACTTCAGTGGAAATGCCTCAAGACAAGGTAAGGAGGCTCAGTAGTATGTGTGGCCTCCACTTGCCTGTATGACGTCCCTACAACACCTGGGAATGCTCCTGATGAGGCGGTGGATGTTCTCCTTAAGGGATTTTTTCCCAGACCTGGATTAAAGCATCAGTCAACTCCTGGACAGTCTGTGGTGCAACGTGGCGTTGGTGGATGGAACGAGACATGATGTTCCAGATGTCCTCAATTGGATTCAGGTCTGAGAAATGGGCAGGCCAGTCCATAGCATCAATGCCTTCATCATGCAGGAACTGCTGACACACTTCAGCCACATGAGGCCTTGCATTGTCATGCATCAGAAGGAACCGAGGGACCACTGCACCTGCATATAGTCTGACAATGGGTCTGAGGATCTCATCCTGGTACCTAACAGCAGTCAGGGTACCTCTGGCGAGCACATGGAGGGCTGTGCGGCCCTCCAAAGAAATGCTTCCCCACACCATTACTGACCCACTGCCAAACCGGTCATGCTGGAGGATGTTACAGGCAGCAGAATGTTCTCTACAGTGTCTCTAGACTCTGTCACATGTGCTCAGTGCGAACCTGCTCTTTTATCCATGAAGAGGACAGGGCGCTAATGTCGTATCTGCAAATCTTGGTGTTCTCTGGCAAATGCCAGTCGCCCTGCACGGTGTTGGGCTGTATGGAGGAACAGGAGGAGCAGTGCCAGAGCCCTGCAAAATGACCTCCAGCAGGCCACTCATATCCATGTATTGGCAATATAGTAGGACAGCATTTTCGGCGCAAGATCACCGGTCATCACAGATGTAGATATAGTAAATCTTTCTTCTTTAATGGAAATTACTCATAAGATAAAACAAATAAAACAACGCGTTTCGGGGGCACTTAGGCCCCCTGCATCAGATTAAGAAGAAGCATATAAAAGTGTACAATGTTGCATATATTTATACACAAAAAACTGCCAGAAAAACGCACCGGTGAGCTGTACTATGGGGCAGGGGACACCCACAAGGTGTTTCCATATTTGCATAAATTGGGACTCTCTCATATCTTATAAAATCTCCTATATACAGAAGCATGGTGCATATACTGTATATATCCTTTATTAATAAAACCGCCTAAAAATGGTGTGTGTGAGAAGGAAAATATATATTTTTATTACAGGTCACATGATCATAGTCCTAGCGACCACGTGACCTTTCTCATTGGTGTAGTGTGGCTTCCGGGAGGTAGAGGGAGATGAACACTTGATTGATTGGTCACGTGGTTGCCCCTCCTCTCGTTGTCATGTAGATGAAGGAAGCTTGCGCTCCTCTCCGGGCGGGCGAGTCACGTGAACGCTGTGATCGCAATCACCGGACACCGCAGCACGATCACTCGACTGTTGTCAAGGTGATCGACGCTGAAGCGTCAGTTAGGGAAGCACATGGATATATCAGGAAGTGAACTATTTAGAAGATACCCTGTATATTATTTGGGATGCCCTGTGTATTGTTCAGAATGTTAAGACATTTAGACATAGTACCCTGCATAATACAGGGGAAACTCGAAAAATTTGAATATCGTGCAAAAGTTTATTTATTTCAGTAATGCAACTTAACCACTTAAGGACCACAGGTTTATACCCCCCTAAAGACCAGGCCCTTTTTTACAAATCGGCACTCCACAAATTTAGCGGTTTATTGCTCGGTCATGCAACTTACCACCCAAATGAATTTTACCTCCTTTTCTTCTCACTAATAGAGCTTTCATTTGGTGGTATTTCATTGCTGCTGACATTTTTACTTTTTTTGTTATTAATCGAAATTTAACGATTTTTTTGCAAAAAAATGACATTTTTCACTTTCAGTTGTAAAATTTTGCAAAAAAAAATACATCCATATATACATTTTGCTCTAAGTTTATTGTTCTACATGACTTTGATAAAAAAAAAATGTTTGGGTAAAAAAAAAAATGGTTTGGGTAAAAGTTATAGCGTTTACAAACTATGGTACAAAAGTGTGAATTTCTGCTTTTCGAAGCAGCTCTGACTTTCTGAGCACCTGTCATGTTTCCTGAGGTTCTACAATGCCCAGACAGTACAAACACCCCACAAATGACCCCATTTCGGAAAGTACACACCCTAAGGTATTCGCTGATGGGCATAGTGAGTTCATAGAACTTTTTATTTTTTGTCACAAGTTAGCAGAAAATTATGATTTTTATTTTTTTTTCTTACAAAGTCTCATATTCCACTAACTTGTGACAAAAAATAAAAACTTCCATGAACTCACTATGCCCATCAGCGAATACCTTGGGGTGTCTTCTTTCCAAAATGGGGTCACTTGTGGGGTAGTTATACTGCCCTGGCATTCTAGGGGCCCAAATGTGTGGTAAGGAGTTTGAAATCAAATTCTGTAAAAAATGGCCGGTGAAATCCGAAAGGTGCTCTTTGGAATATGGGCCCCTTTGCCCATCTAGGCTGCAAAAAAGTGTCACACATGTGGTATCGCCGTACTCAGGAGAAGTTGGGGAATGTGTTTTGGGGTGTCATTTTACATATACCCATGCTGGGTGAGATAAATATCTTGGTCAAATGCCAACTTTGTATAGAAAAATTGGAAAAGTTGTCTTTTGCCAAGATATTTCTCTCACCCAGCATGGGTATATGTAAAATGACACCCCAAAACACATTCCCCAACTTCTCCTGAATACGGAGATACCAGATGTGTGACACTTTTTTGCAGCCTAGATGCGCAAAGGGGCCCACATTCCTTTTAGGAGGGCATTTTCAGACATTTGGATCCCAGACTTCTTCTCACGCTTTAGGGCCCCTAAAATGCCAGGGCAGTATAAATACCCCACATGTGACCCCATTTTGGAAAGAAGACACCCCAAGGTATTCAATGAGGGGCATGGCGAGTTCATAGAAATTTTTTTTTTTGGCACAAGTTAGCGGAAATAGATTTTTTATTTATTTTTTTCTCACAAAGTCTCCCTTTCCGCTAACTTGGGACAAAAATTTCAATCTTTCATGGACTCAATATGCCCCTCACGGAATACCTGGGGGTGTCTTCTTTCCGAAATGGGGTCACATGTGGGGTATTTATACTGCCCTGGCATTCTAGGGGCCCTAAAGCGTGAGAAGAAGTCTGGAATATAAATGTCTAAAAATTTTTACGCATTTGGATTCCGTGAGGGGTATGGTGAGTTCATGTGAGATTTTATTTTTTGACACAAGTTAGTGGAATATGAGACTTTGTAAGAAAAAAATAATAATTTCCGCTAACTTGGGCCAAAAAAATGTCTGAATGGAGCCTTACAGGGGGGTGATCAATGACAGGGGGGTGATCAATGACAGGGGGGTGATCAGGGAGTCTATATGGGGTGATCACCCCCCTGTCATTGATCACCCCCCTATAAGGCTCCATTCAGATGTCCGTATGTGTTTTGCGGATCCGATCCATGTATCCGTGGATCCGTAAAAATCATACGGACATCTGAATGCAGCCTGACAGGGGGGGTGATCAATGACAGGGGGGGTGATCAATAACAGGGGGGTGATCAGGGAGTCTATATGGGGTGATCACCCCCCCTGGAAGGCTCCAGGGAGACGCCTGTATGTGTTTTGCGGATCCGATCCATCTATCAGTGGATCCGTAAAAATCATGCGGACGTCTGAATGGAGCTTTACAGGGGGGTGATCAATGACAGGGGGGTAATCAATGACAGGGGGGTGATCAGGGAGTCTATATGGGGTGATCACCACAGTCATTGATCATGCCCCTGTAAGGCTCCATTCAGACGTCCGTATGCGTTTTGCGGATCCGATCCATCTATCAGTGGATCCGTAAAAATCATGCGGACGTCTGAATGGAGCTTTACAGGGGATTATCAATGACAGGGGGGTAATCAATGACAGGGGGGTGATCAGGGAGTCTATATGGGGTGATCACCACAGTCATTGATCATGCCCCTGTAAGGCTCCATTCAGACGTCCGTATGCGTTTTGCGGATCCGATCCATCTATCAGTGGATCCGCAAAAATCATGCGGACGTCTGAATGGAGCTTTACAGGGGTGTGATCAATGACAGGGGGGTGATCAATGACAGGGGGGGTGATCAATGACAGGGGGGTGATCAGGGAGTCTATATGGGGTGATCACCTCCCTGTCATTGATCACCCCCCTATAAGGCTCCATTCAGATGTCCGTATGTGTTTTGCGGATCCGATCCATGTATCCGTAAAAATCATACGGACATCTGAATGCAGCCTGACAGGGGGGGTGATCAATGACAGGGGGGTGATCAGGGAGTCTATATGGGGTGATCACCACAGTCATTGATCACGCCCCTGTAAGGCTCTATTCAGACGTCCGTATGCGTTTTGCGGATCCGATCCATCTATCACTGGATCCGTAAAAATCATGCGGACATCTGAATGGAGCTTTACAGGGGTGTGATCAATGACAGGGGGGTGATCAGGGAGTCTATATGGGGTGATCAGGGGCTAATAAGGGGTTAATAAGTGACGGGGGGGGGGGTGTAGTGTAGTGTAGTGGTGCTTGGTGCTACTTTACTGAGCTACCTGTGTACTCTGGTGGTCGATCCAAACAAAGGGGACCACCAGAGGACCAGGTAGCAGGTATATTAGACGCTGTTATCAAAACAGCGTCTAATATACCTGTTAGGGGTTAAAAATATCACATCTCCAGCCTGCCAGTGAACGATCGCCGCTGGCAGGCTGGAGATCCACTCGCTTACCTTCCGTTCCTGTGAGCGCGCGCGCCTGTGTGCGCACGTTCACAGGAAATCTCGGCTCACGCGAGATGACGTCAATCGGCGTTAGCGTAGCCTGAGGGAGCCGCCGCGATGACGCCTTTCGGCGTTACAGTTGCGGCAACTGGTTAAAATTTGAATTTTGTGAAAAGGTTCCATATTCTAGGCTCAAAGTTTCACACTCTAGTCAGCTAATTAATCCATACCCCCTGAGCAAAGGGTACCTCAAAATTGAGACTTTGGGGTTTCATAAGTTGTAAACCATAATCATCCAAATTATAACAAGTAAAGGCTTGATATATCTCGCTTTGCATGTAATGAGTCTCATATGTTAGTTTCACCTTTTAAGTTGCATTACTGAAATAAATGAACTTTGGACGATATTAAAATTTTTCGAGTTTCACCTGTATTTAGTATATTTAGACATCAAATAGACTGCTGGTAAAATGCATTATTTGTTTGTATAATAAAATATAAGAAAAAGAAAGCTTGCCAATAATGTATAAAAGATGGTGATTAAAATAAATTATTTTACAAATATTTTGACTATTTTATTATACAGTGGGATGCGAAAGTTTGGGGCAACCTTGTTAATCGTCATGATTTTCCTGTATAAATCGTTGGTTGTTACGATAAATCTATCATATAGGAGACACACACAGTGATATCTGAGAAGTGAAATGAAGTTTATTGGATTTACAGAAATATAATTGTTTAAACAAAATTCGGCAGGTGCATAAATTTGGGCACTGTTGTCATTTTATTGATTCCAAAACCTTTAGAACTATTTATTGGAACTCACATTGGCTTGGTAAGCTCAGTGACCCCTGACCTACATACACAGGTGAATCCAATTATGAGAAAGAGTATTTAAGGGGGTCAATTGTAAGTTTCCCTCTTCTTTTAATTTTCTCTGAAGAGTAGCAACATGGGGGTCTCAAAACAACTCTCAAATGACCTGAAGACAAAGATTGTTCACCATCATGGTTTAGGGGAAGGATACAGAAAGCCTTCTCAGAGATTTCAGCTTCTGTTTCCACAGTTAGGAACATATTGAGGCAATGGAAGACCACGGGCTCAGTTCCAGTTAGGCTCGAAGTGGCAGACCAAGAAAAATCTCGGATAGACAGAAGCGACGAATGGTGAGAACAGTCAGAGTCAACCCACAGACCAGCACCAAAGACCTACAACATCATCTTGCTGCAGATGGAGTCACTGTGCATCGTTCAACCATTCGGCGCACTTTACACAAGGAGATGCTGTATGCGAGAGTGATGCAGAGGAAGCCTTTTCTCCGCCCACAGCACAAAAAGTGCCGCTTGAAGTGGGCTAAAGCACATTTGGACAAGCCAGCTTCATTTTGGAATAAGGTGCTGTGGACTGATGAAACTAAAATGAGTTATTTGGCCATAACAAGGGGCATTATGCATGGAGGAAAAAGAAAACAGCATTCCAAGAAAAACACCTGCTACCTACAGTAAAATATGGTGGTGGTTCCATCATGCTGTGGGGCTGTGTGGCCAGTGCAGGGACTGGGAATCTTGTCAAAGTTGAGGGACGCATGGATTCCACTCAGTATCAGCAGATTCTGGAGACCAATGTCCAGGAATCAGTGACAAAGCTGAAGCTGCGCCGGGGCTGGATCTTTCAACAAGACAACGACCCTAAACACTGCTCAAAATCCACTAAGGCCTTTATGCAGAGGAACAAGTACAACGTTCTGGAATGGCCATCTCAGTCCCCAGACCTGAATATAATGGTAAATCTGTGGTGTGACTTAAAGAGAGCTGTCCATGCTCGGAAGCCATCAAACCTGAATGAACTAAAGATGTTTTGTAAAGAGGAATGGTCCAAAATACCTTCAACCAGAATCCAGACTCTCATTGGAACCTACAGGAAGCGTTTAGAGGCTGTAATTTCTGCAAAAGGAGGATCTACTAAATATTGATTTCATTTCTTTTTTGTGGTGCCCAAATTTATGCACCTGCCTAATTCTGTATAAACAATTATAGCCCACTTTCTGTAAATCCAATAAACGTCATTTCACTTCTCAGATATCACTGTGTGTGTCTCCTATATGATATAATTAACTGACATTTTTTATGGTAACAACCAACGATTTATACAGGAAAATCCTGACGATTAACAAGGTTGCCCAAACTTTCGCATCCCACTGTATATATTTTACATAAAAGGTTACCGAATACGGTACTATAACAGTAGTAAAGCGTGATCAAGATAAAAATAAAAATAAGAATAAAAAAATTAAAAAGTTATTACTATATGCTTAAAGAGATTCAGAGGTTGATCTTGAATGCTTCATTTAGGCCGTATGGGTTAAGACTGATCAATTTATAAATCCAGTACATCTCGCAACGTCTAATGCATTGTAAATTCTTATGCTGATTTACTGGTATTTGTTTAATGGGGGTAATATTAAAGCCTGAAAAACTACCCCCATGATCGTTTGCAGCATGTCTGGAAACGCTATGTTTTTGAAATTTCTTTTTTATGTTTGACCTGTGTTTATTAAGTCTGTTGTGCAATGTTTGAATAGTGCGCCCATGTACTGTGGGCCACATGGGCATTGTAAAACATAGATCACATATCTAGAATTACAGTCTAGGGAACTGGATATTGGGAACGTTTCTCCATCTCTTTTGTTTATAAAAATAGTTGTTTGACAGATAGTTTCACATCACAGGCATCTAGATTGTCCACATTTTTTACTGCCTTGTTTCTGTGGGGTATCTGTATATTTGTTTATTTTAACTGCACTTTTTACTTTGCTAGGGGCTAGAATAAAGATGCGGGCCCTTCTATAGGTAAGGTGGGGTACTCTCTGTATAATTTGACTTAAGATAGGGTCTTTCTTTAGTAAGTGCCAGTGTTTATTTCGAATAAATTTCACCAGACTGTGGTTCTGATTGTAAGTTGTAATAAAGTTAAGTGATTGCATAGTCTCTTTCTGAGTTACTCTAGATTTGGGCAGCAGGCACTCCAATTGTGTTAGTCCCAATGCTCGTTTTTTCGCTTGAGTGATAATCTCATTAGGGTACCCCTTTTCTCTGAACCTTGAGTGAAGAACTTTGCTTTGTTTTTTAAGGTCCCTCTCCAGGGTGCAGTTCCGTCAAATTCTCTTGAATTGATTAAATGGAATGTTCTGTTTCCATTTTTCATAATGTGTACTTTTGTAATCGAGATGGATTGAGAGATTCCATTTAGTCAATTCACTATTGCACAATTGCACAGTTCAGCACATTTCAGTGACTCAATACCAGTGTGTGGTGTGTTTACAGAAGGAAATGTTTAATTGTGCCTCTTTGAATTTCTGATAACACAGCTGTCATTGTACTATTTAATAATCAGTGTACACTGTAAAACTTGTCTTGTCATTCTCCATATAGTGTAGTTTGTGTCTTCACCCAAATTTTTCTATGGCATACATTCTTCTGGCCATAAGTCCATAAAAATGTCTTGTTCTGCAAATCTGAGGTAGTTGTGCAGCACCACGGGTGCGGCCAGGGGTCCCTTAAAGAGGGTAAAAAGATTAAATTGGTTTTGTTGTGACGCCGGTTGCATTGAAGCAACAAGGGACAGAGTCCCCTTAAGTAGATGGTGTTGGTGGTACCCAGGTGTAGGAATGCCAGAATGGTGTAAGGGTAGCCTATAATGTCCCTTTAGATGGGGCTGTGCATGTGTCACTGTGCTCCTACCTGGATATCCTGGAACCCCAGGCGTTGTCATGCGAAGCAGAGCAAGGGATAGTGGATGAAGGGGTGATGAAATAAAGTGATTCCAGACCTTGTGTTAAATTTGACAACAGCTTTACTTGCATAAACTTTCATCAGGGAAACAATCTTCCAACTTAGTTACCAGCAGGTTTTGGCAAATTCTGGCAGGCAAACACACTCGGCACTAATACGTCTGTAGCTCTTTGGCTCTGCTGTACTAACAGGCTTAAATAGAAACTGTTCCTTTCAGCCGAAATTTGCTTTCTGTTGTCTGGTCTGTCTTTATCTTTATCTTCACCTTTATCCTTATCTTTATCCAGGGAACTTTACTCCTGGCTTGTGAGGCTTGAAGCTTTGGCCTCCTGATCCAGCAGTGCTTAGGGGTGCTCTGCTGGCTTGCACACAGCCTTACAGGGGAAAGCTAGACTCACTTTGGCAGTGCCCGTCCAGCAGGGACGAGGGTCTGCTTCCTTCCCCAAGCAGGGGGTACTCTAGACTGAACTTCACTAACTAAAACTACTCCCTCTCTAGAGAGGCGGCTAGAATGGCAAGAAGGTTCCATTGTAGGCAAAATAGCTCTGCCATTGATGCCGCCATCTGCTGGTGAACCAGGCACATTACGTGTTAACAGTCACAAAATAAGAAATGCAAATACACAATGTGCAGGACCTGGAATAAATACACATGATGACATTGAATTAACCATAGGAGATAGTGAAGAGGTGTAAAAGGTGGTAATGCACCTCTGGGGCGTTACAGTTATAATCAGAGGTAAAGTGTGGGTTGTCAGCGCCTAAACTGTGACATGTGATCGCCGTATACCCTAGAAGAAGTGGCATAGCTGCTTCTTGCATTCATTGCACACCACTCATTCAGCGGTATACATTGAGCATAGGAGAAGGCAGAAGCAGTAATAAACTGCTTGTGTCTTCTCCGCGGGGTCCCTGACAGCTGAGACCTGACTTGCCCCTGCTAGATTACAGGAGCTTTAATCTGGCACTGTGGGTGTACAGTGCTTTGTTGTTGTGAAGTTGATATGGAGGTTTATACCTGTACGGGGCTAAATGGAGTCGACACAGCAGGCCCAAGGGAACTTTACTAGTACTACTCTGAGTAGTACTAGTAAAATTCACATGGGCCTGCTGTGCCAACTCCATTTAGGCCCCAACAGTAATGATCCTCCATTATAAAGCCTTTCCCAATCCCTGTCTTAACCCTATGCAACCCCTGGCCAGCCCCACTCTGATACTTATCATGTGCCCCCCTACTCCCATCACTAAAGTTCCACCTTAAGCCACAATAATAGAGTGACCATATTTGGTTTTCAAAAAGGAGTAAAAAAGGAGTGCACTTGGAGAAGGATGGTGGCCAGTGCTGCACTACGTCCTGACACTGCATGTGTTGAACCTGCAGAAAAGCTCCAGGTAGTGTTGAGTAAAGCACATATTCACCTCTCCCTGGGGTATGGCCTCCTGTCCTCTAAAGCTGTGCTAAGGAGCAGGGCCAAGACAGGGTATTTTGGTGCCATAGGTAGAGCATGCAAATTAAAGGGGTTGTCCGGGTTCAGAGCTGAACCCGGACATACCCTTATTTTCACCCAGGCAGCCCCCCTGAGGCTAGCATCAGAGCATTTCATGGTCCGATGCGCTCACTTGTCCTGAGCTAAATCAAGCAGGGCATGGGCTCTTTTGTTTATCATAACACACTGCCGGGCGGAAGCTACCACCCGGCAGTGTGTTCGGTGACGTCACCGGCTTTGATGGGCGGGCTTTAAATCCCGCCCATCAGTGCCAGTGACGTCACCTGGCTTCCTGGCAGCCCCATGGAGAGCCCGGTACGTCACCGGATGTCCAAAGAATGCATTTGCCTTGCGATTTAGCGCAGGGCAAAGGAGAGCATCAGAGCATGAACTGCTCCGATGCTCAAGTCAGGGGGGCTGCCAACTCTGACCCCGGACAACCCCTTTAACCCTCCCCAAATTCATGTGCCCCCCTAAACCCCCCTCCATGAGATCCCTGCAGACCTTAGATCAGATAAAAAAAAAAAAAGTCTACCAATCCTGCTCCGGACAGTACCGCCACTCTGCACATCCAGTGTGCTCTTCTTGCAGCACTGCTCTAAGTCCTGGCGGTGTATGCCCAAGAGAAAGTCATTATTGCTCGGGTGACACAAGTTTATTGCAAATTTATTCAAGTAAAACCCATTAAACTTCAGCAAGTCTGGACTCTACTTACTCCACCAATTACAACTCCTTTCTTGCTACGCAGCCTAACCCAGGGGAGCGACAGTATCCCGGTAGGTTCACCGTGATACAAAACTATCAGGCCACATCACCACATTCCTACACACTGGGACCCCTGGGGGGGACCGCACGTTGCCCTTGTTCAGAACAAGTCAGTGCTTTTTCCGATACTACCATGTGTGTATAAACACCGGCATGCATCTGCCACTAATAAGGGACAATTATGGGAATGTTTTTCATTTTAAAAGCATAACAAACCACAGTATGTGTTTAACCCTTTCATGACCAAAGGTCATTGATGCCCCAGTGTCCAGGTCAAAATTTACAAATCTGACATGCGTCACTTAATGTGGTAAGAGCTTTGGAACACTTTTATTTATCCAAGCCATTCTGAGATTGTTTTCTCGTGAAACATTGTACTTCATGACTGTCATAAATTTAAGTCAATATATTTCACCTTTATTTATGAAAAAATCCCAAATTTACAAAAAAAATTGAAAAATTTGCAATTTTCAAAATTTCTATTTCTCTGCTTCTAAAACAGAAACAAAATATTTATTACTTAACATTCCCCATATGTATACTTTATGTTGGCATCATTTTAGAACGTTACAAGGCTTAGAAGTTTAGAAGCAATTCTTAAAATTTTTAGGAAAATTTCCAAAACCCACTTTTTAAGGACCAGTTCAGGTCTGAAGTCACTTTGTGGGGCTTACATAGTGGATACTCCCCATAAATGACCCCATTGTAGAAACTACACCCCTCAAGTTACTCAAAAAAGATTTTACAAACTTTGTTAACCCTTTAGGTGTTCCACAAGAATTAAAGGAAAATGGAGATGAAATTTCAGAATTTCACTCTTTTGGCAGATTTTCCATTTTATTACATTTTTTTCTTTAACACATTGAGGGTTAACAGCCAAACAAAACTCAATATTTTTTACCCTGATTCTGTGGTTTACAGAAACACCCCACATGTGGCCGTAAACTGATGTAAGGGCACACGGTAGGCCGCAGAAGGGAAGGAGAGCCATATGGTTTTTGGAAGGCAGATATTGCTGGACTGGTTTTTAGATGCCATGTCCCATTAAAAGCCCCCCTGATGCACCCTTACAGTAGAAACTCCCAAAAAGTGACCCCATTTTGGAAAGTACAGGATAAGGTGCCAGTTTTATTGGTACTATTTTGGGGTACTTATGATTTTTAATTGCTCTATATTAAGTTTTTTGTGAGGCAAGGTAAAAAAAAAAGGCTGTTTTGGCGCAGTTTTGTTATTTTTAATATTTTACAAGATTCATCTGACAGGGTAGATCATGTGCTATTTTTATAGAGCAGGTTGTTACGGACGCAGTGATATAAAATATGTCTACTTTGTTTATTTGTTTGTTTCAGTTTTACATAATAAAGCATTTTTGAAAAAGAAATTACGTTTTTGTGTGTCCATTTTCTGAACGCCATATATTTTTTATTTTCTGCTGATCGTCTTGTGCAGGGGCTCGTTTTTTTGCAGAAAGAGTTGAGGTTTTTATTGGTACCATCTTTGGGTACATATGATTTTTTGATCATTCATTATTACACTTTATGTGGCAAGGTGACCAAAAAATTTGCTGTTTTGGAACAGTTTTTATTTATTTAATTTTACAGCGTTCATCTGAGGGGTTAGGTCATGTGACATTTTTATAGAGAAGATAGTTTCGGACGTGGCAATTCCTAATATGTATACTTTTTCTTTTTTATTTAAGTTTTACACAATAATAGCATTTCTGAAACCCCAAAAATTATGTTTTAGTGTCTCCATAGTCTGAGAGCCATAGCTTTTTTATTTTTTGGGCGATTGTCTTAAATAGGGTATCATTTTTTGCGGGATGAGGTGACGGTTTTATTGGTACTATTTTGGGGTGTATACACCTTTTTGATCGCTTGGTGTTGCACTTTTTGTGATGTAAGGTGACAAAAATGGCTTTTTTTTACACCGTTTTTATTTATATTTTTTTATGGTGTTTATTGGACGGGGTCGATCATGTGATATATTTATAGAGACGAACGTTACGGACGCGGTGATTCAAGGCAATTAATTTTTTTTATTTACATTTTTATTTATTTATTTTGACTTTTATTATTTTCAATTTTTTTTTTTATCAAGTCCCTCTTGGATCTTGAAGATTCAGTGGGGCTGATGGCTGTACTATACTTTGCAATGCTCTTGCATTGCAAAGTATAATACTACCAGATTTCCCGAAAGCCTTTGCAAAGCGGCAGCAGCCCCGATGGTGGAAAGAGGGAGCCCCCTGCCTCTATTAACCCCATGTATGCCGCTACCGCAGCATCTAAGGGGTTACAGCAGAGTGTCAGCATAGAGCTAACACTCGCTGCTGATGGCGGTGGCTCAGGAATAGAGCCGCCGCCATCAAACACAGCAGGGGGGCCGCATCAGGGGCAGGGGGCACAAATGGGGCATGGCTTGAAACGGTGGGTACGGCCAGCATGGAGGGGGCACAGATGGGGGCAGGATAAATGTATTGGGCGTGGAGGGGGCAGGGTACAATACATGGATGGGGGGGCGGGGACAAACCGCATCAGGGGCAGGCAGAGCGCAGATCAGAGCCTGAAACCGGCATTTTAGCCCTGCCGCGATCCGATTGGTTAGTCTGCACATACTAACCAATCGGATCGATTGCCGGCAAGGGACCACTCTGATTGGTCCCTTGCAGGCATTACTGCACTGTATGCTGTCCGTGACAGCAGCAGGGCAGGGGCAGAAGCTTTAACCCAAGCGCTTTGCAGCGCTTGTATTAAAGAGCTGGCTTGATGCTTATACACGTGGTAACTGCACGGGGCATGTGTAAATATCACGTATATAAAAGGATTGCAGTCGTGAAGGGGTTAAAACAGGTTTTTTGTTAACACTGGCGACCATGAGTTTACCCATAGCTATGGATGTCATTGTCACTCTGACATTATTAACTCTTGCCGTCATAAAGAGCTTAAAAGGGAGGGAAGAGGAAGGGATGAGAGAGAGAAAAGTGTCTATTCCAAATTTCAGGCTAGTGGTGGCTCTATATCTGTATGTGGAATTTCCTGAGCTCCCTCTAGTGGTGGCTGTATAATCTGTATGTAGTAATCTCCTGAGCTCCCTCTAGTGGTGGCTGTATATATCTGTATGTAATAATCTCCTGAGCTCCCTCTAGTGGTGACTGTATATATCTGCATGCAGTAATCTCCTGAGCTCCCTCTAGTGGTGGCTGTATATATCTATATGTAGTAATCTCCTGAGCTCCCTCTAGTGGTGGCTATATATATCTGTATATAGAAATCTCCTCAGCTTTCTCTAGTGGTGGCTGTATACACTCACCTAAAGAATTATTAGTGCCCCCATACTAATACGGTGTTGGACCCCCTTTTGCCTTCAGAACTGTCTTAATTCTACGTGGCATTGATTCAACAAGGTGCTGATAGCATTCTTTAGAAATGTTGGCCCATATTGATAGGATAGCATCTTGCAGTTGATAGAGATTTGAGGGATGCACATCCAGGGCACGAAGCTCCCGTTCCACCACATCCCAAAGATGCTCTATTTGGTGGAGATCTGGTGACTGTGGGGGCCATTTTAGTACAGTGAACTCATTGTCATGTTAAAGAAACCAATTTGAAATGATTCGAGCTTTGTGACATGGTGCATTATCCTGCAGGAAGTAGCCATCAGAGGATCGGTACATGGTGGTCATGAAGGGATGGACATGGTCAGAAACAATGCTCAGGTAGCCCGTGGCATTTAAACGATGGCCAATTGGCACTAAGGGGCCTAAAGTGTGCCCAGAAAACCTCCCCCACACCATTACACCACCACCACCAGCCTGCACAGTGGTAACAAGGCATGATGGATACATGTTCTCATTCTGTTTACGCCAAATTCGGACTCTACCATTTGAATGTCTCAACAGAAATCGAGACTCATCAGACCAGGCAACATTTTTCCAGTCTTCAACAGTCCAATTTTGGTGAGCTCGTGAAAATTGTAGCCTCTTTTTCCTATTTGTAGTGGAGATGAGTGGTACCCGGTGGGGTCTTCTGCTGTTGTAGCCCACCTTTCTTTCCCATTCTGACATTCAGTTTGGAGTTCAGGAGATTGTCTTGACCAGGACCACAACCCTACATGCATTGAAGCAACTGCCATGTGATTGGTTAACTAGATAATCGCATTAATGAGAAATAGAACAGGTGTTCCTAATAATTCTTTAGGTGAGTGTATATCTGTATGTAGTAATTTCCTGAGCTCCCTCTAGTGGTGGCTGTATATATCTATATGTAGTAATCTCCTGAGCTCCCTCTAGTGGTGGCTGTATATATCTGTATGCAGTAATTTCCTGAGCTCCATCTAGTGGTGGCTGTATATATCTGTATATAGTAATCTCCTGAGCTCTCTCTAGTGGTGGCTGTATATATCTGTATGTAGTAATTTCCTGAGCTCCCTCTAGTGGTGGCTATATATATATATCTGTATGTAGTAATTTCCTGAGCTTCTTCTAGTGGTGGCTGTATATATCTATATGTAGTAATCTCCTGAGCTCCCTCTAGTGGCGGCTATATATATATCTGTATATAGAAATCTCCTCAGCTGTCTCTAGTGGTGGCTGTATATATCTGTATGTAGTAATTTCCTGAGCTCCCTCTAGTGGTGGCTGTATATATCTATATGTAGTAATCTCCTAAACTCCCTCTAGTGGTGGCTGTATATATCTGTATGTAGTAATTTCCTGAGCTCCTTCTAGTGGTGGCTGTATATATCTGTATGTAGTAATTTCCTGAGCTCCCTCTAGTGGTGGCTGTATATATCTATATGTAGTAATCTCCTGAGCTCCCTCTAGTGGTGGCTGTATATATCTGTATATAGAAATCTCCCAAGGTCCCTCTAGTGGTGGCTGTATATATCTGTATGTAGTAATTTCCTGAGCTCCCTCTAGTGGTGACTGTATATATCTGTATGCAGTAATCTCCTGAGCTCCTTCTAGTGGTGGCTGTATATATCTGTATATAGTAATCTCCTGAGCTTTCTCTAGTGGTGGCTGTATATATCTGTATGCAGTAATCTCCTGAGCTCCCTCTAGTGGTGGCTGTATATACAGTCCCTGACAAAAGTCTTGTCGCTTGTGTACAAATTGACCTGAAGTGCCGCTTAAATATATTTCTAATCAAGATTTTGTTACAAGAAATGGGTCATTTTAATCCCAACAGCTTTTGTAATAATGTTTCAGTGCAAAACGAAACTGACAAAAAGTATTCTAATATTCACAGCTTGGTAAAGCCCATTGAGTAACTTTTTGCCAAGACATAAGTGTTGTCGCCTTGTCATATGAGCTTCACCTGTGACTAATGATGGATCAATTAGGTCTCAGGTGTGTATAAAAAGAACCCCAGTAGACCTTCACATCAACTGCAACTAGACCTCTGCAAACATGCCTAAGATTCACTAGTGATAAGCAGCAGGGGCAATATTCAAATTCGTGATATTTCGCGAATATTTGGGCGAATATTCGGCATATATTCGAGAATTCGCGAATTCATAATCTCTAAGCATTATTTTCTTGATTGCGAAAATTCGCCTAAAATTCGCCTAAAGAATTTGCAGAAAAATTCGCATTGACCTGGTATTTAAAAAAAATCGAATATTCGCGATTACGAATATATTTAGCGATATTCTAAATATTCGCGAATTCTCGAAGTGCCGATATTCGCGATTAAAATTCGCAATTCGAATATTCGTGATCAACACTAAGATTCACCCGGAGACTAAAGTGTTGATTATCAGGAGGCTGAAGACCAGATCCACTGCTGATGTGGCAGACCCCTTTAATGTGTCTCAGCGTCAAGTTCAGAGGATAAAAAAAAGATTTGAAGAGACTGGAGATGTTTTGGACAAGGCCAGGTCAGGCCGACCCCGCAAGACAACTGCTCGAGAGGACCGTTTGTTGGCTCGAAAATTCAAGGCCAGCCCATTTTCCACTGCAGCAGAGCTCCACGAGACCTGGTCACCTGGAGTCCCTGTGTCAACCAGAACAGTTTGTCGGATTCTGTCTCGAAATGGCCTCCATGGTCGAATCAGTGCAAGCCAGCACTAAACAAAAGACAATTGAAAAAACGTGTGGCATTTGCCAAGGGGCACAGCCTGCTAAAAGGATGGACGCTGGAAAAGTGGCAGAAGGTGGATTTTTCAGATGAATCTTCTGTTGAATTACACCACAGTCGCCGCAAATATTGCAGGAGACCTACTGGAACCCGCATGGAGCCGAGATTTACCCAGAAAACAGTGAAGTTTGGTGGAGGTAAAATCATGGTCTGGGGTTACATCTAGTATGGGGGTGTGCGAGGGATCTGCAGGGTGGAAGGCAACATCAATTGTCTAAAATACCAAGAAATTTTAGCTACCTCTTATATTCCCAACCATAAAAAAAAGCCAAATTCTGCAGCAGGATGGTGCTCCATCGCATACTTGCATCTCCACATCAAAGTTCCTTAAGGCGAAGAAGATCAAGATGCTCCAGGATTGGCCAGCCCAGTCACCAGACATGAACGTCATTGAGCATATGTGGTGTAGGATGAAAGAGGAAGCATGGAAGATGAAACCAAAGAATATTGATGAACTCTGGGAGGCATGCAAGACTGTTTTCTTTGCTATTCCTGATGACTTCATGAATCCTTGCCAAACCGCATGGATGCTGTCCTTCAAGCTCATGGAAGTCATACAAGATATTAAATTTGGATCTCACAGCACCACTACTTAATTTGCTGACATATTTTGGGATTTGCAGTAAAGTTATTCAATTTCTGTATAGGCGACAAAACTTTTGTCTTGCCAAAATTTGACCTTTCTGTCTTGATTAAATTTCAGAGAAACTAATTTATTTCAGTGCATTAAACATCATTTGGGAGGGCTTTAGCTTTTCATATGAGCTATTTCTAACACCAATTGAATAATTTAAAGTCAGGTTAATAGCAGGAGTTTCTACAAAATAGAGAAGCGACAAGACTTTTTTCAGGGACTGTAGTAATCTTCGGAGCTCTCTCTAGTGGTGGCTATATATGACTGTATGTAGTAATCTCCTGAGCTCCCTCTAAGTATATATCTGTATATAGTAATCTCCTGAGCTCCCTCTAGTGGTGACTGTATACATCTGTATGCATTAAGCTCCCAAGCTCACCCTAGTGGTGGTTATAGAAATCAGCAAAGGATGCAAAGAGGAATTAGAACACAGGGGGAGATTTATCAAGACAGGTGCTTTCTGCACAGGTCTTGCTATCCCCTGTGCAAATTAGGTGCATCCTTTGGCAGTTTGTGTGCCTAAATTGAAATCTATGACAGCTCAGAGCTGGCGTAGATTTATGCCTTCATTTGTACCAGAAAACTGATGTGAATGAAGATAACTTTGTCTTGGCTGTTGGCCACACCCCTTTCCAACAATTGCCACGTCTCCTATTGGGAAAAGTGGCATGGGAGACGTAAAATGTTGCATTTAAAAAGTCAAAAACACCCAGCTTGCAACTTTTTAAAGCCACTTTTCTGGCGCAAGGGAGATGATAAATCTCCCCAATAATGCCAAACTTGAAATGAGATGAGGATAAAAGTTTTTCTCTTTTGTTTCAGAAAGTTGTGAATATATTCCCAGATGGGAAGAAATTCCTAATTAACAAAGCAGCAGAGTAATTATAGCGGCTGACTAATTGGTGATATCTGTGCAGAGAATCCTCCTCCTGGGGATTAGAGCTCAATATAAGGAGGATGAGGGGAGATATCGACAAGACTCCACCACTGGCCAGGGTGCAGCGCAGGTACGTGATATACACAGAGGATATAGATATATATATATTACTGAAGCACAGCATGATGCTGATCCATGTGTTCCATATACTGCTCTTCTGGGCACCACGTTACAAAGGTTTTCTACCCTTGGAAGCAATGATCCTCACCTCCATACTATGGTGTCTGACGTAGCATGCCTCAATAATATTTCTTTCAGATTCCGTAAGAGTCTGACATAGTAAACCTCCATGTCTCTGCATACAATCAGAGGTATATAGGGCTACAGTAGGGCTCCCTAGACCCCATATGTCTAGTATAACTCCATACAACTCATACATGACAATTTCCCAAAAGTTTTCAACTGGTTCAAGGCTCCAAAGTTTTAATTGTACCTTTGTCCTCAGATTGGACTCATCTGGGCAGAATTGTGACTGGCATGAAGGCCTCCTTCATGCCATAGGGATCTTGTGCCTGTCATGGTTGCATCGTGAGTAGCTTAAGATAAATTCTAGCTTCCAAAAGGGCATTTTGGGTTCTAAAAGCGAATTGTGATTGCTAAAAGGTGTATTCTGGCTATTATTGGTGGCATTCTGGTTGTCATGAGGGTATCATATGTGGTATAAGGGACACCGTGGATGCTTTAAGGGGCATTGTGCATATCATTAGTGGCCTTGTGGTTTCTATGCGGTCATCAAGTCTGATGTAAGGGCCTTTGGGGCTGGCATAAAGGGTATTGTGACTGTAAGAAAAGAGGAGCCAAAGTATGACATCTCAGCAGGAGCCATGAAAAGCTTACATGGTGGTTTGGACCAGACTGAGAAGAATGCCATTAATAAAACTTGTATTCATCTGTATATTTATATTAGGGTATTTGTGGGGTAAGGGGAACAGATGGATGTCAATGCCTCTAATATGTGTCTCCTTTCTGTAGTCAAATGTCAGACCACCATAGATCTGCATCTGAACTGATGTCACCTTCGGCCATCTGAACCTTTCCAAGGATTGTGATCCTGTTGGTAGTATTTTCCAGAAGTCAAACCAAAAGATAAAAATCCAGTTCTAAGACAAATGGTCAGTACTAAGTCCCTGTGGATAGAAATCAATGAACATATATATAAATGTGGTCACATCATGCTTGTTGTGACTTCCTTATGTCTTTCATTGGACTCCTGCACATGCATATGGTAGCACTTGAATCGAGAAACCAAATGGACATCACTAACGGGACACAAGTCACAAGGTTTATCTTTTCAGGACTGACGAATGATGACAACCTTATCCCCTTCCTCTTTATACTCTTCTTTCCTCTTTATATCATGACCATCATGGCAAATGTTGGCTTACTTACTATTGTCCAAACCACTTCGAGCCTTCAGAACCCAATGTACTTCTTCCTGAGTTACCTCTCTCTGGTGGACGTCTTCTATTCCTCTTCAGTTATCCCTAAAATGCTTGTGGACCTCATATCCAAGAAGAAGGCTATCTCATTTGTAGGTTGTGCTTTCCAATTTTTCGTCTACTGTTTACTGGTGGCCAGTGAATCTCTTCTCTTCTCCACTATGTCATATGATCGCTATGTCGCCGTCTGCCACCCTCTCCATTATATGACTATTATGACTAAGAAGAAATGTCTATGCCTTGTTTCTGTTGTTTTATCTATTGGATTCATACAGTCATCGGTACAGACTGGCTGTACTTTCACTCTAAAATTCTGTGGGTCAAACCTCATCAACCATTTCTACTGTGATGTTTTCCCAGTTCTTAAACTGTCCTGCTCTGATAATTTCACATGTGGCATTATAACCATCTGCATTGTATGCATTCTAGGCATAGGTCCACTTATAGTTATTCTACTTTCATACCTGCTAATTATCTTCTCAGTTTCACAAATAAAATCGTCATCGGGCAGAAGTAAAGCCTTCAGCACCTGCTCATCACATCTCATGTGCGTCTTCATCTTCTATGGATCTATTTTTTTCACTTACCTGCGTTCTCACTCCAGAATCTTTACAGTAAAAGACAAGGTGGCTTCTGTCTTCTACACAGCAGTGACACCAATGCTGAACCCCCTAATATATAGTCTGAGAAACCAAGATGTGAAACACACCGTCATAACATTAGTTCGGAAACTGTTAAAGAAGCGTAAATGGTGTTCTACCAGTACTTAAGGTCAGGGATCTTCAAGGAGGTCAAGAGGATATATATATATATATATATATATATATATATTACTGAAGCACAGCATGATGCTGATCCATGTGTTGCCATATACTGCTCTTCTGGGCACCACTTTACAGAGGTCTTCAACCCCTGGAAACAATGATCCTTGCCTCCGTACTACGGTCTCTGACATAGCATGCCTCAATATTATTTATTTCAGATTCTGTAAGTGTCTGATAGAGTAAACCTCCATGTCTCTGCATACAATCGGAGGTATATAGGGGTACAGTAGGGCCCCATAGACCCCATATGTCTAGTATAACTCCAATCAAAGTCGTTGCAATCAAAGTCGTTGACTTGATCCAGCAAGTTTTACAGAAGTTTCTAATCATTTTGTGGCTTTTCTCAAAGTTTTCAACCCAAACATGAAATATCAGAGGTAGCTCCAAAATTTAAATATAGTAATACATCAAAATGCAGCCATGTGATACTACATTTCCACTGAAGAGGCAACATGCCTGGCTAGCCTTTGTTTCCACCAGCAAATTTAACTTTTTGCCAGCAAAGCCAATGAGAGAACCCCGTAAAGACCATAAAATCCCTTGGTAGTCTGGTGGATAGGTCCTAGAAACTTAGTAGGGAAAGGGTATTTACATGTCAAGAATTCGCAGAGATTGGAAACACTTATCTCTAAACTTTGACCAAGAATTTCTCAAAATTCTAAATTAGGAAAAAAAACAGGATGTCATGTGCATATTACGGCGGCTCATGTGGACTCACAACGGCTCTAATTTATCTATCTAGAACTAGAGATGAGGACATTTTTCAAAAATTCAATTTGGACACTTCACCGATGTTTCTGAACAAATAGCTTTGTTCCGAATGAATTTGTCATGAAGCGTGTTAAACCAGAAGGCAGAGTACATCTTGTTGTACATCAGTGTGCATTGCAGCAACTTACATAGCTAGTCCTTTCTGGTAGTAAAACAGTTACTGTACGTCAGTATAACAGGCAGGTCACATACAGTATATAGATGTGCACATCAGTGTGCGTCACTATTAGGCTCAGTTCACACTTCCCTTTTTTGCCAGTTACGGGTCCAAAACAAAGAACAGAGCAAATCTTTTCGTGATACCTTATCTGACAGTAGTATTGGCTCCTGATTTTGGCTCACCATACAGTAACTGCTGGAATTAACTGACCAAATAATTGAAGTGTGAACTCAGCCTTAGAGGTCAATATTTGCGTCAGGTATAATGTACTTAACCGTGCAGTGGCCCAAGATTGTACTATAGAGAGGTCTATTTTTACATCTCCTGTGTCCACATAGATTGTTAGAGAACCTGGTGTGCTACACACTGATTCTACCAAATTTTGAAAGAGCGGTCTCATCTCACTGTTGTTAGGGTTTACACATTGATAGATAAGCTATTGTGTTACCCATATAAGCTCCACTATAAAGTGAAAGAGCTGTCTCATTTAATACCGTCTCATGTTTCCACATAGATTGCTTGAGAACCTGGTGAGTAACACACTGATACAAGTAGTGGCCCCATGACAGAGTGGAGAGGGTGTCAGCAGTTAGTTTATGTTGGCGTCACTTTTATTTTTCCCTTCTTCTGATCCGTCAGAAGAACCCAACAAAAAACAGTTCCTGTCTTTTGCATGAGCCTTTACACGGTCAGTATTTGGTTGGTAATTGATCACAATTGGTAAGGCAAAGAGAGGAGTCGGTCCAAAACAGAGATGACATGTGAAGGAAGTATTTGCATGTCTTCTTGCTTTTGGCTTCCAAATCATGAGCAAATCCTGATGCAAAACACTGACCGTGTGATAGAGGCCTTATAGATAATCCAAAGACAAGATCCGTTGTGGTTTTCATTTTTCAATTCTTCTGATGGATCAGGAGAATGGCAAAATAGGGAGACTAGTGTCCCTGAAAAAGAATCGTGAGGGTGGCAACAGAGAAAGGAGTCGACACTGTGGCCCAGTCAAAAGAGTGGTGAGAGTGGCAACAGCAAGAGGAGTCATTATAGTGGCCCAGACACAGAGTGGTAAGGGTGGCAACCGCATGAGGAGTCAACATAGTGGCACTGTCACAGAGTGCTAAGGGTGGCAACCGCATGAGGAGTCAATATAGTGGCCCTGTCACAGAGTGGTGAGGATGGCAACTGCATGAGGAATCAACATAGTTGCCCCGTCACAGAGTGGTGAGGGTGGCAACAACGAGAGAAGTCATCATAGTGGCCCCGTCACAGAGTGGCGAGGTGGGGGGCAACAGCAGTGGCAGTAACAGCACAAGAAGGTGACAGTAGGAGAAGATGGCAGCAGAGTTAGCAGGTGTGTGGCATCAGGCGGGTGGCAGAATCAGAATGGTGAAGCACATGACTAGGGAAAACGTACCATTTTTCACAATGTTTTGGAGTCGCGGCACATTGCAGTCAGAACATTATGTGCAGCACCAGTCCGCCTAGGGTTGGTGCTGTGGGACTGCAGGTGGCCCCCATATGTTGTGGGTCGTTTTCTCCTCCCTTCCTATCCTCCTTGCTCCAGGGATTTGTGGGTTAAGCTTTTCCCAGAATCCCTTGGCCGGGGCACTGAAGCTCCTCCCTGGATGGGGCTATATATTTCCCCTCCTCCTTCTGGCCGGTCTCTTGGCTGCCGGAACGTCTCCCTCCCTCCCTCCCCTGGATGGTTGTGTTTGCTGGTTCGCCGTTTGTCGGCTCCCATTGGTGTTTTTGGAATGTTCATACCTTTTTCTATTTCCTAGTATAGGTTACATCATATTCTCAAGTCACAGCTGGCAGTTTGGAGGCAATCGGAATACCCGGTGTGAAGTGTAAAGGGCGGACTTGCCCGCTGCGAGGGCAGCGGCTGGCATACCGCTCCATGTAACGGTTTTGGAGCAGTTCTAAAGCTCATAGTTTTGTTATGTTCGGTAACGAATAAAGAAAGCTGTGGCCGATCACCACCCAACTCAGTGGTGTCATGTGTGTTTATTGGGTAAGAAGGTTCCAATTAGCAGGAGTATAGGGGGGGCGTTGTGGTTGCTTGGCCTACCTGCAGTCCTGACAGAATGATCTAGTCTGATGCATCAGGCACTGACGTGTGAAAATCCTTGCTGATCCACGCCTAAATCATGTTTACAAAGGTTAGTCTCTCATCATTTTGTGTTGAAAGATGAGTTTTCTTTGGGGTAACTATGTTCCCCACCACACTAAACACCTACTACTACTAGCCAGGCAGGAAAGCTTGTATAAGGCAAACTGGGCCAGTTGCGGCCAGAAATCAAGTTTGGCTGCCCAGTAATCCTGGGTATCTTGGATCTGGGGTGACAGGGTGCAGTCCAAGAATGAAACCACCTGCTGGTTCAGGTTCTGCTCCATATCCTGCTGCTGGCTGGTTTCTTCATCAGGCGGGTGAAGAAATTTGCTCATCAGAGACTGGAGACTAAAGTTACTGCTGACCGAGCTGGTGCTGCTCCTGTCCCCACCCCTCTAGCAGTCATGGCAGTGGAGCATGAGCACAGAGGGCCCCCTCATTCAGACCTTCATGAGGATGAGCGATGGCGCACGTAGGCAGTGACAGACTGACTACATAGGATGTCTTGATAGTAGTTGAGTTTATCCCTCTCAGCAGGTATAAAAAAAGGCCCCTATTTTGGCCGATAGCAAGGGTTTAACATGGTGGAGAGCCAGTAGTCATGATAATGCACCAGTCACTATGCAAGAAACTCAGCATGCATCTGGCGATTTGCGCAAGGGACTCGGAGGCACTTCCTGCCTCCATCTCCACTGCATACTGCTACAGTGTGTCGGGGTCATCTGCCTTGTCTTCCTCATCGACCTCTGCCACCTCCTTCTCCTCTTACTCTTCTCCTGTCACTTGTGCAGAAAAACCACCCATTTCTTTATACATTGCTTGGGCGTAAATGTCCTCCTCATCCTCCGCTAGTTCAGCCCCCACAGGGCTCAGGTCACCATGAGATGTAGGCGCCATGTCTCCTGTTCCCTGGCCAGACAGATTTATCAGTATCTGCTCCAGGGCGCAGGGGTCAGCCATCTATGATGCAATGCCAACATAATGTTGATAATGTCGATGACAATGGTTCTGATCTTCAGTTGGTGAGGAGACTGCCAGGATTCGATTTCTTGTTGGAGGACATGAAGCAGTTTTTCCCTCATGCGACTCCATTCGCCCAGGCAAACCAGGTGCAGAACAGTGTGACTGCTCCATGCTCTACATATGTGGTATGCTAGAGGACCACTCATAACTGTGTCTACAGTGGAGGCTAAGGACAAGATTTAGATTGAGGAGGCAGAGGAGGACATTGTTGCCAGGATCACAGCTTGAGAACATGGAGGCGGCATTGCCATCACCTAGCCAAGTTGATGCATTTACCCTGTGGGCCGTAAAGGACATATATTGTCCTTGATCGTAGTTACAGCTCCGCACATCAGTGCTGCCGTGAACTGTACCAGACAATGACAGGCTCAAGGACTGGCCCACCTTCTGCTCAACATATGTAACACCCCAGAGTGGTGTTACCACTCCTGCACCCTGCTACTGTCTTTATTGGGCTAACAACACAAATGTCATCTATTTATTTTGTCCAGGTCCTCCACACGGTGCATTCCTAATCTGTTTGCAACTGTTATGCTCATGTAATATGCCTGGTTCCCCAGCAGGTGGCAGAAAATATGGCAGAGCTGTACTTAGATAGAATGGAACTTACCATTCTATTCTAAACCCCTCTGGAGAGAATTGGGCTAGTCCAATTTACTGCAGGAAGTGTGGGGACCATTTAGTTATAGTTAGTTTAGTTGAGGTCTCTGTCAGTTAGGGGAAGAGTGTTCAGGGGCACGTCTCTACTGGACGGGCCCACGCCAGCTAGAGCACCCTAAGCTCTGCTGGCCATGGAGACAAAAGGCTAAAGCCTCAAGAGACAGGAGATTAGTTCCTCGGCTGAAGATAAGTCAGACTACAGAGTGAAGTGCAACATCAAGAAGAAGCTGAGTTATCCAGCCAGCCTGTCAGTACAGCAGAGTGAGAGAAGGATATAGCAGAGTTGAATTTGCCTGCCAGTTTCATGCTAAAGCCTGCTGGAACCAAGACAAAGCCTGTAAACAATTTTGGAGACCGTTTATTCAAAGTAAAGCTGTTATTAAACTTCATCTCATGGTCTGGACTCCAGTTATTCTCTTATTCCTCAATTATTCCCCCTATTTATTGCTTCAGAACCAAAGCCTGGGGTCCAGCCGTATCCAGGTAGGAGCACTGTGACACACATAAAGTGACATTTTAGGCCGCACTATACCACTGGGCATTCCTAGACCTGGGACACAACATAGAGTGCCATGGGGTGCAGCCGTCCGTTACACATACATGTGCAGGGCTGGTACAGCCTTTTTCAAGAAGTAATGACAGCTTGGGACTCTCCACCTTGGCTTGGCACAATCCGTCAGTTCTCTGAAAGGTGCAGCGTCAACCACATGGAAAGGGAAGGACCAGGGACGTGAACACATAGGGCTCACAGGGGCTTGAGCCCCTGCCCCCTTCTACCCCTGCCCCTTTAATGCCATTTTTTTTATGTTGTCCCAAGCCCAGGGCCGTCCTGGGTTGTCCCAAGCCGTGGGGGAGGGGGCCGCCCGCCCCAGGTGTCAGGCTGTCAGCTACAGGGGGGTGCTGCCATGCCTGCCTGCGTACCAGTAAGGTATAGTATTCTGACCACCGGCATTCCAGAGCGAACTGTGAGAGTGAGAGCTGTGGGAGAAAAGACCTTACATGACATCATTACTATGTAACCAGTAACATAGCGATATTACTGGTCACATGGCTATGAGGTAATCAAAGGTCCTTTCTTTCTTCCAGGACGGGTAGGTCATGTGGGTCGGCAGCACTCTTCTATCACAGGCCGATTGTCTGCAGATCAGGGATGGCTGCTCAGCAGCGTCTGTAGAGAGGAGAGAGTCTGTCAGCACTGGAGAGGTGGATGTGACTACTGGGGAGGGTCTGAGTATTGTATGCTGGGGTAGGCTGTGTGGGATTATATACAGCGGGGCTGCTGTATGGGATTATATACTGGGGGGGCTGCTGTATGAGATTCTATACTGGGGGGGCTGCTGTGTGGGATTATATACGGGGGGGGCTGCTGTGTGGGATTATATACCGGGGGGCTGCTGTGTGGGACTATATACTGGGGGCTGCTGTATAAGATTATATACTGGGGGGCTGCTGTGTGGGATTATATACTGGGGGGGCTGCTGTATGGGATTATATACTGGGGAGGGCTGCTGTATGAGATTATATACTAGGGGGACTGCTGTGTGGGATTATATACTGGGGGGCTGCTGTATGGGATTATATAATAGGGGGGCTGCTGTATAAGATTATATACTGGGGGGCTGCTGTTTAGGATTATATAATGCGGTGGTTGCTGTATGAGATTATATACTTGGGGGCTGCTGTATGATATTATATACTGAGGGCTGCTGTATGAGATTATATGCTGGGGGTGCTGTATACTGGGTGCTATACTGCTCTACTTTAGGGTGCTGTATATTGTGGGGTGCTGTATACTGGGTGCTATACTGCTCTACTGTATACTGTGGGGTGCTGTATATTGTGGGCTGCTGTATACTTGGTGCTATACTGCTCTACTGTATACTGTGGGGTGATGTATATTGTGGGGTGTTGTATATTGTGGAGTGCTCTACTGTATATTGTGGGTTGCTGTATACTGTGGGGTGCTATACTGTTCTACTGTATACTGTGGGGTGCTATACTGCTCTACTGTATACTGTGGGGTGCTGTATAATGTGGAGTGCTGTATACTGGGTGATATACTGCTCTATTGTATATTGTGGGGTGCTGTATATTGTGGAGTGCTCTACTGCTCTACTGTATACTGTGGGGTGCTATACTGTGGGGTACTGTATATTGTGGAGTGCTGTATATTGTGGAGTAATATACTGCTATACAGTACGCTGTGTGGTGCTGTATACTGTGGGGTGATATACTGCTTTACTGTATACTGTGGGGTGCTGTATATTGTAAGGTGCCGTATATTGTGGAGTGCTATACTGCTCTACTGTATACTGTGGGGTGTTGTATACTGTGGGGTGTTGTATATTGTGGAGTGCTGTATACTGGGTGCTATACTGCTCTACCGTATATTGTGGGGTGCTGTATACTGTGGGGTGCTATACTGCTCTACTGAATACTGTGGGGTGCTGTACACTGTGTGCTGTTATACTGCTCTACTGTATACTGTGGGGTGCTATACTGTGGGGTGCTGTATATAGTGGAGTGCTGTATATTGTGGAGTGCTATACAGCTCTACTGTATATTGTGGGGTGCTGTATACTGTGAGGTGATATATATTGTGGGGTGCTGTATATTGTGGGGAGCTGTATATTGTGGAGTGCTGTATACTGTGGAGTGTTGTATATTGTGGAGTGCCATACTGCTCTACTGTATACTGTGGGTTGCAATATTGTGGGGTGCTATATATTGTGGAGTCCTGTATATTGTAGAGTGCTATACTGTTCTACTGTATATTGTGTGGTGCTATATTGCTCTACTGTATATTGTGAGGCACTGCATACTGTGGGTGCTGTATATTGTGGAGTGCTATACTGCTCTACTGTATACTGTGGGAGCTATACTGTAGGGTTCTGTATATTGTGGAGTGCTGTATATTGTGGGGTGCTGTATTCTGTAAAGTGCTATACTGCTCTACTGTATATTGTGAGGTGCTGTATACAGTGGGTGCTGTTTATTCTGGGGTGCTATAATGCTCAACTGTATACTGTGGGGTGCTGTATATTGTGGGGTGCAATACTGTGGAGTTCTGTATATTGTGGAGTGCTGTATATTGTGGAGTGCTATACTGCTCTACTGTATATTGTGGGGTGCTGTATATTGTGGGGTGCTGTATAATGTGGAGTGCTATACTGCTCTACTGTATACTGTGGGGTGCTGTATACTATGGTGTGTTGTATATTGTTAAGTGCTGTATACTGGGTGCTATACTGCTCTACTGTATACTGTGGGGTGCTGTATACTGTGTGGTGTTATACTGCTCTACTGTATACTGTGGGGTGCTATACTGTGGGGTGCTGTATATTGTAGAGTGCTATATATTGTGGAGTGCTATACTGCTCTACTGTATATTGTGGGGTGCTGTATATTATGCGTTGCTGTATATTGTGGAGTGCTATATATCGTGGAGTGCTATATACTGTGGGTGCTGTATATTGTGGAGTGCTGTATAATGTGGAGTGCTATACTGCTCTACTGTATATTGTGGGGTGCTGTATATTGTGGAGTGCTGTATATTGTGCAATGGAAATTTGGAAACCGCGCTGCTTTGGACTATATCATCCGGTTCACAGGTGAATGAAACTGGGCACCAGCCTCTTTCCTCTTCACCCAAAGGATCCGATCCTCCACAGACCACCTCCTCTGCAGTGTTTAAGAGAAATTGGCAAATAGTATAGCACCCCTCTTGAAAGTTGGTTTAAAAGGTTTTATTCTACTTACAAGAAATAGTAGATAAACAAGCATATAACAAAGGTAAAAACCGTGACGTTCCTGACGTTCCTGTATATTGTGCGTTGCTGTATATTGTGGAGTGCTATATATCGTGGAGTGCTGTATACTGTGGGTGCTGTATATTGTGGAGTGCTATACTGCTCTACTGTATACTGTAGGGTGCTATTATGTGGGGTTATGTATATTGTAGAGTGCTATACTGCTCTGCAGTATACTGTGGGGTGCTATACTGTGGGGTGCTGTATATTGTGGAGTGCTGTATACTGTGGGTGCTGTATATTGTGGATTGCTATACTGCTCTACTGTATATTGTGAGGTGCTGTATACTGTGGGTGCTGTATTTTGTGGAGTGCTATACTGCTCTACTGTATACTGCGGGGTGCTATACTGTGGGGTGCTGTATATTGTGAAGTGCTATATATTGTGGAGTGCTGGATATTGTGAAGTGCTGTATTCTGTGGAGTGCTATACTGCTCTACTGTATATTGTGAGTTGCTATATACTTTGGGGTGCTGTATATTGTGGGGTGCTATACTGCTCTACTGTATATCGTAAGGTCCTGTATATTGTGGAGTGCTGTATACTGTGGGGGCTGTATACTTTGAGGTGCTGTATACTGTGTTGTGCTATACTGCTATACTGTATACTGTGGGGTGCTATACTGCTCTATTGTATATTGTGGGGTGCTATACTGCTCTACTGTATATTGTGGGGTGCTATATACTGTGGGGTGCTATATATTGTGGGGTGCTGTATATAGTGGAGTGCTATACTGCTCTACTATATATTGGGGGTGCTGTATATTGTTCGGGTGCTATACTGCTCTACTGTATACTGTTGGGTGCTGTATATTGTGGAGTGCTATACTGCTCTACTGTATATTGTGGGGTGCTGTATATTGTGGGGTGCTATACTGCTCTACTGTATATTGTGGGGTGCTGTATACTGTGGGGTGCTATGCTGCTCTACTGTATACTGTGGGGTGCTATACTGCTCTACTTTATATTGTGGGGCGCTGTATACTGTTGGATGCTGTATACTATGGGGTGCTATACTGCTTTACTGTATACTGTGGGGTGCTATACTGCTCTACTGTATTTTGTGGAGTGCTGTATATTGTGGAGTGCTGTATATTTTGGAGTGCTATACTGCTCTACAATATATTGTGGGGTGCTGCATATTGTGAAGTGCTGTATATTGTTGGTTGCTATACTGCTCTACTGTATATTGTGGGGTGCTGTATACTGTGGGGTGCTGTATAATGTGGAGTGCTGTAAACTGTGAGTGCTGTATATTGTGGAGTGCTATATATTGTGTAGTGCTGTATACTGTGGGTGCTGTATATTGTGGAGTGCTATACTGCTCTACTGTATACTGTGGGGTGCTATACTGTGGGGGTGCTCTATATTGTGGAGTGCTGTATATTGTAGAGTGCTATATAAAGTGGAGTGCTATACTGCTCTACTGCATATTGTGGGGTGCTGTATACTGTGGGGTGCTGTATATTGTGGGGTGCTATACTGCTCTACTGTATATTGTGAGGTGCTGTATATTGTGGGGTGTTGTATATTGTGGGGTGCTGTATACTATTGGGTGCTATACTGCTCTACTGTATACTGTGGGGTGCTATATACTGTGGTGTGCTATACTGCTCTACTGCATACTGTGGTGTGCTGTATATTGTGGAGTGCTGTATACTGGGTGCTATACTGCTATACTGTATACTGTGAAGTGCTATATATTGTGGAGTGCTGTATACAGGGTTCTATACTGCTCTACTGTATACTGTGGGGTGCTGTATATTGTGGAGTGCTATACTGCTCTACTGTACATTTTTGGGTGTTGTATATTGTCGGGTGCTATACTGCTCCACTGTATACTGTGGGGTGCTATACTGTATGCTATAGGATTCTATACTGTATACTTTGGGGTATTTTATAGTGTGGGGTGCTATATACTATAGGATGCTATACTATATACTGTGGGGTACTTTATAGTGTGGGGTGATGTATACTATAGGGTGCTATACTGTATACTGTGGGGTGCTATATACTATAGGGTGCTATACTGTATACTATAGGGTACTATACTGTATACTGTGGGGTGCTGTATACTGTGGGTGCTGTATACTGTAAGGTGCTATACTGCTCTACTGTATATTGTGGGGTGCTGTACATTGTGGGGTGCTATACTGCTCTACTGTATACTGTGGAGTGCTATATATTGTGAGGTGCTGTATATTGTGGGGTGTTATATTGCTCTACTGTATACTGTGGGGTACTATACTGCTCTACTGTATAATGTGGAGTGCTTTATATTGTGGGGTGCTATACTGCTCTACTGTATACCGTGGGGTGCTATACTGCTTTACTTTATATTGTGGGGTGCTGAATACTGTTGGGTGCAGTATACTGTGGTGTGCTATACTGCTCTACTGTATACTGTCGGGTGCTGTATACTGTGGGGTGCTATACTGCTCTACTGTATATTGTGGAGTGCTGTATATTGTGGAGTGCTGTACTGCTCTACTGTATATTGTGTGGTGCTGCATATTGTGGAGTGCTGTATATTGTTGGTTGATATACTGCTCTACTATATATTGTGGGGTGCTATATTTTGTGGGGTGCTGTATATTGTGGAGTGCTGAATACTGTGGGTGCTGTATATTGTGGAGTGCTGTATATTGTGTAGTGATGTATACTGTGGGTGCTGTATATTGTGGAGTGCTATACTACTCTACTGTATACTGTGTGGTACTATTCAGTGGGGTGCTCTATATTGTGGAGTGCTGTATATTATGGAGTGCTGTATATTGTGGAGTGCTATACTGCTCTACTGTATACTGTGGGTTGCTGTATATTGTGGGGTGCTGCATACTGTGGGGTGCTATACTGCTCTTTTGTATATTGTGGGGTGCTATACTGCTCTATTGTATATTGTGGGGTGCTGTATACTGTGTCTTGATGAAGGGCTAAGATATAACAGCCCGAAACGCGTCACAGCATACTACTCTGCATTTGATGTCTGTTTTTAAAGAAGTGGAATAAAGAAGCCTTTTATTGTGAAGAGCTGGAATTCGTTTTCTTTTTTCATTTTGCTCCAGACTGAGTCCAGGTCTGTACATCCGTGCTCTGCTTAGTGTGAGGTGAGAGCTGCAGCAATCTCTACATTTGTCTACTGTGTGGTGCTATATATTGTGGAGTGCTATATACTGTGGGTGCTGTATATTGTGGAGTGCTGTATATTGTGTAATGCTATATACTGTGGGTGCTGTATATTGTAGAGTGCTATACTGCTCTACTGTATACTGTAGGGTGCTACACTGTGGGTGCTGTATATTGTAGAGTGCTATACTGCTCTACTGTATATTGTGAGGTGCTTTATACTGTGTGGTGCTATATATTCTGGGGGGCTTTACTGCACTACTGTATAATGTGAGGTGCTGTATACTGTGGGTGCTATATATTGTGAGGTGCTGTATATTGTGGAGTGCTATACTGCTCTACTGTATACTATGGGGTGCTGTATATTGTGGGGTGCTATACGGTGGGGTGCTGTATATTGTGGAGTGTTATACTGCGCTACTGTATATTGTGGGGTGCTGTATACTGTGGGGTGCAGTATACTGTGGGGTGCTGTATATTGTGGAGTGCTATACTCCTCTACTGTATATTGTGGGGTGCTGTATACTGTGGGGTGCTGTATTCTGTGGGTTGCTAAATATTGTGGAGTGCTCTATACTGTAGGTGCTATATATTGTGGAGTGCTATACTACTCTACTGTATATTGTGGGGTGCTGTATACTGTGGGGTTCTGTATATTGTGGGGTGCTATACTGTTCTACTGTATATTGTGAGGTTCAGTATATTGTGGGGTGCTGTATACTGTGGGTTGCCATAGTGTGGGGTGCTTTATATTGTGGAGTGCTGTATATTGTGGAGTACTATACTGTTCTACTGTATATTGTGGGGTGCTATATTGCTCTACTGTATATTGTGAGGTGCTGTATACTGTGGGTGCTGTATATTGTGGAGTGCTATACTGCTCTACTGTATACTGCGGGGTGCTATACTGTGGGGTGCTTTATATTGTGAAGTGCTGTATATTGTGGAGTGCTATATACTGTGGAGTGCTATACTGCTCTACTGTATATTGTAAGGTGCTATATACTTTGGGGAGCTGTATATTGTGGGGTTCTATACTGCTCTACTGTATATTGGGAGGTCCTGTATATTGTGGAGTGCTGTATACTGTGGGGGCTGTGTACTGTGAGGTGCTGTATAATGTGGTGTGCTATACTGCTCCACTGTATACTGTGGGGTGCTATACTGCTCTACTGTATATTGTGGGGTGCTGTATACTGTGGGTGCTATATATTGTGGGGTGCTGTATATTGTGGAGTGCTATACTGCTCTACTATATTGTGGGGTGCTGTATATTGTGGGGTGCTATACTGCTCTACTATATACTGTGGGATGCTATACTGCTCTACTGTATATTGTGGGGTGCTGTATATTGTGGGGTGCTATACTGCTTTTCTGTATATTGTGGGGTGCAATATATTGTGGAGTGCTATACTTCTCTTCTGTATATTGTGGGGTGCTGTATATTGTGGGGTGCTATACTGCTCTACTGTATATTGTGGGGTGCTGTATATTGTGGGGTGCTGTATACTGTGGGGTGCTATGCTGCTCTACTGTATACTGTAGGGTGCTATACTGCTCTACTTTATATTGTGGGATGCTATACTGCTCTACTGTATATTGTGGGGTGCTGTATATTGTGGGGTGCTATACTGCTCTTCTGTATATTGTGGGGTGCAATATATTGTGGAGTGCTATACTTCTCTTCTGTATATTGTGGGGTGCTGTATATTGTGGGGTGCTATACTGCTCTACTGTATATTGTGGGGTGCTGTATATTGTGGGGTGCTGTATACTGTGGGGTGCTATGCTGCTCTACTGTATACTGTAGGGTGCTATACTGCTCTACTTTATATTGTGGGGTGCTGTATACTGTTGGGTGCTATATACTATGGGGTGCTATACTGCTCTACTGTATACTGTGGGGTGCTGTATACTATTGGGTGCTATACTTCTCCACTGTATATTGTGGGGTGCTTCATATTGTGGAGTGCTGTATATTGTTGGTTGCTATACTGCTCTACTGTATATTGTGGGGTGCTGTATACTGTGGGGTGCTGTATATTGTCGAGTGCTGTAAAATGTGGGTGCTGTATATTCTGGAGTGCTATATATTGTGTAGTGCTGTATACTGTGGGTGCTGTATATTGTGAAGGGCTATACTGCTCTACTGCATGCTGTGGGTTGCTATACTGTAGGGTGCTGTATATTGTGAAGTGCGTTATATTGTGGAGTGCTGTATATTGTGCGGTGCTATATATTCAACGAGCCGGACACTGGATCATTGGGGCAATGTATATTGTGGGGTGCTATACTGTTCTACTGTATATTGTGAGGTTCTTTACAGCACATTACATACATTTATTATGCACAAAATGGGCAGAACACTCCCTGTCTGTCATAATTTATTATGTCACTACCTAAATAATACTGCTATGCAGAAAAAATATATAAACAGGAATGGAATCCTAGCTAATCTGAAACTAAAACTATAATGTCAGTTATAGGTCTAAGATAAATTGTGGAAGTCCCATTCTTTGCAATCTTGACCTCCACCTTCCTAACATTGCCATCCCTGCTTGGAAGAGCATTGACAATAAGTCCTACAGGCAACTCGTTCCTGCCCTCTTGGCTGTCCTTCAACAGAACAACATCGCCCATTTTTACATTTGGGCGATCTTCAGTCCATTTCCTACGGCGTTGCAGATTTGACAGATACTCTCTCTTCCATCTTTTCCAAAAGGTGTCTTCCAAGCATTGTACTTGCTTCCATTGTTTAGCATGAACTTGTGTTGTACTTATGGTTCCAGGTGGAGCAGACAAAGAGTTCACCCTTTGCGTCAATAACATTGCTGGGGTAAGGACCATAGGTGTATCTGGGTCTGAGGACCAAATAGAGCTCTGAAGGCATGCTGCTTGAGTAGGCCTAGTGGCTTAATCTGCAGGGTTTTGCTCTGTAGATACATAGAACCACTGATCTGGGTGTTTAGACTGCCTGATTCTATTCACTCTGTTGGAGACATACAGATAGAACCTCCTAGTGGTGTTGCAAATGTACCCTAGGACAATCTTGCTATCAGTGAAGAATTTCACAGCATCAAAATCAGTGTCTAGTTCATCTGTGATTAGCTCAGACATTTCGACTGCAAGTACGGCAGCACACAACTCTAAACGAGGAATAGTGTGGGCTGGTTTACGGCTTAATTTGGACTTTCCCATGACAAATCCAACATGACACACATTTTCTGCATTAATTACTTTCAAGTAAGCTACTGCACCTATAGCTGTGGTGGATGCGTCTGAGAAGATGCATAGTTCTTTCCTGCAAGCTGATGATAGAGATATGGGCACATAGCATTTTTCTATCTTTAGGTGCTCTAACGCTTGCAAGGATTCTGTCCATTGAACACACTCACTTAGTCTCTCCTGTGGAAGCAATGCATCCCATTCACTTTTTCCAGATGACAGTTCACGAATTAAGGCCTTACCTCTTATAGTCACAGGTGATACAAACCCTAGGGTATCATAGAGGCTATTTACGGTGGATAGAATGCCTCTACGTGTAAAAGGCTTTTCCTCTGAGGAAACTCTGAAAACAAAACTATCATTTTCTAGATCCCAACTTAGGCCTAGGCTTTTCTGCAAGGGAAGGGTGTCTGTACCTAGGCAAAGATCTTTAAGGTCCTTAGCTCTGTCTGCTACAGGGAAGGCTTCCATTACTTTTTGGCTGTTGGAAGCGATTTTATGAAGACGCAGATTGGATTCTGCCAGCATTTGTTTTGCTTTACTAAGGATGGATATAGCATCCTCAGGTGTGCTAGCAGAAGCGAGTCCATCATCTACATAGAAATGTCTCAATACAAAGTGTTTGGCTTCTTCTCCATAGCACTCTGCATTTTTCTGGGCAGCCTTTTTCGCGCAGTATATAGTCACAGCAGGAGAGGGGCTGTTGCCAAATACGTGCACTTTCATTCTGTACTTGACAATTTCTTTGTCTATGTCATTGTCTTTGTACCAGAGAAAACGTAGAAAGTCTCTGTGGTCTTCTCTGACAAGAAAGCAATAAAACATTTGTTGCACATCTGCTGTGAAAGCAACGTGCTCTTTTCTGAAGCGCATGAGGACTAGAGATGTCGCGAACATAAAATTTTCCATTCGCGAACGACGAACGCGAATTTCTGCTAATGTTCGCGAACGGGCGAACCGTGCGAATCGGGTGAACCGCCATAGACTTCAAAAGGCAGGCGAATTTTAAAACCCACAGGAACTCTTTCTAGCCACAGTAGTGATGGAAAAATAGTTTCAAGGGGACTAACACCTGGACTGTGGCATGCCGGAGGGGGATCCATGGCAAAACTCCCATGGAAAATTACATAGTTGACGCAGAGTTGGATTTTAATCCATAAAGGGCATAAATCACCTAACAATCCAATTTTCTTTTGAACAACGTGGTTTAAAACACCTAGTGTGTGTATACGATCAGGTATAATGTTGTATCGATCAGGTAGTGTAAGTGTTACGCCCGCTTCACAGACATTGACAGACCAAACTCCCCTTTTAATGCACTGCAAACAACCGCAAACAGTGCATTTGCCCACCCGCAAACTCCCCATTTGTACAAAGTTGGATACCAAGCTAGCCATGTCCCGATTATGTCATTGAAGGTTTCTTCCTCCACCCAGCCACGTACAACACCAAGGGTCCTGGAAAGGTGAATTGAATTGATTTTTCGAACTGGGAGATGGTTAAAAAAAACGCTGTCTCGCTCCCCTTTGTTTGAATCCACGGTCACTGCGTCTGCACCGTGCAATTTACTGTCCCACCCGATATGAGTAGTATTTTCTGTAGTACTATTCTCATCAGTTTAATCCCTGTTACGTCCCCAATCTGGGGTCCATTTATTAAATAGATTTTTCGAACGGGGAGATGGTTAAAAAAATGCTGGCTCCCTCCCCTTTGTTTGAATCCACGCCACGGTCACTGCGTCTGCGCCGTGCAATTTACTGTCACACCCGATATGAGTGCTATTTTCTGTAGTACTATTCTCATCAGTTTAATCCCTGTTACGTCCCATATCAGGGTGGGATTGCCTTTTGTGAAAAAAAATTTAGGCCGGGTACCTTCGACTGCCTTCACAGTGACAGACCAAACTCTGATACACCAAACTGAATTCATTTTAGGAACCGGGAGATGGAAAAAGCAGCTTGGTCGGTCCTCTTACTCCCAAGTTGGGGCACTGCGCGTGCACGGCGCAATGTGCTGTGACACCCTATATGAGTGGTGTCTTAACTAGTACTATTCCTATCAGTTTAATCCCTGTTACCTCCCCTATCCGGGGACGTGTGTCGAATTGATTAACCATTGTCGAATTAACGAACCATTACGACATCCTGGAATAATTTAGTTCTGAGCTTTGTACTTGCTTTGTATTGGAATTGATGGGGATTTTTTAAATTGACTGCATTATTTCTAATAAACTATTAAGAGACTTTATTAGGATTTTTTTATTTTATGTATTAAAAACCCACCCATACAACTTAAAAAAAATTTTTTTCGTTTTTTCTATGAAAAATTATCCAGCCGATCGCTTTGGTCTGATCATAATGAAGCAACGGCATTATCATCTGGAGTGTGGCAACATTGCCAACACACTCATACAGGTGATGATCGCTTCATTGTGATACGCAAGCCCCTTCACCACAACAAGGTAACGATCACGAAGGGGAATTGACACTTGTATGTGCTTTTTTTTTTGTTTTGTTTTTTACAGCCACAGTGCAGCACCAGAAAAATTAGGCATGTACACATGCCTGAAAAATAATGTTATTGTTGCAGCCGCAGTTGTAGCAGCGGCAGGAAAAATTGATGTTTTTAAGGCAGAAAGGTGACTAAAACATTGCGGCTTGAACCCTAGTTGGTGGCGGAGAATTCACGAAAGTCATCTGGTATGCAGACATTAAATACAGCAGCGTGGGGACCATTTTGAGGCCAAGGCATGTCATCAGGCCTTTTGTTAGTCAAACGTATCCCCCACTGTCAGTCCCTTCGGGATCCATGCCTCATTCATCTTAATAAAGGTGAGGTAATCAACACTTTTTTGACCGAGGCGACTTCTTTTGTCATTGACAATGCCTCCTGCTGCACTGAAGGTCCTTTCTGACAGGACACTTGAAGCGGGGCAGGCCATAAGTTCTATCGCAAACTGGGATAGCTCAGGCCACAGGTCAAGCCTGCACACCCAGTAGTCAAGGGGTTCATCGCTCCTCAGAGTGTCGATATCTGCAGTTAAGGCGAGGTAGTCTGCTACCTGTCGGTCGAGTCGTTCTCTAAGGCTGGATCCCGAAGGGCTGTGGCGATGTGTAGGACTTAAAAAGCTCTGCATGTCCTCCATCAACAACACGTCTGTAAAGCGTCCTGTCCTTGCCGTCGTGGTAGGAGGAGGATTACTTTCACCTCTTCCCGTTGTGCTGTGACATCCCCCTTATAAGCTGTGTAAAGCATATTTTTTTGTTTTGTTTTGAACTGCTGCATCCTTTCTGACTTTCGGTAAGTTGGTAACATTTCCGCCACTTTCTGCTTATACCGGGGGTCTAGTAGCGTGGCCACCCAGTACAGGTCGTTCTCCCTCATCCTTTTTATACTAGGGTCCCTCAACAGACATGACAGCATGAAAGACCCCATTTGCACAAGGTTGGATGCCGAGCTACTCATTTCCCGTTCCTCGTCCTCACTGATGTCATTGACGGTCTGTTCTTCACCCCAGCCACGTACAACACCACGGGTCCCAGATAGGTGACAACAACGAGCACCCTGGGATGCCTGCTGTGGTTGGTCTTCCTCCTCCTCAAAGCCACATTCCTCCTCTGACTCCTCTTCCTCATACTCCTCTTGCAGTGTTGCCGCAGGTTCGGCAAGCGATGATGACAAGGCTGTTTCTGGTGGTGATGGTGACCACAACTCTTCCTCTTCCTCTTCACGCTCATCTACAGCCTTATCCAGCACTCTTCGCAGGGCACGCTCCAGGAAGAAAACAAATGGGATGAGGTCGCTGATGGTGCCTTCGTGCGACTGACTAGGTTTGTCACCTCCTCAAAAGGACGCATGAGCCTACAGGTATTGCGCATGAGCGTCCAGTAACGTGGCAAAAAAATTCCCAGCTCCGCAGAGGCTGTCCATGCCCCCTGGTCATACAAATACTCGTTGACGGATTTTTCTTGTTGGAGCAGGCGGTCGAACATTAGGAGTGTTGAATTCCAATGTGTCGGGCTGTCGCAAATCAAGCGCCTCACTGGCATGTTGCTTCGGCGTTGAATGTCTGAAAGTGCGCCATGGCCGTGTAGAAACGCCTGAAATGGCCACACACCTTCCTGGCCTGCTTGAGGACGTCCTGTAAGCCTGGGTACTTAGACACAAAGCGTTGTACGATGAGATTCCACACATGTACCATGCACGGCACATGTGACAACTTGCCCAAATTCAATGCCGCCAACAAATTGCTTCCATTGTCACACACCACTTTTCCGATCTCCAGTTGGTGCTGGGTCAGCCACTGATCCACCTGTGCATTCAGGGCAGACAGGAGTGCTGGTTCGGTGTGGCTCTCTGCTTTCAGGCAAGTCAACCCCAAGACAGCGTGACACTGTCGTATCCGGGATGTGGAATAGCCCCTGGGGAGCTGGGGGTATTCAGTTGATGTGCAGCCAGACACCGCAGCAGAAGAGAACTCAGCCGAGGAGGTTATGGAAGAGGATGGAGTAGGAGGAGTAGAGGAGGTGGCAGTAGGCCTGCCTGCAAGTCGTGGCAGTGTCACCAACTCCGCTGCAGAGCCACGCATTCCATGCTTGTCAGCCGTCAGCAGGTTGACCCAATGCGCAGTGTAGGTGATATACCTGCCCTGATCGTGCTTTGCAGACCAGGTATCAGTGGTCAGATGGACCCTTGCCCCAATACTGTATGCCAGAGATGCCATGACTTCCTTTTCAATCACTGAGTAGAGGCTTAGGATTGCCTTTTTTGAAAAAAAAAATCGTCCGGGTACCTTCCACTGTGGTGTCCCAATAGCGACAAATTTTTTGAAGGCCTCAGACTCCACCAGCTGGTATGATAAAAGCTGGCGGACTAAGAGTTCTGTCAAGCCAGCTGTCAGACGCCGGGCAAGGGGGTGACTCTGTGACATTGGCTTCCTACGCTCAAACATTTCCTTTACAGACACCTGACTGTGGGCAGATGAGATGGAACTGCTGAAGATGAGAGGCGGAGTGGCGGGTAGTTGAGAGGGGGCAAGGAGGACAGCAGTGGTTGACGTGGCTGAAGATGCTGGACCAGGAGGAGGATGGTGGCTTTGAGGTTGTGTGCTGCTTCTACTCGTCATCATGTGTTGATCCCATAGGCGTTTGTGATGTGCGATCATGTGCCTTCGCAAAGCAGTTGTACCTAGGTGGGTGTTGGACTTCCCACGACTCAGTTTCTTTTGGCACAGGTTGCAAATGGCATCGCTGTTATCAGAGGCAGACACACAAAAAAAATGCCACACTGCTGAGCTTTGCAATGATGGCATTCTGGTGGTGGCAACAGCATGTGTTGATTGGCGTGCTGTCTGGCTGACCCCGGGTGCCGATACATGCTGTCTGACTGTGCCACTAGCTCCTTGCAACGACCTCCCCCTGCTTCCAACTCGTCTCCTCCTTCTCTCTGTCTCCCCTTCTGAACTTTCCCCCTCTTCTTCTTCTCTTCGAGCAGGCACCCACGTGGCATCCACGGACACATCGCCATCATCAACCACTTCACTTGTATCTGACACCTCAGCAAAGGAAGCAGCAGCGGGTACAACATCATCATCATCATCACACTGTACGTCCATGTGTGTAATGCTGCCTGACTGAGACATATCCCTGTTATCTCCATCCTCTGGCAATAATGGTTGCGGATCACTAATTTCATCCAACTGATGTGTAAATAACTCCTCTGAGGGATCAAGTGAAGCGGCTGTGGTGGCTGTGGTGGTAGTGGTGATGGTGGCGGCGGGCGGGAGAGTGGTAACTTGAGAGCAGGTGACCAAAGCTGAGCTGGAGGAGGATGGTGCGTCAAGGTTCTTAGCGGAAGCTGTTGAAGATTGGGTGTCCTGTGTAAGCCAGTCAACTATTTTATCAGAATTTTTTGGGTTCAGGGTACGTGGCCTCTGAACACTGGGCATTATTCCAGGGCCAGTGGAAATCACAGCACCACGAACATGTCGGCCCCTGCGGTGTGGCCTGCCTCTGCCTGTCATTTTTTATTAGATAAGTGTTACTATGCGTGCAAGGTACTGTGCCACCCTATATAAGTGGTGGGCAGTGGGCACAGTACAGTCTGTGTGGGCCTGACACACACTGGCTTGCAACTGTGATTATATCACAGAAAAATATAAAATATAATTTTTTTTTATCTGCAAGGTATTTGTGAGTGAGTGACACCCTGTAACGGTATAAGAGGAGGCCTAGCCACTAGCCAGTGGCCACAATACAGTCTGTGTGGGCCTGACACACACGGGCTTGAAAATGTGATTAGATCACAGAAAAATATTAAATAGAATTTTTTTTTATCTGCGAGGTATTTGTGAGTGAGTGACACGCTGTAACGGTATGAGTGGAGGCCTAGCCAGTGGCCACAATACAGTCTGTGTGGGCTTGACACACACGGGCTTGAAAATGTGATTAGATCACAGAAAAATATTAAATATAATTTTTTTTATCTGAAAGGTATTTGAGTGAGTGACACTCTGTAACGGTAAAAGTGGAGGCCTAGCCACTAGCCAGTGGCCACAATACAGTCTGTGTGGGGGCCTGACACACACGGGCTTGCAACTGGGATTATATCACAGAAAAATATTAAATAGAATTTTTTTTATCTGCAAGGTATTTTCTGTCACACCCTGTATGAATGGTGTGCACACAGTACTGTCTGTGACTGAGCCTGCAGCCTCTCACACAAGGGCAGGCAACTGCAATATATGTATATATATATATATATATATATATATATAAATAAAAAATAAAGCAGACTGATGTACCAGCCCTGAAAAGGGCTTTTTGGGGTGCTGTCTGGACGCTGTCCTTACAGCAGATGAGTCTGTGGACACAGAACACTGCCCTAGCTAACGCTTTCCCTATTGAATCAGCAGCAGCAGCACTGTCCCTCCTCTCACTGAGAATGCAGATTCCGAATGAATCTAAAATGGATGCTGTCCAGGAGGTGGGAGGGTCTGGGAGGGAGGGTCTGCTGCTGATTGGCTGGAATGTGTCTGCTGACTGTGAGGTACAGGGTCAAAGTTTACTCGATGATGATGTATAGGGGGCGGACCGAACATCGCATATGTTCGCCCGCCGCGGCGATTGCGAACAAGCTATGTTCGTCGGGAACTATTCGCTGGCGAACTATTTGGGCCATCTCTAATGAGGACACCTAGCAAAGTATTGTTTAGGTCAGGGCCTCTCAACAGTACGTCATTTAAAGACACTCCTTTATACTCTGCGCTGGAATCAGTGTTCCCTGTCTCTCTCAAGTGGTCCTGCAACTTCAGCGTGATCATTGTCTAGCATCCCCTTAATGAATTCAGTGAAATCTCTTTTCACTTCTTTCTTTCTCTGCAGTGTTTTGCTGAGTGAATGCAAACGCTTCATGGCTTACTCCCTGTTACTAGGCAAAACACGTCTGGGTGTGCAAAAGGGGAGAGGGGCCACCCAACTGTGATTGTCATCTTGGTAAGCCTCTTTATCCATAATCTGCAAGAAGATCTGATCCTCTATAGAGAGGGCCTGTTTATCATCATCTTTATTTTTCTGAAATACTGTTATCCCTAGATTGTCTGTCTCAATGTTGGAATTGACTTCTTCTTTACCATATAGTGTAGAAGAGTCACAGTGTTGTGTTGACCTGCCAAAGCTTTTCTTGACTATGAAGTTGTTGTGACAGGGACTGAGAAGGGATGTGCGTCCATTTGTTAACACAGACGTCTTCAAAGTGCTAATGTTGTCAGGCTGGTGCACTGTCCCCAGGCAAACTTCTCCTACAATGACCCACCCCAGGTCCAGTCTTTGTGCATAGGGGGCATTATAAGGTCCATTGATTTGCTGGCGTACCTTGTGTACCTTAAGGATATCTCTTCCAAGAAGAAGGATAGAAACATCTGGCTCAACAGCTGGGATAAGGTGAGCAATTGAGCGGAGGTGAGGGTGGTAATGGGCTACTTCTGGAGAGGGAATCTCAGTTTTGTCGTCAGGTATCATGCCACACTTTATTAGGGTAGGAAGTGGGAACTGCACTTTCTTATTGAAGGATTCAATGGTAAAGTCAGTAGCCCTTCTCCCTCTGGTTTCAATTGTCCCCGCACATGTCCTTAGAGTGCATGGAACTGCACTTGCCTTAAGGTTAAAGATATCAAAGAAATCTGACTTGCTCTGTTCATCTAGCACTGCATACATTTTCACTGCCCTTTCTCACTTGCCAGTGGGATACACAGTCACTAAACAGATTTTAGAGCATGATCGTGCACTCTTGCCTTGTCCACATATGTCGGTGCAATTAGACATTACAGAGGAGAGTGGGGTCTCTTGTTGCTCCCTGCCCTGATCTTTCCTGGGTTCTACAGTCTCTAGTGGGGCAGGAGCAGGGCCAGGCTGCAAACCTGCAATATGTCTCTCACTGCCACATTCTGTACATTCTACTGGTATTTTACAGTCTTTGGCAATGTGATAAGTAGATCCGCAGCACTTGAAACAGATGTCGTTTTGTTTAAGGAAGGACATCCGCTCTGCAATAAGTTTGCTTCTAAAGCCTTTGCATTTCTTTAGTGGATGTGTTTTTTTGTGTATTGGACAATGTCTGTCAGGGTTTTCTATGGTGTGTACCTTGTGGGTGCTTTGGTAGTCTGTGACTTCTGAAGGTACAGCTGTTTTGTGTGTGGATACATAGGCCCTACCGTGAGGTCTGTGAGGTCTCTTAGGTCTGTGTGATTGATTGCCGCTGGTGGTGAAGGCGAAACTTGGATCACTTCGGATTTTCACTTGCTGTCGGACAAACCTAGAAAACATAGAGAAAGGGGGAAAAGCGACTCCATAATCTTCTTTGAATTTACCTCCTACAGACATCCACTTGTCTTGCAGATTTGAGGGTAGTTTCTCTACTATGGGATTAGTGCCTCTAGCTGTATCTAGATACGAAAGTCCTTGCAAGTAGCCATCCTCTTTGGCATATTCTATCTCAAGTAGAAGATCACTCAGTTCTTGTAGCCCACCTTGGGAAAGACTTCAAGTTTTTTCAACAGTGCTCCTTCTATTACCTCTGGGGATCCATATGTTTCTTCTAGTCTTCTCCAGGTCATGTTGAGTCCTGCTGCAGGGTTGAACAGGTTTGCTCTTCTCATCCTCTTAGCATGCTCTGCTGACTCAGTACCAAGCCATTTTATCATTAAATTAAGCATTTCTGCTGGTGATAAGTTCAGACCTTTAGTGGCATTCAGAAAGGAAGATTTCCATGCCCAATTTTTTTCAGGACAGTCATCAAATTGGAGAAAGCCTGAGCTAACCATTTCTTTGCGGATGAGATATTTGGTGACATCCATTGCACATTGTTGTTCGCGTATGTAATCTATAGGTTGAGGTGATGGGAACACTTGTTTTTTGTTCTTAGGGGTTTATGGTGCTTCCTTCTGGGTTTGCTGGCAGCCGCTGACCTCATGAGGTTGATTGGGCCTGCTCAGGGGGTCTGTTGATCTCGGCCTGAATTCCTTTGCTTCAGGTTTAAGAGACTGTTCCTTTGTATGCGAATCAGTAAGGTTCTGGACGTACTCACTTGTACGATCTGCAGAGAATAGAGGTTTTTCTGGAACCTCTGAGTCTTTATATGATTTTTCACTTCCTGACCAACTTGTTCCCATGTAGGCAGCGGCCTCTGCTGTCGCTGCAGGATAAGCAATTTTGATTCTAAAACCGCTTCTTCTTGTGCTATGGCAGCTTCCCTAGCTGCTCTCTCTTGTGCTATGGCAGCTTCCCTAGCTGCTCTCTCTTGTGCTATGGCAGCTTCCTTAGCTGCTTCCTTAGCTCTCTCTTGTGCTATGGCAGCTTCCCTAGCTGCTGTCTCTTGTGCTATGGCAGCTTTCTTTGCTGCTAACTCTTGCATCATCATGGCTTCTTTTTCTGCATACTGTAGCTGGACGTGGGCAGCTTCTGCCTTGGCACGAGCTCTAACTGCTGAGGAACTTGCTGAGGACATCTTGCTAGCCCGTGAAGTTCTGGACACATTCGACTTTGCATCGTCTTGCTGGGCTCTGGGAATGTTCTCCCTGCCTTGCTGTGTCGGCGGTAGCGTGGCATCAGCCTGGTACTTTGTTCCTGATCTAAGACTCATGCTGCAGTAATGGCGTCTCAGTTTATTCCAGACCGCCACGTGGGTTGTATTTTTACTGTTCTGCTTCGCGTTATTGAACTGTTGTATAACACTAGTCAGACAGCTTAACAATATTTCAAAAGTCAAGAAACGTGAGACATCAGATCTGTATGTATTCTTTTTTTCTGAATAACTTTGTAAAACTACAATATAAACATAAACAAAACATATGTGTCAATATATTAAACATAATACAGCAGCCTCACTCCATCAGTGAGAGTACTCACAGACAATTCCAGGAATAGACCAAGAGCTCCTCTGCATGCAGCCTGCTAGATCCAGGAGCAGTCATGAAATGGAGGAAATACAGTTCCAGGTTAAAGGTTACTGCCTCTGACTCTGAGAAAAATACACTTCCTGTAAAGTTCTGGCGAAGTAGAAACTAACTTTGACCACTAGATGGCAGCACGTCAAACATAACATTTCAGTATAATCTTTACAGCACATTACATACATTTATTATGCACAAAATGGGCAGAACACTGAGTGCTGTATATTTTGGAGTGCTATACTGCTCTGCTATCTATTGTGGGGTGCTGTATATTGTGGGGTGCTATACTGCTCTACTGTATATTGTGGGGTGCAATATATTATGGAGTGCTATACTGCTCTTCTGTATATTGTGGGGTGCTGTATATTGTGGGGTGCTATACTGCTCTACTGTGGGGTGCTGTATATTGTGGGGTGCTGTATACTGTGTGGTGCTGCACTCACCTAAAGAATTATTAGGAACACCTGTTCTATTTCTCATTAATGCAATTATCTAGTCAACCAATCACATGGCAGTTGCTTCAATGCATTTAGGGGTGTGGTCCTGGTCAAGACAATCTCCTGAATGTCAGAATGGGAAAGAAAGGTGATTTAAGCAATTTTGAGCGTGGCATTGTTGTTAGTGCCAGACGGGCCGGTCTGAGTATTTCACAATCTGCTCAGTTACTGGGATTTTCACGCACAACCATTTCTAGGGTTTACAAAGAATGGTGTGAAAAGGGAAAAATATCCAGTATGCGGCAGTCCTGTGGGCAAAAATGCCTTGTGGATGCTAGAGGTCAGAGGAGAATGGGCCGACTGATTCAAGCTGATAGAAGAGCAACGTTGACTGAAATAACCACTCGTTACAACCGAGGTCTGCAGCAAAGCATTTGTGAAGCCACAACACGCACAACCTTGAGGCGGATGGGCTACAACAGCAGAAGACCCCACCGGGTACCACTCATCTCCACTACAAATAGGAAAAAGAGGCTACAATTTGCACGAGCTCACCAAAATTGGACTGTTGAAGACTGGAAAAATGTTGCCTGGTCTGATGAGTCTTAATTTGTGTTGAGACATTCAAATGGTAGAGTCCGAATTTGGCGTAAACAGAATGAGAACATGTATCCATCCTCTGATGGCTACTTCCAGCAGGATAATGCACCATGTCACAATGCTCGAATCATTTCAAATTGGTTTCTTGAACATGACAATGAGTTCACTGTACTAAAATGCCCCCCACAGTCACCAGATCTCTACCCAATAGAGCATCTTTGGGATGTGTTGGAACGGGAGCTTCGTGCCCTGGATGTGCATCCCTCAAATCTCCATCAACTGCAAGATGCTATCCTATCAATATGGGCCAAAATTTCTAAAGAATGCTATCAGCACCTTGTTGAATCAATGCCACGTAGAATTAAGACAGTTCTGAAGTAGAGTTGAGCGAACACCTGGATGTTCGGGTTCAAGAAGTTCGGCCGAACTTCCCGGAAATGTTCGGGTTCGGGATCCGAACCCGACCCGAACTTCGTCCCGAACCCGAACCCTATTGAAGTCAATGGGGACCCGAACTTTTGGGCACTAAAAAGGCTGTAAAACAGCCCAGGAAAGAGCTAGACGGCTGCAAAAGGCAGCAACATGTAGGTAAATCCCCTGCAAACAAATGTGGATAGGGAAATGAATTAAAATAAAAATAAAAAAAATAAAAATTAACCAATATCAATTGGACAGAGGTCCCATAGCAGAGAATCTGGCTTCACGTCAGCAAAAAATCAGTCTCTTCATGCCATAGCAAAGAATCTGGCTTCATGTCAGCAGAGAATCAGTCTCTTCATGCCATAGCAGAGAATCTGGCTTCATGTCAGCGCAGAATCTGTCTTCATGTCATAGCAGAGAATCAGGCTTCGCATCACCCACCACTGGAACAGGCCACTATCACACATTTAGGCACCGGTACCCAGACAGAGGAGAGCGGTCCCGTAACAGAGAATCTGGCCTTATGTCAGCACAGAATCAGTCTTCATGTCATAGCAGAGAATCAGGCATCACGTCACCCACCACTGGAACAGGCCACTGTCACACATTTAGGCCCAGGCACCCAGGCAGAGGAGAGAGGTCCCGAAACAGAGAATCTGGCCTTATGTCAGCACAGAATCTGTCTTCATGTCATAGCAGAGAATCAGGCTTCACGTCACCCACCACTGGAACAGGCCACTGTCACATATTTAGGCCCCGGCACCCAGACAGAGGAGAGAGGTCCCGTAACAGAGAATCTGGCCTTATGTCAGCACAGAATCTTTCTTCATGTCATAGCAGAGAATCAGGCTTCATGTCACCCACCACTGGAACAGGCCACTGTCACACATTTAGGCCCAGGCACCCAGGCAGAGGAGAGAGGTCCCGTAACAGAGAATCTGGCCTTATGTCAGCACAGAATCTGTCTTCATGTCATAGCAGAGAATCAGGCTTCACGTCACCCACCACTGGAACAGGCCACTGTCACATATTTAGGCCCAGGCACCCAGGCAGAGGAGAGGTTCATTCAACTTTGGGTTGCCCCGCAATATAATGGTAAAATGAAAATAAAAATAGGATTGAATGAGGAAGTGCCCTGGAGTACAATAATATATTGTTAAGGGGAGGTAGTTATAAATGTCTAATCTGCACAAGGGATGGACAGGTCCTGTGGGATCCATGCCTGGTTCATTTTTATGAATGTCAGCTTGTCCACATTGGCTGTAGACAGGCGGCTGCGTTTGTCTGTAATGACGCCCCCTGCCGTGCTGAATACACGTTTAGACAAAACGCTGGCCACCGGGCAGGCCAGCACCTCCAAGGCATAAAAGGCTAGCTCTGGCCACGTGGACAATTTGGAGACCCAGAAGTTGAATGGGGCCGAACCATCAGTCAGTACGTGGAGGGGTGTGCACAGGTACTGTTCCACCATGTTAGTGAAATGTTGCCTCCTGCTAACACGTTCCGTATCAGGTGGTGGTGCACTTAGCTGTGGCGTGGTGACAAAACTTTTCCACATCTCTGCCATGCTAACCCTGCCCTCAGAGGAGCTGGCCGTGACACAGCTGCGTTGGCGACCTCTTGCTCCTCCGCTGCCTTCGCCTTGGGCTTCCACTGGTTCCCCTGTGACATTTGGGAATGCTCTCAGTAGCGCGTCTACCAACGTGCGCTTGTACTCGCGCATCTTCCTATCACACTCCAGTGTAGGAAGTAAGGTGGGCACATTGTCTTTGTACCGGGGATCCAGCAGGGTGGCAACCCAGTAGTCCGCACACGTTAAAATGTGGGCAACTCTGCTGTCGTTGCGCAGGCACTGCAGCATGTAGTCGCTCATGTGTGCCAGGCTGCCCAGAGGTAAGGACAAGCTGTCCTCTGTGGGAGGCGTATCGTCATCGTCCTGTGTTTCCCCCCAGCCACGCACCAGTGATGGGCCCGAGCTGCTTTGGGTGCCCCCCCGCTGTGAACATGCTTCATCCTCATCCTCCTCCACCTCCTCCTCATCCTCGTCCTCCTCGTCCTCCAGTAGTGGGCCCTGTCTGGCCACATTTGTACCTGGCCTCTGGTGTTGCAAAAAACTTCCCTCTGAGTCACTTCGAAGAGACTGGCCTGAAAGTGCTAAAAATGACCCCTCTTCCTCCTGGGCCACCTACTCTTCCATCATCACCCTAAGTGTTTTCTCAAGGAGACAAAGAAGTGGTATTGTAACGCTGATAACGGCGTCATAGAAACATAGAATGTGTCGGCAGATAAGAACCATTTGGCCCATCTAGTCTGCCCAATATCCATCTAGTCTGCCCATCGCCACTGGCCATGTTGGTGGAGTACTCGAAACAGCGCAACAGGGCACACAGGTCTCGCATGGATGCCCAGTCATTGGTGGTGAAGTGGGTCTGATCCGCAGTGCGACTGACCCGTGCGTGCTGCAGCTGAAACTCCACTATGGCCTGCTGCTGCTCGCACAGTTTGTCCAGCATGTGCAAGGTGGAGTTCCACCTGGTGGGCACGTCGCATATGAGGCGGTGAGCGGGAAGGCCGAAGTTACGCTGTAGCGCAGATAGGCGAGCAGCGGCAGGGTGTGAACGCCGGAAGCGCGAACAGACGGCCCGCACTTTATGCAGCAGCTCTGACATGTCGGGGTAGTTGCGAATGAACTTCTGCATCACCAAATTCAGCACATGCGCCAGGCAAGGGATGTGCGTCAAACCGGCTAGTCCCAGAGCTGCAATGAGATTTCGCCCATTATCGCACACCACCAGGCCGGGCTTGAGGCTCACCGGCAGCAACCAATCGTCGGTCTGTTGTTCTATACCCCCCACAACTCCTGTGCGGTGTGGGGCCTGTCCCCCAAACATATGAGTTTCAGAATGGCCTGCTGACGTTTACCCCGGGCTGTGCTGAAGTTGGTGGTGAAGGTGTGTGGCTGACTGGATGAGCAGGTGGAAGAAGAGGAGGAGGAAGCTGAGTAGGAGAAGGAGGAGACAGGAGGCAAAGAATGTTGCCCTGCGATCCTTGGCGGCGGAAGGACGTGCGCCAAACAGCTCTCCGCCTGGGGCCCAGCCGCCACTACATTTACCCAGTGTGCAGTTTAGGGCGATATAGCGTCCCTGGCCATGCTTACTGGTCCACGTATCTGTGGTTAGGTGGACCTTGCCACAGATGGCGTTGCGCAGTGCACACTTGATTTTATCGGACACTTGTTTGTGCAGGGAAGGCACGGCTCTCTTGGAGAAGTAGTGCCGGCTGTACTGTAGGACAGCAAGCGACATGAGCTGTTTGAAGCTGTGTGTGTCCACCAGCCTAAATGACAGCATTTCATAGGCCAGTAGTTTAGAAATGCTGGCATTCAGGGCCAGGGATCGAGGGTGGCTAGGTGGGAATTTACGCTTTCTCTCAAATGTTTGTGAGATGGAGAGCTGAACGCTGCCGTGTGACATGGTTGAGATGCTTGGTGACGCAGGTGGTGGTGTTGGTGGTACATCCCATGTTTGCTGGGCGGCAGGTGCCAACGTTCCTCCAGAGGCGGAGAAAGAGGCCGAGGCGGCAGCAACGGAAGAGGCCGAGGCGGCAGCAGCAGAAGAGGTAGCAGGGGGAGCCTGAGTGACTTCCTTGTTTTTAAGGTGTTTACTCCACTGCAGTTCATGCTTTGCATGCAGGTGCCTGGTCATGCAGGTTGTGCTAAGGTTCAGAACGTTAATGCCTCGCTTCAGGCTCTGATGGCACAGCGTGCAAACCACTCGGGTCTTGTCGTCAGCACATTGTTTGAAGAAGTGCCATGCCAGGGAACTCCTTGAAGCTGCCTTTGGGGTGCTCGGTCCCAGATGGCGGCGGTCAGTAGCAGGCGGAGTCTCTTGGCGGCGGGTGTTCTGATTTTGCCCACTGCTCCCTCTTTGTCTTTTGCTACGCTGTTGGCTCGGTCTCACCACTGCCTCTTCCTCCGAACTGTGAAAGTCAGTGGCACGACCTTCATTCCATGTGGGGTCTAGGACCTCATCGTCCCCTGCATCGTCTTCCACCCAGTCTTGATCCCTGACCTCCTGTTCAGTCTGCACACTGCAGAAAGACGCAGCAGTTGGCACCTGTGTTTCGTCATCATCAGAGACGTGCTGAGGTGGTATTCCCATGTCCTCATCATCAGGAAACATAAGTGGTTGTGCGTTAGTGCATTCTATCTCTTCCACCCCTGGGGAAGGGCTAGGTGGATGCCCTTGGGAAACCCTGGCAGCAGAGTCTTCAAACATGTGACAGACTGATGGGCTTGGTTTTCATGCGCCATCTGTGCGCTTTCTGCAGAAGACTGGGTGGGAGATAATGTGAACGTGCTGGATCCACTGTCGGCCACCCAATTGACTAATGCCTGTACCTGCTCAGGCCTTACCATCCTTAGAACGGCATTGGGCCCCACCAAGTATCGCTGTAAATTCTGCTGGCTACTGGGACCTGAGGTAGTTGGTTCACTAGGACATGTGGCTGTGGCAGAACTGCCACGTCCTCTCCCAGCACCAGAGGGTCCACTAACACCACCACGACCATGTCTATGTCCGCGTCCCTTATTAGATGTTTTCCTCATTGTTCCCGTTCACCACAATTTTGAGAATGGCAAATTTGGGAATAGTTTTTCAACCCAGAACAAAAACTGTGCTTTTACGGTCACTACAAATAACTTGACCAGCTAAAACAGTACAGATTTGGATGAATAGAAATGTGAGGCCTGTTTTTTTTTTTGCGCTGTGTGACAGGTATAGGTTTAATCACAGAATTAGACTTGTATCTGCACGGTAGCGTGTGTGTTAAGTTTTTCTGAATAACACTATCAGCACCTTGAATCTAAGATATCCTTTTTGGGATAGATTTCAAGTAGGCCTCATATAGCATAAACTACTTATTTTGAGAATTGAAAATTTTGGAATAGTTTTTCAACCCAGAACAAAAACTGTGCTTTTACGGTCACTACAAATAACTTGACCAACTAAAACAGTACAGATTTGGTTGAATAGAAATGTCAGGTCTATTTTTTAGGCGCTGGGTGACAGGCTCAACTTGCCCCTGATGTAGTATATGGCCAAAAAATAACCACACTATTGATGGTTAAATGCACTTGGGTGACACAGGCTCAGCCTGCACCTGATGTAGTATATGGCCAAAAATTAACCACACTGTTGATGGTTAAATGCACTTGGGTGACACAGGCTCAGCCTGCGCCTGATGTAGTATATTGGCAAAAATTAACCACACTGTTGATGGTTAAATGCACTTTGGTGACACAGGCTCAGCCTGCACCAGATGTAGTATATGGCCAAAAAATAACCAGACTGTTGATGGTTAAATGCACTTCGGTGACACAGGCTCAGCCTGCAGCTGATGTAGGATATAGCACAAAATAACCACACTATTGATGGTTAAATACACTTGGTGATAGCTTGTGCTGGCACACCACAAGTCACAAAATGGCCGCCGATCACCCCAGAAAAAAGTGATATAAAAACGCTCTGGGCAGCCTAAATAAAGTGAGCAATTCGATATTAGCACTTCAATGATCCACAGCTGCAGATCGATCACAGAATGAAGTCTTTTGGAGGAGTTAATCTGCCTAATCTCGCCCTAACGTCGCAGCAGCAACCTCTCCCTATGCTTGAATCAGCAGAGTGACGTGCAGCGCTACGTGACCCTAGCTTATATAGAGGCTGGGTCACATGCTGCACTGGCCAATCACAGCCATGCCAATAGTAGGCAAGGCTGTGATGGCCTCTTGGGGCAAGTAGTATGACGCTTGTTGATTGGCTGCTTTGCAGCCTTTCAAAAAGCGCCAAGAAAGCGCCGAACACCGAACCCGAACCCGGACTTTTAAGAAAATGTTCGGGTTCGGGTCCGTGTCACGGACACCCCAAAATTCGGTACGAACCCGAACTATACAGTTCGGGTTCGCTCATCCCTATTCTGAAGGTAAAAGGGGGTCCAACACCATATTAGTATTGTGTTCCTAATAATTCTTTAGGTGAGTGTATACTGCTCTACTTTATATTGTGGGGCACTGTATACTGTTAGGTGCTATATACTATGGGGTGCTATACTGCTCTACTATGTACTGTGGGGTGCTGTATATTGTTGGTTGCTATACTGCTCTACTGTATATTGTGGGGTGCTGTATATTGTGGGGTGCTGTATAATGTGGAGTGCTATAATTTGTGGGTGCTGTATATTGTGGAGTGCTCTATATTGTGGAGTGCTGTATACTGTGAGTGCTGTATATTAAGGAGTGCTATACTTCTCTACTGTATACTGTGGGGTGCTATGCTGTGGGGTGCTGTATATTGTGGAGTGCTGTATATTGTGGAGTGCTGTATATTGTGGGGTGCTATACTGCTCTACTGTGTATTGTGATGTGCTGTATACTGTGGGGTGCTATACTGCTCTAATGTGTACTGTGAAGTGCTGTATACTGTGGTGTGCTATACTGCTCTACTGCATACTGTGGTGTGCTGTATTTTGTGGAGTGCTGTATACTGGGGGCTTTACTGCTCTACTGTATACTGTGGGGTGCTGTATATTGTGGAGTGCTGTATACTGGGTGCTCTACTGCTCTACTGTATACTGTGGGGTGCTGAATATTGTGGAGTGCTATACTGCTCTACTGTATATTGTTGGGTGTTGTATATTGTGGGGTGCTATACTGCTCCATGGTATACTGTGGGGTGCTATACTGTATGCTATAGGATGCTCTACTGTATACTGTGGGGTGCTGTATACTATAGGGTGATCTACTGCATACTGTGGGGTATTTTATAGTGTGGGGTGCTGTATACTATAGGGTGCTATTCTGTATACTGTGGGGTACTTTATAGTGTGGGGTGCAGTATACTATAGGGTGCTATACTGTATACTGTGGGGTGCTGTATACTATAGGGTGCTATACTGTATACTATAGGGTGCTATACTGTATACTGTGGGGTGCTGTATACTGTAGGGTGCTGTATACTGTATACTCTGGGGAGCTATACTGCTCTACTGTATATTGTGGGGCGCTGTATACTGTGGGGTGCTGTATATTGGGGGGTGCTGTATATTGTGTAGTGCTATTCTGCTCTACTGTATATTGTGGGGTGCTATACTGCTCTACTGTATACTGTGGAGTGCTGTATATTGTGGGGTGCTATATATTGTGGGATGTTATACTGCAATACTGTATACTGTGGGGTGCTATATATTTTGGGGTGCTGCATACTGTGGGGTGCTATACTGCTCTACTGTATACTGTGGGGTGCTATAATGCTCTACTGTATATTGTGGGGTGCTGTATACTGTGGAGTGCTGTATATTATGGGGTGCTGTATACTGTGGATTGCTATACTGCTCTACTGTATATTGTGGGGTGCTGTATATTGTAGGGGTGCTATACTGCTCTACTGTATATTGTGGAGTGATGTATACTGTGGAGTGCTATATATTGTGGGGTGCTATATACTGTGGAGTGCTATACTGCTCTACTGTATATTGTGAGGGGCTGTATATTGTGGAGTGCTATACTGTTCTACTGTATATTGTGGGATGCTTTATATTGTGGGGTGCTATACTGCTCTACTGTACATTGTGGGGTGCTGTATATTGTGGGGTACTATACTGCTCTACTGTATATTCTGAGGTGCTGTATATTGTGGAGTGCTATACTGCTCTACTGTATATTGTGGAGTGCTATACGGCTCTACTGTATATTGTGGGGTGCTGTATATTGTGGGGTGCTATACTGCTCTACTGTATATTGTGGGGTGCTGTATATTTTCGGGTGCTATATCCTGTGGGGTGCTATGCTGCTCTACTGTATACTGTGGGGTGCTATACTGCTCTACTTTATATTGTGGAGTGCTGTATACTGTTGAGTGCTGTATACTGTGGGGTGCTATACTGCTCTACTGTATACTGTGGGGTGCTGTATACTGTGGGGTGCTATACTGCTCTACTGTATATTGTGGAGTTCTGTATATTGTGGGGTGCTGTATATTGTGGATTGCTGTGTATTGTTGGTTGCTATACTGCTCTACTGTATATTGTGGGGTGCTGTATACTGTGGGGTGCTGTATATTGTGGAGTGCTGTATACTGGTTGCTTTACTGCTCTACTGTATACTGTGGGGTGCTGTATATTGTGGAGTGCTGTATACTGGGTGCTATACTGCTCTACTGTATACTGTGGGGTTTTGTAAATTGTGGAGTGCTATACTGCTCTACTGTATATTGTTGGGTGCTCTCTATTGTGGGGTGCTATACTGCTCCACTGTTTACTGTGGGGTGGTATTCTGTATGCTATAGTATGCTATACTGTATACTGTGGGGTGCGGTATACTATAGGGTGCTATACTGCATACTGTAGGTTACTTTATAGTGTGGGGTGCTGCATACTATAGGGTGCTATACTGTATACTATAGGGTGCTATACTGTATACTATGGGGTGCTGTATACTATAGGGTGCTATACTGTATACTGTGGGGTGCTGTATACTATAGGGTGCTATACTGTATACTATAGGGTGCTATACTGTATACTGTGGGGTACTGTATACTATAGGATGCTGTATACTGTATACTATAGGGTGCTATACTGTATACTGTGGGGTGCTGTATACTATAGGGTGCTATACTGTATACTGTGGGGTGCTGTATACTATAGGGTGCTGTATACTGTATACTATAGGATGCTATACTGTATACTGTGGGGTGCTGTATACTGTGGGGTGCTGTATACTGTATACTGTGGGGTGTTATACTATGTATTGCATACTGTGGGGTGCTGTATACTATAGGGTGCTATACTGCATACTGTGTGGTGCTGTATACTATAGGGTGCCATACTGCATACTGTGGGGTGCTATATACTATAGGATGCTATACTGTATACTGTGGGGTGCTATACTGTATGCTATAGGATGCTATACTATATACTGTAGGGTGCTATACTGTATGCTTTAGGATGCTATACTGCATACTGTGGGGTGTTATACTATGTTTTGCATACTGTGGGGTGCTGTATACTATAGGGTGCTATACTGCACACTGTGTGGTGAGGTATACTATAGGGTGCTATACTGCATACTGTGGGTTGCTGTATACTACAGGGTGCTATACTGCATACTGTGTGGTGCTGTATACTATAGAGTGCTATACTGCATACTGTGTGGTGCTGTATACTATAGAGTGCTATACTGCATACTGTGGGTTGCTGTATACTATAGGGTGCTATACTGTATACTGTGTGGTGCTGTATACTATAGAGTGCTATACTGCATACTGTGTGGTGCTGTATACTATAGAGTGCTATACTGCATACTGTGGGTTGCTGTATACTATAGGGTGCTATACTGCATACTGTGTGGTGCTGTATACTATAGAGTGCTATACTGCATACTGTGGGGTGCTATATACTATAGGGTGCTATTCTGCATACTGTGGGGTGCTATATACTATAGGGTGCTTTACTGCATACTGTGGGGTGCTATATACTATAGGGTGTTATACTGCATACTGTGGGGTGCTATATACTATAGGGTGTTATACTGCATACTGTGGGGTGCTATATACTATAGGGTGCTTTACTGCATACTGTGGGGTGCTGGGGTACACTGTAACGCTAGGGTGAGCCGAGCCCTGGTCTCCTTCCTGCAGAGCAGTGCCCACTTTCAGCCCAGAGCACTGATCCTGAGCTGCTGGAGTCTTCAGAACTGTAAGTATTTACAGGAATTCACTGTAAGTTATATTATATATAGTGGTGGAGGGCATGATTGCCTTCTAGGGTGTGGGAAGGCGGGATCCAGGGGGCCCAAGTAAATTCTTGTCCAGGGTCCAATGAATATTAAAGACTGCCCTGCCCAAGCCGACCCACTACGGCGTGCCGTGAGTCCCCCCTCCCTCCATCCCGCAGGCGGCAGCGCAATTTATTCACCGATTCAATTTATTCACCAGTCTTCTCTCTCACCATTGCAGGGTCAGGGTGACAGGGTCCTTTAAGACTAGCGTGGGGACTGCCTGGGTAGCGGACATTCGTGACGCACGTCTGCTACGTCACGTGACCCCCCCAGCGGGATTAATGCAGGGGAGTAAGCGCCTTTAGTGCCTGTCTGCCCTCAGTGCCCTCCCTGGTAATATATTGTATATAATTTAAAGTCCAGGAACAAAACAAGTATGCAAAGGAACAATAGTTGTAGTGCTTTGTCCCTTTGCATACTTGTGGTTGTAGTGCGTTGTCCATTGCACACTGGGGGTTGTAGTGCTTTGTCTCTTTGCATATTAGAGTCTGTAGAGTCTGCATCATTTTACCATAATATGTACGGTGAAACCAAAAAAGTAATATTTGTGGATTCTGTCGTGTTTAAAATTACAGTATCAAAAAATTCATGCAGAATTTTTTACTTAAAGGGAGTCTTTCACCTATACTGACCGTTATAGAACACTAACACCATTATCAGCATTATCGTTCCCAAATGTGAATGCTACTTACTGTTTAGCTGTCCGTTGCTTATTTTCTTCCAAAAACACTTTTATTCAATATGCAAATTAGGTCTGAAGGTGCCCTGGGGTGGCTACTTCGGCCGGCTAGATCGGGATGTTGGGGTCGGCGCATGCGCAATAAATGCTCGGATGCCGATGCCCAGAATGGGTAATGCTGTGCGCAGGCGCGGTGATTTGGATGCACGGCGCAGATGCGGCATTTCACACTGAAGGGAGGAGGTAATCAGAAGAACCTAGAGCGGTGGAGACCCAAATAACTGTAAAAATAGAGCACTTTTTTACCCCAATTAGAGATTCAAGAAGTTATGGAATTACTTATCTATAAAACAAGGTGGAAACCCCAATAGCAGTAGTATTAGACCGCTTTTTCACCTTAATTAGTGAATCAAGGTGTAATAGAATTGCTTATCTATTAACCAAGGGGAACACTGTTCAATTAGCCCCTGCACTCTCCCTATGCTCCCTATAATGTGCAAAAAAAAGTCTCCCTACACTGTCCCTGCACTGTCCCTATCAAATATTTTACAATATAAGGCTTTCTTAATCACTGTCCCTAGCGCCTGTCAAGTCTCTCCCCATGCTTAGCTCACTGTAAAATGGCGGAGACCGGGCAGGATGAGGCTTTTTATAGGGCTGTGACATCACAGGGGCTGGCTGGCTGCTGACTGGCTGTCTGCATGGCATTATGGGTGATCTTGCGTTTCCAGGCTTCTTACTTTTATTTTGTAACACGTGTAGCCACCATTTTATGAAAAATTTGGTTCGGTATGAATCAAATTTTTCCTTCGGATGCTTTGATTCATTCAACATTTGCTGTAACTGTTGTACTAGTTGTACTGATATTTAAGGTCTGTATCTCATTTGCATCCATTTTTGCACCCATATTCTAGAAACATAGAAACATAGAATGTGTCGGCAGATAAGAACCATTTGGCCCATCTAGTCTGCCCAATATACTGAATACTATGGATAGCCCCTGGCCCTATCTTATATGAAGGATGGCCTTATGCCTATCCCATGCATGCTTAAACTCCTTCACTGTATTTGCAGCTACCACTTCTGCAGGAAGGCTATTCCATGCATCCACTACTCTCTCAGTAAAGTAATACTTCTTGATATTACTTTTAAACCTTTGCCCCTCTAATTTAAAACTATGTCCTCTTGTAGCAGTTTTTCTTCTTGTAAATCTCCTCTCCTCTTTTACCTTGTTGATTCCCTTTATGTATTTAGCAGTTTCTCTCATCTCCCCTCTGTCTCGTCTTTCTTCCAAGCTCTACATGTTAAGGTCCTTTAATCTTTCCTGGTAAGTTTTATCCTGCAATCCATGGACCAGTTTAGTAGCTCTTCTCTGAACTCTCTCCAAAGTATCAATATCCTTCTGGAGATATGGTCTCCAGTACTGAGCACAATACTCCAAATGAGGTCTCACTAGTGCTCTGTAGAGCGGCATAGAAACATAGAATGTGTCGGCAGATAAGAACCATTTGGCCCATCTACAGGGAGTGCAGAATTATTAGGCAAGTTGTATTTTTCAGGATTAATTTTATTATTGAACAACAACCATGTTCTCAATGAACCCAAAAAACTCATGAATATCAAAGCTGAATATTTTTGGAAGTAGTTTTTAGTTTGTTTTTAGTTTTAGCTATTTTAGGGGGATATCTGTTTGTGCAGGTGACTATTACTGTGCATAATTATTAGGCAACTTAACAAAAAACAAATATATACCCATTTCAATTATTTATTTTTACCAGTGAAACCAATATAACATCTCAACATTCACAAATATACATTTCTGACATTCAAAAACAAAACAAAAACAAATCAGTGACCAATATAGCCACCTTTCTTTGCAAGGACACTCAAAAGCCTGCCATCCATGGATTCTGTCAGTGTTTTGATCTGTTCACCATCAACATTGCGTGCATCAGCAACCACAGCCTCCCAGACACTGTTCAGAGAGGTGTACTGTTTTCCCTCCTTGTAAATCTCACATTTGATGATGGACCACAGGTTCTCAATGGGGTTCAGATCAGGTGAACAAGGAGGCCATGTCATTAGATTTTCTTCTTTTATACCCTTTCTTGCCAGCCACGCTGTGGAGTACTTGGACGCGTGTGATGGAGCATTGTCCTGCATGAAAATCATGTTTTTCTTGAAGGATGCAGACTTCTTCCTGTACCACTGCTTGAAGAAGGTGTCTTCCAGAAACTGGCAGTAGGACTGGGAGTTGAGCTTGACTCCATCCTCAACCCGAAAAGGCCCCACAAGCTCATCTTTGATGATACCAGCCCAAACCAGTACTCCACCTTGCTGGCGTCTGAGTCGGACTGGAGCTCTCTGCCCTTTACCAATCCAGCAACGGGCCCATCCATCTGGCCCATCAAGACTCACTCTCATTTCATCAGTCCATAAAACCTTAGAAAAATCAGTCTTGACGTTTCAGCTTGTGTGTCTTGTTCAGTGGTGGTCGTCTTTCAGCCTTTCTTACCTTGGCCATGTCTCTGAGTATTGCACACCTTGTGCTTTTGGGCACTCCAGTGATGTTGCAGCTCTGAAATATGGCCAAACTGGTGGCAAGTGGCATCATGGCAGCTGCACGCTTGACTTTTCTCAGTTCATGGGCAGTTATTTTGCGCCTTGGTTTTTCCACACGCTTCTTGCGACCCTGTTGACTATTTTGAATGAAACGCTTGATTGTTCGATGATCACGCTTCAGAAGCTTTGCAATTTTAAGAGTGCTGCATCCCTCTGCAAGATATCTCACTATTTTTGACTTTTCTGAGCCTGTCAAGTCCTTCTTTTGACCCATTTTGCCAAAGGAAAGTAAGTTGCCTAATAATTATGCACATCTAATATAGGGTGTTGATGTCATTAGACCACACCCCTTCTCATTACAGAGATGCACATCACCTAATATGCTTAATTGGTAGTAGGCTTTCGAGCCTATACAGCTTGGAGTAAGACAACATGCATAAAGAGGATGATGTGGTCAAAATACTCATTTGCCTAATAATTCTGCACGCAGTGTAGTCTGCCCAATATACTGAGTACTATGGATAGTCCCTGGCCCTATCTTATATGAAGGATGGCCTTATGCCTATCCCATGCATGCTTAAACTCCTTCACTGTATTTGCAGCTACCACGTCTGCAGGAAGGCTATTCCATGCATCCACTACTCTCTCAGTAAAGTAATACTTCCTGATATTACTTTTAAACCTTTGCCCCTCTAATTTAAAACTATGTCCTCTTGTAGCAGGTTTTCTTCTTTTAAATATTCTCTCCTCTTTTACCTTGTTGATTCCCTTTATGTATTTAAAAGTTTCTATCCCCTCTGTCTCGTCTTTCTTCCAAGCTATACATGTTAAGGTCCTTTAATCTTTCCTGGTAAGTTTTATCCTGCAATCCATGTACTAGATAGAAACATACAAAGAAACAATTGCAAAGACCTACATAGGCATTTATATTTACAAGACTATTTTATGTGACTCTCACAGCAGTTTCATTACAGTTCCTTAAAGTGAATGTTGACGTCAGTGAAGCAGTATCAACAGGTGAAGATTTCAAAGTTGGCACTTTAAAACGAGTAAGCAAATAAAGATGCGCTTTTCCCTGACCGGGAATCGAACCGGTCAGGGAAATCGAGAGCGCCGAATCCTAGCCACTAGACCACCAGGGAAGGGTTGTCATGAGCACCTCCCTCTGTCTATTGGTAATTCCTCTCCCTATACACCCAAGCATTCTGCTAGCATTTCCTGCTGCTCTATGACATGGTCTGCCTACCTTTAAGTCTTCTGAAATAATGACCCCTAAATCCCTTTCCTCAGATACTGAGGTTAGGACTGTATCACTGATTTTATATTCTGCTCTTGGGTTTTTACACCCCAGGTGCATTATTTTGCACTTATCCACATTAAATTTTAGTTGGTTCAACTGGATCGACACAGCCTGTTATCAACAGGAATGTACCACTTAAATATATATCAACCAAAGGAGAATCGGTACTATATAATATCCATTAAAATAGTTTTTTATTTAAATGACATAAAAGACATATACATAAAAGACATATACAACAACATGAATGCAGAGACCATACAGAGTGCCATAAAAGACAGTCCACATAAACATCACTTTTAAGCTAGTGAATAATCGCTATATAATTAGCTACAGTATCTTGCTCTAGGAAGGCTGTGTGAAGACGCCCAGGTCAGCATGTAATATTAAAGCTGGCTCTGGCTGTGCTCACAGCTATCTAAGCCTAAAGTGCATCTAGCATAAATATAGTGTGGGTATGGGTAACATTCTTATATTATGGCCGACACCATACAAGATGATGCACCCTATAGGTTGTATGGTGTCGGCCATAATATAAGAATGTATCCCTTTCCTCAGATATCTTGGTAAAAGACAACTTTTCCCATTTTTTTATAGAAAGTTGGCATTTGACCAAGATATTTCTCTCACCCAGCATGGGTATATGTAAAATGACACCCCAAAACACATTCCCCAACTTCTCCTGAATACGGAGATACCAGATGTGTGACACTTTTTTGCAGCCTAGGTGGGCAAAGGGGCCCACATTCCAAAGAGCACCTTTCGGATTTCACCGGCCATTTTTTACAGATTTTGATTTCAAACTACTTACCACACATTAGGGCCCCTAGAATCCCAGGGCAGTATAACTACCCCACAAGTGACCCAATTTTGGAAAGAAGACACCCCAAAGTATTCGCTGATGGGCATAGTGAGTTCATGGAAGTTTTTATTTTTTGTCACAAGTTAGTGGAATATGAGACTTTGTAAGAAAAAAAAAAAATCATCATTTTCCGCTAACTTGTGACAAAAAATAAAAAAATCTAGGAACTCGCCATGCCCCTCACGGAATACCTTGGGGTGTCTTCTTTTCAAAATGGGGTCACTTGTGGGGTAGTTATACTGCCCTGGCATTCTAGGGGCCCTAATGTGTGGTAAGTAGGTAAATGACCTGTGAAATCCGAAAGGTGCTCTTTGGAATGTGGGCCCCTTTGCCCACCTAGGCTGCAAAAAAGTGTCACACATGTGGTATCGCCGTATTCAGGAGAAGTTGGGCAATGTGTTTTGGGGTGTCATTTTACATATATTCATGCTAGGTGAGAGAAATATCTCGGCAAAAGACAACTTTTCCCATTTTTTATACAAAGTTGGCATTTGACCAAGATATTTATCTCACCCAGCATGGGTATATGTAAAATGACACCCCAAAACACATTGCCCAACTTCTCCTGAGTACGGCGATACCAGATGTGTGACACTTTTTTGCAGCCTAGATGCGCAAAGGGGCCCACATTCCTTTTATGAGGGCATTTTTAGACATTTGGACCCAGACTTCTTCTCATGCTTTAGGGCCCCTAAAAAGCCAGGGCAGTATAAATACCCCACATGTGACCCCATTTTGGAAAGAAGACACCCCAAGGTATTCAATGAGGGGCATGGCGAGTTCATAGAAATTTATTTTTTTTGGCACAAGTTAACGGAAATTTTTTTTTTTTCTTCTCACAAAGTCTCCCTTTCCGCTAACTTCGGACAAAAAATTCAATCTTTCATGGACTCGATATGCCCCTCAGCGAATACCTTGGGGTGTCTTCTTTCCAAAATGGGGTCACATGTGGGGTATTTATACTGCCCTGGCATTCTAGGGGCCCTAAAGCGTGAGAAGAAGTCTGGAATATAAATGTCTAAAAATTTTTACGCATTTGGATTCCGTGAGGGGTATGGTGAGTTCATGTGAGATTTTATTTTTTGACACAAGTTAGTGGAATATGAGACTTTGTAAGAAAAAAAATAAAAATAATTCCGCTAACTTGGGCCAAAAAAATGTCTGAATTGAGCCTTACAGGGGGGTGATCAATGACAGGGGGGAGATCAGGGAGTCTATATGGGGTGATCACCCCCCTGTCATTGATCACCCCCCTGTAAGGCTCCATTCAGACGTCCGTATGTGTTTTGCGGATCCGATCCATGTATCAGTGATCCGTAAAAATCATACGGACATCTGAATGCAGCCTTAAAGGGGGGTGATCAATGACAGGGGGGTGATCAGGGAGTCTATATGGGGTGATCACCCCCTTGTCATTGATCACCCCCCTGTAAGGCTCCATTCAGACGTCCGTATGTGTTTTGCGGATCCGATCCATGCATCAGTGGAACCGTAAAAATCATACGGACGTCTGAATGGAGCCTTACAAGGGGGTGATCAATGACAGGGGGGTAATCAATGACAGGGGGGTGATCAGGGAGTCTATATGGGGTGATTACCCCTCTGTCATTGATCACCCCTTTATAAGGCTCCATTCAGATGTCCGTATGTGTTTTGCGGATCCGATCCATGTATCCGTGGATCCGTAAAAAACATACAGACATCTGAATGCAGCCTTACAGGGGGGTGATCAATGACAGGGGGGTGATAAATGACAGGGGGGTGATCAGGGAGTCTATATGGGGTGATCACCCCGCTGTCATTGATCACCCCCCTATAAGGCTCCATTCAGATGTCCGTATGTGTTTTGCGGATCCGATCCATGTATCCGTGGATCCGTAAAAAACATACGGACATCTGAATGCAGCCTTACAGGGGGGTGATCAATGACAGGGGGGTGATCAGGGAGTCTATATGGGGTGATCACCCCCCTGTAAGGCTCCATTCAGAAGTCTGTATGTGTTTTGCGGATCCGATACATGTATCCGTGGATCCGTAAAAAACATACGGACGTCTGAATGGAGCCTTACAGGGGAGTGATCAATGACAGGGGGGTGATCAGGGAGTCTATATGGGGTGATCACCTCCGTCATTGATCACCCCCCTGTAAGGCTCCATTCAGATGTCCGTACGTGTTTTGCGGATCCGATCCATGTATCAGTGGATCCGTAAAAATCATACGGACGTCTGAATGGAGCCTTACAAGGGGGTGATCAATGACAGGGGGGTGATCAATGACAGTGGGGTGATCAGCAAGTCTATATGGGGTGATCACCTCCGTCATTGATCACCCCCCTGTAAGGCTCCATTCAGATGTCCGTACGTGTTTTGCGGATCCGATCCATGTATCAGTGAATCCGTAAAAATCATACGGACGTCTGAATAGAGCCTTACAAGGGGGTGATCAATGACAGGGGGGTGATCAATGACAGGGGGGTGATCAGGGAGTCTATATGGGGTGATCAGTGGTGATCAGTGGTTCATAAGGGGTTAATAAGTGACGGGAGGTGTAGTGTAGTGTAGTGGTGTTTGGTGCTACTTATTACAGAGCTGCCTGTGTCCTCTGGTGGTCGATCCAAACAAAAGGGACCACCAGAGGACCAGGTAGCAGGTATATTAGACGCTGTTATCAAAACAGCGTATAATATACCTGTTAGGGGTTAAAAAAATCACATCTCCAGCCTGCCAGCGAACGATCGCCGCTGGCAGGCTGGAGATCCACTCGCTTACCTTCCGATCCTGTGCGCGCGTTCACAGGAAATCTCGCGTCTCGCGAGATGACGCACGGATGCGTCCAGGAGGAATGAATCAACCACCTTCCGGACGCATCCGTGCGTTAGGCGGTCGGGAGGTGGTTAAATCTATCCATAAAAGGGTATATTAGATTCAAGGTGCTGATAGGGTAATTCTCAATAACTTCACACACACGCTACTGTGCATATCCAAGTCTAATTCTGTCCGTAAACGTATACCTGTCACCCAGCGCCTAAATAATAGGCCTCAAATTTATATTCAGCTAAATCTGTCATTACTGCTGTGCCTGTATTAGTGTAATACGGTACCTAAATAGATAGCCAGATAGTGTTAGGTGTCTGTAAAAAAAGGCCTGAATTTTAATTCAATACATTGGGCCAAATAATTTTTTTCTTATTGTGGTGAACGGTAACAATGAGGAAAACATCTAGTAAGGGACGCGGACATGGTCGTGGTGGTGTTAGTGGACCCTCTGGTGCTGGGAGAGGATGTGGCCGTTCTGCCACAGCCACACGTCCTAGTGAACCAACTACCTCAGGTCCCAGTAGCCAGCAGAATTTACAGCAATATTTGGTGAGGCCCAATGCCGTTCTAAGGATGGTAAGGCCTGAGCAGGTACAGGCATTAGTCAATTGGGTGGCCGACAGTGGATCCAGCACGTTCACATTATCTCCCACCCAGTCTTCTGCAGAAAGCGCACAGATGACGCATGAAAACCAAGCCCATCAGTCTGTCACATCACCCCCATGCATACCAGGGAAACTGTCTGAGCCTCAAGTTATGCAGCAGTCTCTTATGCTGTTTGAAGACTCTGCTGGCAGGGTTTCCCAAGGGCATCCACCTAGCCCTTCCCCAGCGGTGGAAGACATAGAATGCACTAACACACAACTGCTTGTGTTTCCTGATGATGAGGACATGGGAATACCACCTCAGCACGTCTCTGATGATGACGAAACACAGGTGCCACCTGCTGCGTCTTTCTCCAGTGTGCAGACTGAACAGGAGGTCAGGGATGAAGACGATGCAGGGGACGATGAGGTCCGAGACCCCACATGGAATGAAGGTCGTGCCACTGACTTTAACAGTTCGGAGAAAGAGGCAGTGGTGAGACCGAGCCAACAGCGTAGCAAAAGAGGGAGCAGTGGGCAAAAGCAGAACACCCGCCGCCAAGAGACTCTGCCTGCTACTGACCGCCGCCATCTGGGACCGAGCACCCCAAAGGCAGCTTCAAGGAGTTCCCTGGCATGGCACTTCTTCAAACAATGTGCTGACGACAAGACCCGAGTGGTTTGCACGCTGTGCCATCAGAGCCTGAAGCGAGGCATTAACGTTCTGAACCTTAGCACAACCTGCATGACCAGGCACCTGCATGCAAAGCATGAACTGCAGTGGAGTAAACACCTTAAAAACAAGGAACTCACTCAGGCTCCCCCTGCTACCTCTTCTGCTGCTGCCGCCTCGGCCTCTTCTGCTGCTGCCGCCTCGGCCTCTTCCTCCGCCTCTGGAGGAATGTTGGCACCTGCCGCCCAGCAAACATGGGATGTACCACCAACACCACCACCTGCGTCACCAAGCATCTCAACCATGTCACATGGCAGAGTTCAGCTCTCCATCTCACAAACATTTGAGAGAAAGCGTAAATTCCCACCTAGCCACCCTCGATCCCTGGCCCTGAATGCCAGCATTTCTAAACTACTGGCCTATGAAATGCTGTCATTTAGGCTGGTAGACACAAACAGCTTCAAACAGCTCATGTCGCTTGCTGTCCCACAGTATGTTGTTCCCAGCCGGCACTTCTTTTCCAAGAGAGCTGTGCCTTCGCTGCACAACCAAGTATCCGATAAAATCAAGTGTGCACTGCGCAACGACATCTGTGGCAAGGTCCACCTAACCACAGATACGTGGACCAGTAAGCACGGCCAGGGACGCTATATCTCCCTAACTGCACACTGGGTAAATGTAGTGGCGGCTGGGCCCCAGGCGGAGAGCTGTTTGGCGCACGTCTTCCGCCGCCAAGGATCGCAGGGCAACATTCTTTGCCTCCTGTCTCCTCCTCCTCCTACTCAGCTTCCACCTGCTCATCCAGTCAGCCACACACCTTCACCACCAACTTCAGCACAGCCCGGGGTAAACGTCAGCAGGCCATTCTGAAACTCATATGTTTGGGGGACAGGCCCCACACCGCACAGGAGTTGTGGCGGGGTATAGAACAACAGACCATAGAGTGGTTGCTGCCGGTGAGCCTCAAGCCCGGCCTGGTGGTGTGCGATAATGGGCGAAATCTCGTTGCAGCTCTGGGACTAGCCGGTTTGACGCACATCCCTTGCCTGGCGCATGTGCTGAATTTGGTGGTGCAGAAGTTCATTCACAACTACCCCGACATGTCATAGCTGCTGCATAAAGTGCGGGCCGTCTGTTCGCTCTTCTGGCGTTAACATCCTGCCGCTGCTCGCCTGTCTGCGCTACAGCGTAACTTCGGCCTTCCCGTTAACCGCCTCATATGCGGCGTGCCCACCAGGTGGAACTCCACCTTACACATGCTGGACAGACTGTGCGAGCAGCAGCAGGCCATAGTGGAGTTTCAGCTGCAGCACACACGGGTCAGTCGCACTGCGGAACAGCACCACTTCACCACCAATGACTGGGCCTCCATGCGAGACCTGTGTGCCCTGTTGCGCTGTTTCGAGTACTCCACCAACATGGCCAGTGGCGATGACGCCGTTATCAGCATTACAATACCACTTCTATGTCTCCTTGAGAATACACTTAGGGCGATGATGGAAGAGGAGGTGGCCCAGGAGGAGGAGGAGGAGGAGGAAGAGGGGTCATTTATAGCACTTTCAGGCCAGTCTCTTCGAAGTGACTCAGAGGGAGGTTTTTTGCAACAGCAGAGGCCAGGTACAAATGTGGCCAGACAGGGCCCACTACTGGAGGACGAGGAGGACGAGGAGGAGGTGGAGGAGGATGAGGATGAAGCATGTTCACAGCGGGGTGGCACCCAACGCAGCTCGGGCCCATCACTGGTGCGTGGCTGGGGGGAAACGCAGGACGATGACGATACGCCTCCCACAGAGGACAGCTTGTCCTTACCTCTGGGCAGCCTGGCACACATGAGCGACTACATGCTGCAGTGCCTGCGCAACGACAGCAGAGTTGCCCACATTTTAACGTGTTCGGACTACAGGGTTGCCACTCTGCTGTATCTTCGGTACAAAGACAATGTGCCCACCTTACTTCCTGCACTGGAGCGGGTTAGGAAGATGCGCGAGTACAAGCGCACGTTGGTAGACGCGCTACTGAGAGCATTCCCAAATGTCACAGGGGAACAAGTGGAAGCCCAAGGCGAACGCAGAGGAGGAGCAAGAGGTCGCCAACGCAGCTGTGTCACGGCCAGCTCCTCTGAGGGCAGGGTTAGCATGGCAGAGATGTGGAAAAGTTTTGTCACCACGCCACAGCTAACTGCACCACCACCTGATACGGAACGTGTTAGCAGGAGGCAACATTTCACTAACATGGTGGAACAGTACGTGTGCACACCCCTCCACGTACTGACTGATGGTTCGGCCCCATTCAGCTTCTAGGTCTCCAAATTGTCCACGTGGCCAGAGCTAGCCTTTATGCCTTGAAAGTGCTGGCCTGCCCGGCGGCCAGCATTTTGTCTGAACGTGTATTCAGCACGGCAGGGGGCGTCATTACAGACAAACGCAGCCGCCTGTCTACAGCCAATGTGGACAAGCTGACGTTCATAAAAATGAACCAGGCATGGATCCCACAGGACCTGTCTATCCCTTGTGCAGATTAGACATTAACTACCTCCCCTTAACAATATATTATTGTACTCCAGGGCACTTCCTCATTCAATCCTATTTTTATTTTCATTTTACCATTATATTGCGGGGCAACCCAAAGTTGAATGAACCTCTCCTCTGTCTGGGTGCCGGGGCCTAAAAATATCTGACAGTGGCCTGTTCCAGTGGTGGGTGACATGGAGCCTGATTCTCTGCTATGACATGAAGACTGATTCTCTGCTGAGTCGCTGACATGAAGCCTGAATCTCTGTTATGGGACCTCTCTCCTCTGTCTGGGTGCCAGGGCCTAAATTATATGACAATGGACTGTTCCAATGTTGGGTGACGTGAAGCATGATTCTCTGCTATGACATGAAGACTGATTCTCTGCTGACATGAAGCCAGATTCTATGTTATGAGACCTCTCTCCTCTGCCTGGGTGCCGGGGCCTAAATATCTGACAATGGACTGTTCCAGTGTTGGGTGACGTGAAGCCTGATTCTCTGCTATGACATGAAGACTGATTCTCTGCTGACATGAAGCCAGATTCTATGTTATGGGACCTCTCTTCTCTGCCTGGGTGCCGGGGCCTAAATATCTGACAATGGACTGTTACAGTGGTGGGTGACGTGAAGCCTGATTCTCTGCTATGACATGAAGACTGATTCTCTGCTGACATGAAGCCAGATTGTCTGCTATGGGACCTCTCTCCAATTGATATTGGTTAATTTTTATTTATTTTATTTTTATTTTAATTCATTTCCCTATCCACATTTGTTTGCAGGGGATTTAACTACATTTTGCTGCCTTTTGCAGCCCTCTAGCCCTTTCCTGGGCTGTTTTACAGCCTTTTTAGTGCCGAAAAGTTCGGGTCCCCATTGACTTCAATGGGGTTTGGGTTTGGGACGAAGTTCGGGTTGGGTTCGGATCCCGAAACCGAACATTTCCGGGAAGTTCGGCCAAACTTCTCGAACCCGAACATCCAGGTGTTCGCTCAACTCTATTGATAAGCCTTCTGTGTGGGACAGTATCAAAAGCCTTACTCAAGTCTAGATAAGCGATGTCTACTGCACCTCCGCCATCTATTGTTTTAGTCACCCAATCAAAAAAATCAATAAGATTAGTTTGACATGATCTCCCTGAAGTAAACCCATGCTGTTTTTTATCTTTCAATCCATGGGATTTTAGATGTTCCACAATCCTCTCCTTAAGTATGGTTTCCATTAATTTCCCCACTATTGATGTCAGGCTTACTGGCCTATAGTTGCCCGATTCCTCCCTACTACCTTTCTTGTGAATCGGCACAACATTTGCTAATTTCCAATCTTCTGGGACGACTCCTGTTGCTAGTGATTGGTTAAATAAATCTGTTAATGGTTTTGCTAGTTCACCGCTGAGCTCTTTTAATAGCTTTGGCTGTATCCCATCAGGCCCTGTGACTTATTTGTATTGATTTTAGACAGCTGACTTAGAACCTCTTCCTCTGTAAAGACACATGCATCAAAAGATTCATTAGTCTTCTTTCCTAACTGAGGTCCTTTTCCTTCATTTTCCTTTGTAAAGACTGAACAGAAGTATTCATTGAGGCAGTCAGCTAGTTCTTTATCTTCTTCCATATACCTTCCTGCTTTTGTTTTAAATTTTGTAATTCCTTCTTTTAGTATCCTTTTTTCATTTATGTATCTGAAGAATGCCTTATCGCCTTTTTTCCCTGATTGAGCTAATTTCTCTTCTGCCTGTGCTTTAGAAGCTCTTATAACTTGTTTGGCCTCTCTCTGCCTAATCTTGTAAATTAGCCTGTCATCCTCGTTTTGTTTGTTTTTTATAATTCCTAAATGCTATCTTTTTGTTTTTAATGATTTTGGCCATTTCTGCTGAGTACCACAGTGGTCTTTTCCTTTTTTTGCTTTTACTGACAAGCCTAATGCAATTTTCTGTTGCCTTCAATAGTGCCTCTTTTAAGTAGTCCCATTTCTCCTGGACTCCAATGAAACTGTTCCAGTCTGATAGGGACTCGTATACCACTAATCTAATTTTAGAAAAGTCAGTTTTTCTAAAATCTAAAACTTTTGTTTTTGTGTGGTGTGACTCAGTCACTGTACTTATAGTAAACCACACTGACTGGTGATCACTAGATCCCAAGCTTTCCCCTACAGTAATATCATATACCAAATTCCCATCTGTGAATACTAAATCTAATATGGCCTCCTTCCGGGTTGGCTCCTCAACTACTTGCTGTAGAGATAATCCCAGTAGGGAATTTAGAATATCTGTACTCCTGGCAGAACTAGCTATTTTGGTTTTCCAGTTTACATCAGGAAGATTGAAGTCTCCCATAATGATAACTTCCCCCTTCAATGTCATTTTAGCTATTTCCTCAACTAGTAGATCATCTAATTCTTTGACTTGGCTAGGTGGTCTATATATCACACCTACATGAGTTACCTTATGATTATCAAGCTGCAAGGTAACCCAAACTGATTCTAAATTGTTCTCGTTAACGTGTATTAAATTAGATTTTATGCTGTCTTTCACATACAGGGCCACTCCTCCCCCTTCTTGACTTCTCTGTCTTTCCTGTATAGAGAGAACCCTGGTATTGATATATCCCAGTCATTTCTCCCCTTGAACCACGTCTCAGTAACAGCCACTACATCTATATTCTCAGATGCCATTATAGCCTCAAGTTCATTGATCTTATTCCCTAAACTGCGAGCATTTGTAGATAAGAATCTGAGCTTGTCATTTCTTAACCTTTGTGCTACTGGCATCTTCTGGCATTGTTCCGGGGGGCAGTCGGACTGCTGGATTATCACTCTTTTGCCCCCCTTTCCTAGTTTAAATGCTCCTTAGCAAATACTTGGAAATGTTCACCGAGGACATTCGTTCCTTTGAGAGAAAGATGCAAACCATCTTTCTTGTACAGTTCTTTTCCATTCCAACAAGAGCTAACATGAGACACAAAGCCAAACCCTTGGTTCAGACACCATTCACCAAGCCATACATTGAATTCCTTAATGCGCATCTTCCTGTCATGCTGAAGTTTATGCACAGGCAAAACTGCAGAGAATGAAACAGTTGATGCAACCTCCCGTATATCCTTTCCAAGTGTGTGAAAAGCTTCTTTCACCTTTGAAACCTCATTGCAAGCCAGATCGTTTGTCCCCAGATGGACAATAACATCCACTTCCCTTTCCTGTTTTGCTTGCCTAACAATATTAAGGATCCGTCGTCTATCCCTGCTAGCGGTAGCGCCAGGGAGACATCTTACAACACCATTCTCCTCAAACTTCACACCTCTTATGATGGAATCGCCCACCAACAGCTGCTTACTATCAGTCCTCACCTTCTCCTTTTTGTCTTTGGCTGCAGTCTTGCATACTTTAGGCATGGGAGATGATTGTTTCTCACCCACTGTGCTTGAGCCATCCGCCATGAATTATGGAGAGCCACAGACTGTGGGACATGTCTTCTATCCACAACTCTTAGTCTACCAGAACCTACAGTAACCCATCTTCCATTTCTAGGGGGCCTCTGTGGCAGTGGCATTGCAATGTTCTCAGTCTGAGTTTGCTTAATGGTTAATTTACAAATCTCATATTTCAAAAAGGTAATTTCCTGTTGCATTATGGAGAGCTGTCTACAGATCAGACAGTATCCAAACCTCTGAAGAGTGGAACCTGAAATAAAACAATTCCTGCACAGAACCAGGTCTGCCATTGCAATTCTGTGCGTAATATACCAACCTACGGGGGGGGGGGGGTGGTTTAACCCATTAAAGGCAACCTGTCACTATCATAATGACCCCCCAACCACCTGGAGTACCTCACAGTTCTGGTCATTGTGCCCCCAATGAACTTTGTGAATTGTTTGTCCGATTGGATCATTTTGCTGGAAAACCACTTTATTCCCTTCTTGTGCTGTATATAAATCATCTGTTTCCAGTCAAGGGCACAGCAGTCTTGACACCCGAAGTCAAGTGTGTTGCGTCCATATACTGCCGCTTACTCTTGATGGATATCTCTGGGCTGAATGTACGTCAGACATTCAGATCCCACCATCTACAGCAGAAAGACTGAGCAAGGAGACGTCCATCAGGAGTGAAGAGGCAGGATTGTGGCATGACACGCTTGACTTTGAGCATTTTTCCATACACAGCAAGGGAAAATAAAAGGGTTTACCAAAAAAGGTATTCATCAGATGAAATAATCACAAACATCATTGGGGACACAATGACCAGAACTGTGAGGCAGTGGCGTGCCTAGGGTGTTTGGCACTCGGGGCGGGTCCTTTCTATGGAAACCCTCCCCCCCATACTTTAAAAAAATTGTACCTCCTCACATTGGAGTAGTATTGCCATCGGTGCCTCTTTGGTGTAGTAATGCCCTCTGTGCCCCTTTGGTGTAGTAATGCCCTCTGTGCCCCCTTTGTAGTAGTGATGCCCTCTGTGCCCCCTTTGTATTAGTATTGCCCACTGTGCCCCTTTGGTGTAGTAATTCCCTCTGTGTCCCCTTTGTAGTAGTAATGCCCTATGTGCCACCTTTGTAGTAGAAATACCCTCTGTGCCCCCTTTGTATTACTATTGCCCTCTGTACCCCCTTTGTAGTAGTAATGTCCTCTGTACCCCCTTTGTAGTAGTAATGTCCTCTGTGCCCCCTTTGTAGTAGTATTGCCCTCTGTGCCCCCTTTGTAGTAGTAATGCCCTCTGTGCCCCCTTTGTAGTAGTAATGCCCTCTGTGCCCCCTTTGTAGTAGTAGTGCCCTCTGTGCCCCCTTTGTAGTAGTAATGCCCTCTGTGCCCCCTTTGTATTAGTATTGCCCTCTGTGCCCCCTTCATAGTAATACTGCCCTATCTGTCCCCTCCATGGTATAAATGCCCTCTGTGACCCCTCTATTAAAAAAACACAGTAACTATTCTCCTTGTCCTGTTCCTGAAGCTCACAGCAGATTCCCTGGATTCAGGCTCCTCCCACACAGGCCGGCAGCACGATCCGTGCCTGCAGGCTGAATGGTGGAGCAGAGAGAAGTCTTCCTGCTTCATCATTCAGTGCGGGAAAGACAGAGTGCGGGGAGCTCAGTAGGGTGGCCAGACGTCCGGTTTTATGCCGGAAACTCCAGTTTTCTGGCTCCTTGTCCTCCCCCGGGCGCAGCACCTGGACAGACGCAGGGATGTCCACCTTTTCAGTAGCCCACGCTCAGACAGCAGCATTGTGCTATCCGAGCGTGAGCTGCAGCAACTGACTGAGGCTTCTCTCACCTCCAAAGTCCGCAGGCTCCCTGTGGCTGACTGAGGCGGAGATAAGTGCCCGTCTACCCCAAGCTCACCTTCCCATCTGAAAGTTCTCCCCACCACCTTTTTGTGCCGGTGATGGGGGCGTGGATTAACAGAGTGGGCGTGGCTTAACATATCAATGGACATAGTGGGGGCGTGGTTTAGAAGTTTGGGGTGTGGCCAGTGAATTCCGGCTTTCTGGGGTGAAGCCTGTGGCCACCCTAGAGCTGAGTGACAGGACATCAGCTTCCAGTGTTCCAGCAATGAACGCTTCCATTTGTATTGATGGAACCACTCATTGCTTCTAGTCTCTGGCTCCCCCCTGACAGAGGGCACTAGGGGAAGACCACCCCCACACACCCCGCTTAGCACGCCACTGCTGTGAGGTACTCCAGGTGGATGGAGGGCCATTATGGTGGTGACATGTTCCCTTTACTGGGATGTCATAGCCAGTCAAGCATTTTCTTCTGCAGGGGAACTGTAGTGTGATTAAGGTCCAGAACATCAGGAAGGGGCCAAATAAAATATCAGTCTTTATCATCCAAAATTAAAAACTCCAGCTTGAGTCACGATGTAGTCTTAACGATTTATGTATTTCAGCTTAAAAACTATTCTTCATCATAGAAATGAAACAAAGAGCTTTTAAATACACTCATGTAGGTCACCTGATCAGTAGGGCGAGGAAAACACCCTCACCACCTTAACCTCTACCTCACCAGACATACATATTTAACATATATGTACTCATTAAAGGGAGACAGTCACCCAATTTTCACAAATTATACTGCCACCCATCCCCAGCAGACCATGTAAGCACCGTTGCCAACATACCAGTAAGTCATCAGGGTGTGAGGTCAAATCCGTCTCGGAGCGCCCAACTTGAGAGTGCCCAAGCCTGCCTCGTCCACCAGATTGCAGTGGTGGTTACATGTCCTGTTGGGCATTGCCGGTAGCATTAATTGTGAAAAATGGGTGACATTCTCCCTTTAAGAGGGAACACATACAAAGAAAAAAGCAACAAGCATAAACCTCACAGTGTGAACGGGTAAGAATATTAAACCTCTAAACACTCATGTATTCACACATATAGTATCTCATATTTCTAAGAGTGATTTAATAACAGAATAAGGTCATGGCGTGAATTCTTCTGGTTGCCTTGTCCCTATTACAAAAATCCAAACTCTGTGTTTAATCAGACTGTCGGTATAATCAGGAAAAGGGGGGGAGGGGGGGGTTAAAACTCCATCCTCCTTCTGGCCCCTTACCAATACCCAGAAACCCCTTCAATAAGGACACTGACACTGTTCCTCTTTTAACCACTTTATTGTTGTTGGGTGGTAATTGGCAAAACCATAAACCTCAGCACCGTGCGATCTGCCAGCCGCTGGTCTCCCAGCGGGCAGTTCCGCCCATTTGCCTTCAACACCTCTCCGTTGTATTAACCTGCCGCCAGCTGTGACTTACAAATTCAACCAGGCATCTTGCCTACTTAAAGATTCCAACCGCAACCACATACAAAACCACAAATTGAAAAGAAGAAACCTAAATGCCAACTTTTAGGGAGGGAGGCAGGGACACAGCGCTTCCGCTCAAAGAGGGAGAGAAGAGGTGGGACAGTGGCTTATATGCCCTGCTGGATGCCCGCCTCCTCCCCCCTAAACCGGATCCCAGCATTAACCCCAGCCTGCATCTACCAATTGGGGGCCAGGAGTAACCCATACAAAGGTGGGGGAAAAAGGGGGGGGGGGGGGACCACCAGTCCCTGCCCACCCTCCCTAAACTGTCGGGTGGCCACCATTTTCTTGAATGACGCTCCAAAAAAAATAAAAACACACTACCAACAACCAAAAACCAAGAGTAGAGCGAAAACATGCATCTAAGAATTAAGATGACCATCATTTTATGTTATTTTAATAAACTGCCTATTAATTACACCAATTCATTTAAAAAACATGAACCAACACAGATCCGAGGACCAAAAATGTTGTTCACGGGGAACATCGTTGATAAAACACGGTCCTTATTTTCATGGGTATAAAACAGACATGAGCGTGAAAAAGGCCTAAGGTTAAGCGAATAGATTGTAAACCAATCAAATTCATCACGAATTTCACAAAATTTTTGTAATTTGGTTCAGACAAATCACGTAAAACCAACTCCCACCACCAGTTTACTGTTAATATTGGCGGGAAAAACAAGGAGGATGACATGACACTGGGATGAACTGGGGGAGAGGGCTTGCCCTGATTGGCTCAAAGACTGAAAGACAGCCTCATCAGCCAATCAGGGGGCAGTAGGCAGGGAGATCCTGATGCTGACGGAGAAGAAACATCATCTTTTAGTGCAGTTTATAAAGCACATGGAGGCGCGATCTTATAGTAAAGTAATAATTTTGTATTATATGACTCCCATCATATATTTCCCTGTAAGAGCCACAAGTAATAGCCAAAAACATCTTTTTTTTTGCTGTGGTAAGGAATCGGCCTACATATAGGAGTGCAATATTATTATTCCTCAATTGCTATGAAGAGCACAAATTACAGCAAATAAAAAAGCTCGTCAGCAGGATTTATATCAGAAAATCAAGGTTTGGTGAATGGTTCAGGTGCGGTGTTCAGTACAAAGCACAGCACTGATATTTTTTACATGATCGGCATCATAAGAAGATATTAACCTGTGCTTAATAAGGGTGCGGATCTTTGGCAGATTATGAAATCAGGTTGTCACTTGCCAAAAAAAACCTCTCTATAGGTGATCAAATGTCACCTAGTTTCTACACCAGTACAGATAAAAACAAAAACACACATGGCTCGCTACTTGTGGATCTTACACATATAAAAATGTGCTCTTCATGGAAATATATGATGAGTCGTATGGCACAAATCACACATTTACAACACCCATACTATTAAAATATAACTGCATTTATCTATTTTGGTGAATGCTGTAAAAAAATAATAATTAAAAAGACCAATCTGCAGTTTTTTCGCTACTTTATATACCAAACATTGAATAAAAAGTGATCTAAAAGTCTTACAAAAACCAAAATTATATCGATAAAAAACAAATTACCGTGCAAAAAAAGAGCCCTCACACAGCATGGTAGATAGAAATGTAAGACAGCAAAGGGGATCAGCATATGAAGATGCAAAAAAAAAAACATTTTTTCCATTTTTTTTAATCATTATTAGTATTAATACAAAAAAATGTGGTATCACTGTAATCGTACTGACCCGGAGAATGAAGGGAACAGGTCAGTTTTATCTCATAGGGAAAGCTGTAAAAACAAAACCCATAAAACTATATAAATGTGGTGTCACTGTAATCGTACTGACCCAGAGAATGAAGGGAACAGGTCAGTTTTATCTCATAGGGAAAGCTGTAAAAACAAAACCCATAAAACTATATAAATGTGGTGTCACTGTAATCGTACTGACCCAGAGAATGAGGAGAACAGGTCAGTTTTATCTCATAGGGAACGCTGTAAAAACAAAACCCATAAAACTATATAAATGTGGTATCTCTGTAATTGTACTGACCCAGAGAATGAAGAGAACAGGTCAGTTTTATCTCATAGGGAACGCCGTAAAAACAGAACCCATAAAACTATATAAATGTGGTATCACTGTAATCGTACTGACCCGGAGAATGAAGAGAACAGGTCAGTTTTATCTCATAGGGAACGCTGTAAAACCAAAACCCATAAAACTATATAAATGTGGTATCACTGTAATCGTACTGACCGGAGAATAAAGAGAACAGGTCAGTTTTATCTCATAGGGAACGCTGTAAAAACAAAACCCATAAAACTATATAAATGTGGTATCGCTGTAATCGTACTGACCCGGAGAATGAGGAGAACAGGTCAGTTTTATCTCATAGGGAACGCTGTAAAACCAAAACCCATAAAACTATATAAATGTGGTATCACTGTAATCGTACTGACCGGAGAATGAAGAGAACAGGTCAGTTTTATCTCATAGGGAACGCTGTAAAAACAAAACCCATAAAACTATATAAATGTTGTATCGCTGTAATCGTACTGACCCGGAGAATGAAGGGAACAGGTCAGTTTTATCTCATAGGGAACGCTGTAAAACCAAAACCCATAAAACTATATAAATGTGGTATCTCTGTAATCGTACTGACCCGGAGAATGAAGGGAGCAGGTCAGTTTTATCTCATAGGGAACACCGTAAAAACAAAACCCATAAAATAAAAAGGGAGCAAAAACTGAACCCAAAATGGAAAATCATCATGTCATCAAAACGTTAAAATTTTTTCCATTTCTTTGTCAAAATAGAGGACTTGAACCTGCAGTCGCTCAATGGCTTGTACAATTTACCACAAACCGATCCACTGCTTCCGCTTTGTTACCGAATAATAAAGTTGTGACCAAATCCTGCACAGAACTGTAAATCTCTTGTCATTGCTCTTTCTATGTGATTTTGAAAGGGCCTTGTACAGTTCCTTATGGGGCTCCTACTGAAATCTATCTTCTCTGTGTACCTGTCCATCTCCACTGTGTACCTGCTCCTTATCTCCCTCTTTCTGCCCGTTTCCTCTGTTTAGTGGCCCCTTTCTGTTGTGTACCTGCCCATCTGCTCTCTGTTCTGTATATCCTGCCCACCTCCTCTTTGTCTACCTGCCCCTGTCTTTTGAGTACCTACCTCTCTCCTCTGTGAACCAGCTCCTCTCGTCTGTTCACCTGCCCTTCTCCTCTGTGTACCTATCCCTCAACTTATTGCACCTGTCCTTCTCCTATATCTGCCTGTTCTTCTCCTCTATATACCTCTCTTCCTACTCTCTGTGTTTTTCCCACCCTCCACTGTTTCCTGTTCCACACATTTGTGTACCTGCACCTTCCCCAGTGTACAGTTCCCATCTCCTCTGTGTACCTGTCCCGCTCCTCTGTATACCTTCCGCTCTTCTCTGTGTGCTTGCACCTCTCCTCTGTATAACTGTCACTCTCTTATGTGTATCTGCCCGTCTCCTCTGTGCATCCCCTTCTCTCCACTGTGTACCTGTCTCTCTGTCTATTTGCCCGTCCTTCTGTGCACCTGCCCCTCTCCTCTGTGAACCTGCTCTCTACTCTGTGTACTTGCTCCATTCCTCTGTGTACCTGCCCCTCTCCTCTGTGTACCTGCCCCTCTCCTCTGTGTATCTGCCCCTCTCCTCTGTGTACCTGCCCCTCTCCTCTGTGTACTTGCTCCATTCCTCTGTGTACCTGCCCCTCTCCTCTGTATAACTGTCACTCTCCTCTGTGTACCTGCCCCTCTCCTCTGTGCATCCCCTTCTCTCCACTGTGTACCTGTCTCTCTGTCTATTTGCCCCTCCTTCTGTGCACCTGCCCCTCTCCTCTGTGTACCTGCTCCTTTACTTTGTGCACATGCCCTTCTACACTGTATACCTTCCCCCTCCTCTCTGGGTCTCTGCCTCCTTCTCTCTGTTCCTGTTTCTCTACTTTGTGTATCTGACCCTGTCCTCTGTGTACCAGTACCTCTCCTTTGTTTACCTGCCCCTCTCCTCTGTGAACCTGCTCTCTACTCTGTGTACTTGCTCCATCGCTCTGTGCACCTGCCCCCTCCAATGTGTTTCGGGCCATGTCCTTTGTTTAATTGCTCCTCTCCTTGTGTACTAGCCCCTATCCTCTGTGTTCTCCTCTGTCTACCTGTTCCTTTCCTATGCATACCTTCCCCTTCTCTTCATTCTACAATGCCCCTCTACTCTGTATACATGCCCCTCTACTCTGTATACATGCCCCTCTACTCTGTTTACTTGCCTCTCTACTCTGTATACATGCCCCTCTACTCTGTATACATGCCCCTCTACTCTGTATACATGCCCCTCTACTCTGTTTACTTGCCTCTCTTCTCTCTGTACCAGTCCTTTCCTCTGTAAATGTGCCCCACTACTCTCTGTACCTACCTCTTTCTTCTGTGTACCTCTCCTCTATATAACTGCCCCTTTCATCTGCGTATCTGCCCCTCTCCTCTATATCTGCCCCTCTCCTCTGTGTATCTGCCCCTCTCCTCTTTATAACTGCCCCTCTCCTCTGTGTATTTTCCCCTCTCCTCTGTGTATCTGCCCCTCTCCTCTGTGTATCTGCCCCTCTCCTTTGTGTATCTGCCCCTCTCCTTTGTGTATCTGCCCCTCTCCTCTGCGTATCTTCCCCTCTCCTCTTTATATCTGCCCCTCTCCTCTTTATAACTGCCCCTCTCCTCTGTGTATCTGCCCCTCTCCTCTGTGTTTATGCCCCTCTCCTCTGTGTATATTCCCCTCTCCTCTTTATAACTGCCCCTCTCCTCTGTGTATTTCCCCCTCTCCTCTGTGTATCTTCCCCTCTCCTCTGTGTAACTGCCCTTCTCCTCTGTGTATCTGCCCTTCTCCTCTGTGTATCTGCCCCTCTCCTCTGTGTATATTCCCCTCTCCTCTTTATATCTGCCCTTCTCCTCTGTGTATCTGCCCTTCTCCTCTGTGTATCTGCCCCTCTCCTCTGTGTATATTCCCCTCTCCTCTTTATAACTGCCCCTCTCCTCTGTGTATATGCCCCTCTCCTCTTTATAACTGCCCCTCTCCTCTGTGTATTTCCCCCTCTCCTCTGTGTATCTTCCCCTCTCCTCTGTGTAACTGCCCTTCTCCTCTGTGTATCTGCCCTTCTCCTCTGTGTATCTGCCCCTCTCTTCTTTATAACGGCTCCTCTCCTCTGTGTATTTCCCCCTCTCCTCTGTGTATCTGCCCCTCTCCTCTGTATATCTGCCCTTCTCCTCTGTATATCTGCCCTTCTCCTCTGTGTATCTGCCCCTCTCCTCTGTGTATCTGCCCCTCTCCTCTGTGTATCTGCCCCTCTCCTCTGTGTATCTGCCCCTCTCCTCTTTATAACTGCCCCTCTCCTCTTTATAACTGCCCCTCTCCTTTTTATAACTGCCCCTCTCCTCTTTATAACTGCCCCTCTCCTCTGTGTATCTTTCCCTCTCCTCTGTGTATCTGCCCCTCTACTCTGTGTATCTTCCCCTCTCCTCTGTGTATCTGACACTCTCCTCTGGGTTCCTGCACCTTTCCTCTGTATACCTGCACCTCTTCTATGTGTACCTGCCCTTCCTTACTGTGTACTTGCCTCTCCTCCTTTTGTACCTACACCTTTCCTCTGTGTATCTACTTCTCTCTGCTATATACCTGAAAACTACCCTGAGTATCTGCTCCTCTCTGTACCTGTCCCTCTGTGTACTTGCTTCTCTTCTCTGTGGAACTGCCCCTCTCCTCTGTGCACCTCCTCGGTGAGTACCTGCTCCTCTCCTCTCTGTATCTGCTCCTCTCCTTTCGTCTCTGTACCTGATCAATTATTTTTGTGCATGTCCATCTCCTCTGTGTACCTGCCCTTCTCCTCTGTGTATCCTGTCTAACTCCTTTCTGTCTACCTGCCCTTTTTCTCTTTTTACCTGCTCCTCAACCCTGCATACCCACCCCTCTCCTCTGTGTACTGCTCCTCTGCAGCTCTCCTTTGATCACCTGCACCTATTTTCACTGTACCTGCTCCTATCCTCCCTGCACCTGTCTCTCTTCTCTATATACTGTACATACCCACCTCCTCTCTGTGTTCCTGCCCCTCTCCTCTGTGTTACTTCCCCTTTCATGTGTGTACTTCAACCTCTCATTTGTGAACCTTCCCCTCTCCACTGTGTACCTGCTTCTCTTATCTGTGTACCTGTTCCCTCCTCTGTGTACCTGCTCCTGTCCTCTGTGTACCTGCTCCTCTTCTTTGTGTACCTGTCCCTCTCCTCTGTGTTCCTGACTCTCTGCTTTCTGTACCTGACACTTTTTTCTGTGTACTGTACCTACTCATTTCCTCTGTGTACATGCTCCTCTCCTCTGTGTTCCTGCCCTTCTACTCTGCATACTTGCCCTTTTACTCTGTGTACCTGCTCCTCTCATCTGTGTACCTTCCCCTCTCCTTTGTGCATCCCCTTCTCTCCACTGTGTACCTGTCTCTCTGTCTACCTGCCCGTCCTTCTGAGTAACTGCCCCTTTCCTCTGTGTACCTGCTCCTCTCATCTGAGCACTGTACATTCTCCTCTCCGTTGTGTACCTGACACTCTCCTCTGTGTACCTTCCCCTCTCTACTGTGAATCTGCTCCTCTCCTTTGTGCACCTGCAACTTTCCTCTGTGTACCTTCTCCTGTCCTCAGTGAACCTTCTTCTCCCCTTAGTGTACCTTCCAGTCTCCTCATTGTACCTGCCCCTGTTCTCTGTGTACTGTCCCTACTCATTTCCTCGGTGTACCTGTCACCTCTTCTCTGTGTACCTGCTCCTCTCCTCTGTATTCCTTCCCCTCTCCTCTATGTACCTGCTACACCGGTGCACTCCTTCAAAGCTCTTGGTCCACTTTTCTCAGAACATGTATTAGAAGTATCCACCCTTTACACATTGCAGTCCTCTGCATTCTCCTCTACGTATTCTCCCAATGACCAACCAGATTCACCACCTCTATCTCATGAAACTTTAGTTGACAAAACTTCTACTGTGCTGCGCCTGCACTTTTTGCTATGTTGCCCCACCCTTCATGGGTAGGTTCTCTTGTGTTTATCATACGAATGGCCTTCCTTGTGTACAGCTGACTGACAAGACTTCTGTGCTGCACCTACATTCCTTTCTACTTACTCCTATCATTCTTCTCCATTTACAACACCTTCAGAGCTTATCACCACCTCTTTCTCATGTAAGTCTGGTCACCAAGACTTCTCTGTTTATTGCTCTACTTTTCACTAAGTTTTGATATTTTCCACCCTATTATAGTTACCTTGTTGAATTTTCCCATCTCTATTTCTTGCACACAGTCCCTCCATCTCCATATTATGTGCTCTTTGTTATTGTTTTATAGTATGGAGACATTGCAGATTTTGTATCAGTGCCTTCAATACAATCTCTATTAGGGTCCCCTCCTATTAATACTTATCATATGTGGCAAAGTTCTTGTGTGCCTCATAGGACTCCAGATGGGTGTCACAACAAGCTCTACACCCCCTATAGTCATGCGCTTTCCTCATTGTTTCCATTCAAGAACAAAGTTGTCTTAGCTAAGGCTATGGGCAACAAACAGAGTCTTGAGGTGAAGAATGCCCGGGACAACATTTTACTTTTTGAGCTTCTTGAGTAACCGTTTTGGACTGTATCGGTTTTCCAGGCTTCTCTGCTCTGTACCTTCAGTCTACATGTGATAGTTACCTGATAATGTTTTCAGTGGGAGTTTAGTTACTAGCATTCTGTAATTATTCTGTCCTTACTGTAATGGAAGTCAGGTCTTCATGCTCCAACTTTCTGTTGAGCTAAACAAAACAGACCTACAGTAGCTGCAGTGTAAATTATAGGGAAAGCTTCAGTGTCTGATGAAACATCTTGTGGATTAAAGACAAAAATGTATACTGGACATCAACTTTAATGCCTTCAGAAGACACAACATAGGCGTAGAATATGTATTTCACCCCTAGGCTGATGTAGGAGACCTGATATGACACAAAAATGAATCAACTGTGAAATATCAATCTGTTTGGTAGCATTCTTGTGATGATTACGGTATGGTATTGTCATACCGTACCTTGATCACATCTATTTCAGTGGGATTATGTCCCTGTCTTTATTGGACTATATGGGAAACCCATAGCTTGCTAACATCATGGCCATATATACTCAACACAGAGTGAGTAGCATGAGGTTTGTGCCCTTTCTTGCATGAAGACCCAAAATGATCATCTAATTCCATTATTATGTCCCATAGCAGACATAGCTTCTATAACCAATAAACTTGACAACTGTCACCTTGGTGACAACTTTCCCCTGCTTGTTCTTATCCGGGAATCAATTCCTATTGAATAGACTTATGCTTGCATCTCTAAGACTTTTCAGTGCCCTGAGAAGGACACTTACAATGACAGTCTTTACATCTTGGTTCCTCAGGCTATAGATAAGAGGATTCAACATAGGCGTTATCACTGAGTAAAAGACGGAAGCCACCTTGTCTTGTTTCTCAAATTGCTCTGATGGAGGGCGTAAGTAAGTGAGGAATACGGACACATAGAAGATGGAGGCGCAGATGATGTGTGAGGAGCAGGTGCTGAATGCTTTCTCCCTGCCCTTTCTGGATTTTATCTGTAGAATGGCCACCAGGATATAGATGTATGAGACCAATATGGCGGCCAGTGAACCAATGCTGTAAGATCCTACAAAAAATAGAGTAATCATTTCACAGGTGAAGGTCTTCGAGCATGACAACTTCAGCATCGAAGGGATGTCACAGTAGAAATGGTCAACAAGGTTTGATCCGCAGTATTCAAGATTGAAAATACAACAAGTCTGCACTGAAGATGGCAAGATGCCAAAAGCAAAGGCAAAAAGACCCAAAAATAAACATTTATTCTTGGTCATTATGGACACATAATGTAGAGGGTGGCAGATAGCAACATACCGGTCATAGGACATATTCGAGAGAAGAAGAACATCAGTAGCTGCAAATGTAGCAAAGAAGAAGAACTGGAGGGCACAACCACTGAAGGAGATGACCTTCCTTACAGAGCCAAGGTCAGCAATCATCTTGGGCGTAACCGACGAGGAGTAGCATAGGTCCACAGCTGAGAGGTAACTGAGGAAGTAATACATGGGTGTGTGGAGAGTGGACGTCCTATTGACAATGATGAACAACCCAACATTACCCACCACAGTTATAATGTAAACTAGAAGGAAAATTACAAAGAGAAAGATGGATATTTTTGGATCATGTGTTAATCCAGAAAACTCAAAGATGGTCACTTGCGTCTTGTTCATATTGTATGTTACTGTTTTGGGGGAAAAATCAATGATAGATATAATTAACCAAGAGCAGACCAAGATATTTCACCGACTTTACATAAACTATGCTAAATCTGGTCACCCAGTACTAAAACCACCTGTGTCCATACATGAGATGACCCTCCATAAATGTGACCTGTATATGTCTATATCATTTGTCCTATTGAGCCCCTGGCTGCAAGGACTAAAGTTTGTCATAAGGCATAAATATAAGCTCTCAGCCAAATGGAAATCTGGAGTTTTATTGACAGAGGGGCCTTTGGAAACCCTCAGGTACCAGGTTCCTAAAAGTGCTCCTCTACACTGTCTGTGGCTGTACTTGTTCTTAGGTTTGAGGTAGCTGTTGGCCAAGCAGTTCTTTCCACTGAAAGATATCACAGAGTTCATAGAAGAAGAAAAAAACTTGCCATACACCTGTTGTAGTGCAAGTCTCAACCCCCACCCCCCCCCCCACCCCACCCCCACACACACACTGTCTCTCACAGTAAAATCTTGATTGAAAGGATCCTATCTCTTTGGTTCTGATCAGTTCCTTGCTTGTATATTTGTAGACTTCATCATCTCATATGTCATGGAGACATGTGATCAGTTTTCATTGGTGGGATTTGGACTGAGAGATCCCCACTATTTACCACTAATAAGTTTCTTAAGCATTTGTAAGAACACATATTAGCTTAGGTTCTGGTTGGCATCTCCAGTCCGTAGTCCACCACCCATCAAACCTGCTTATATGTAATGTCTCTATGACATATTAGAAGTTTTCAGAAAATTGATTTACGCTTTAAGTGCAGGGTTCTCCTCAAATGTAAGTTATATGGGCTCATAAAATATAATTTGTTTAACCAATCCAGGTTTATCATGAATCTAGTAGTTATTAGTGAGGGGTCCATGAGCTTAAAAGACCAAACCACTCCCTGGGTCTAAACCATAATTCTATGGTCCTGTGTTCAGGGTATTTATGGCTACTTTAGCCCAAAATGCAATAATAATAAATAATCCAAACAGATATCTGTTCTAATAAAAAACAATGTGTTAGGAGCACTCCCCTAATGAAAAAAAATAAATGTTACATGAAAAACATGGTAATCTATATGAAAAAAAACAAGCTTCAAATATCTTTAAAACTCTGTGAAGTTTTTTTTTTATCTGGTTAACCATTCTTTTAATGTAATTTTATTTTTTCTGTTTGGGGACGAGTTCCTGTAATGAAATCTAAAAACGATGGTACATCGGTACCCTGTTGTTGTAATGTGAAATGCCGATGAAGTCGGCCATGTGCGATATATTGAATTTAAAGCACATAAGTGCCCAGGAGAATGGCTGACTATCTCTTTAGGAAAACTAACTAAATCAGTTAATAAAGTGTATTACAATTTTTTCTTTTTTTACACCATGTAGAAGTACTGTTTCTGTGAAGTTATGGCGGGAGGGAACTGGAACTTGTCTGAAAGTCACAATTGATGCATAAGGTCAAAAACCAATGTAACTGCATGACGCCCCCTAAACATCTGAAAACAGAATCTGACCTTTTTACTTAAGCCACAAAATGGGATATTACAAAACCATTATAAATTGCATGGATTGTTACAGCCAATGAATGTGGAACCACTGTACCTAGGGCATTATTCTGGTGCATCCCCGTTATTCACCCTTTAACCTGTGTACAGGGATCCTGGGATAGTCAGTTGACTTACTGAGGTCAGAGACAGTGGTGAAAACACCAGAGACACTGGCATGACACAAAATACGGAGCATTGACAGATGAACAAATCAGGAACCCATTACAACAGACACAGGAACCCGTTCTCATTCGATAGGTGCTGCAGGAATCTGATCACACAGTAAGAGCTGCATGAACCTGTTCACGCTCAGTAAGAGTGCAGAAGACATAGAGACTTCAGGAATTTGGACACATGGACTTCAGGAATGAAATTCTGGAACCCAGACATACACGGCGGATACTGAATGGCAGTGGTCAAGACGTCTCAGTGGAAGTAAGCACAATACTCTCACACAGTCGATACTGGACAGAGTACAGACATAGTGGTGCAGGAATACAGACTGAAGAAAGCACACGCAGACAGATGGATAGACATGATTGCACAACCAGAGTAGGTCACAGCACTCAACAGTTATCCACCAAACTCAGGGCTATATAGCAGACTTAGCGGACCAATTAGGTAAACAGATGCAGAACCACACACACAACACGGGAAGGATTAACCCTCGCAATACCAGACTGAGAAGGCTACACGCACATTGGCTCAATTCACACCACAAGTAACTGGGACCAGGATACACACAGCAGTGGCAAAATAAACTGACATTGAACACAATGGCACCAATCCAAACCCTGAAGCAACCAGCAATGACACGAATGTTGCAATAATACAAGTGAAAGACCATTAAAACACGAATGAGTCAAAGACAAAATTTAAGAAAAAAAAATACATGACACAACTACTTTGATAAATCAAGGCCTCTGTGTTTAAAGGTAACTCCTTCAACTTCAAAGGGTTACCTCCACCCTGAAGCTGTAGAGCCCGGGATATGGAACCTCTGGATCTACTATGATAGTGGTTATGTAATTGGTGTACCTGAGCTGATGAGTTGTGCCGTAAAATAATTGGTTTAAATAAATACGATCTATGTACAGAGCTGTGGAACATGAGCTACATACAGAATGACAATGGATGAGAAAGAGGAGGATAGTGGTGATGATTATGGTGATGGCTGAGCTGATGATAATAAAGGTGGTGTTGATCATGCTAGCAATAATCGTGGTGATAAGGATGATGTTGATGGTCATGGTGGTGGCAGTAAAGATAAAGATAGCAATGACGGTGATGGTGATGGCAGTAGTGGTGGCAAGAATAATGATAGTGATGGTGGTGATGAGGATGATTATGTTGATAATGGTGGTGGTCATGAGGATAATGATGATGATGAAAATGGTGACAGTCCTGGTGATAGTGGGGATGATATTGATGGAGGTAATGCTCATGATAATGCCGATGGTGGTGAGAATAATGATGGTGAGAATACTGCCAGTGGTCATGAGAGAGATGAGAATAATTATGGTGTTGCTGATGAGGAGAAGAACAGTGAAGGTCTTGGCGATAATGCTGGTGGTGGCAATGAGGATGATGATAATAATGATAGTGGTGGTGATGAGGATAAGAACAATGAAGGTCTTGGTTATAATGCCAATGGTGGTGGTAATGATGGTGACAACGATGACAGTGCTGGCAGGGATGACGATGGTGCTGCTGTTGATGAGGATGATGGTAGTGATGACAATGGAGGCAGGGATGATGTTGATATCATTATTAGACCTACATAAAATTACACTCATGAAATAAAATAAAATAAATCACTCTTTTGATGTGATAGTAAAACCTTGTTTGGTTAATGTGATTCCTTGGCTAGACCCTCACCTGCCTAACAGTGCACATCAATGATCCCGATGTCTGTGACAATGCTTCTTTATATAAACCACCTTGTTAGCTGTGCATGTAACTATGTAGGTCCCAGGGGCCTATTTGAAATGTGTGGAGGGGGGAGTACTATCCAATTATTTTTCCAATTAGCAGTCAAGCTATTTCTATCATGTTTAATGTAGAGTTTCTATGGATTATTAATTGATGTCTATTATTATTTGTATACTGAATGTATCCAATCCCTCAGTCCCTATCACAGTCAGGAATGTCACAATGGTAACTGCCAAGGGCCCTTATTTCATGGGGCCTCGAAAAACTGGACAACAGGGACAAGCTGAGGGTAAAAGATGTAAACCTACCTTCACTGCCTTGACCACCAGGGAAATGACCATTAACTCACCTACTCATTTCTATAGTCCACTGTAGTCTATGCCATTAACCTACTAAATGACCTAGACCATCAAGGTCTTTATTAATAACCAACCCACTGCCTTGACCACCAGGGACTTTACCATTAAACCACTCAATGCTTTATACAGTCAGGGACTTTACTAATAACTAACTCACTGCCCTATACCACCAGGTACTTTACTATTAACCTACTCCCTTCCTGAGACCACCAAGGGCTTTACCATTATTCCAATTAGAGATGAGCGTATCGAAGCTGACGAAGTAGAATTCGATCCGAATTTCAGGAAAAATTTGATTCGCAATGAAGCCGAATTTCCTCACGCTTCGTGGTAACGAATCACATTTTTCCTAAAATAGCTGCAACACGTGTGAGGACATGGAGCAAGAAACTCTTGGAAGGCGGGATCACCCATAATGCCATGCATGCAGCCAATCAGCAGCTAACCAGCCCTGTGATGTCACAGCCCTATAAATAGCCTCAGCCATCTTGGATTCTGCCATTTACTAGCGTACTTAGTGCAGGGAGAGATGTCAGCAGGTGCTAGGGAAAGTGCTAAGATAGACTTGATTGTGGTGAAAAAATGATTTATAAGTGCAGGGAAAGGATAGGGAGGAATCATTCCACAGCATTGAACAGTAGTAGGACTCATTAGGGGAGGTTACAGCCTGGGTAATAGGAACAATCCTATTACACCTTGCTGCACTGACTGGGGACCCAAATTGCCATTATTCAGCTCTGTCATTCCAGCAAACCGTTCTTGTTATTGGGGCCTTTTGTGTAGTGGAAAAGTGAAAAAAAAAGGAAGGGCCTAAGCTGGGCGGTTATATTTTCTAAAGCCCTTTTTGCCCTGTATTATAGGCAAAATAAAAATATATTCGCTGTTCAGCGTTGCACTTATATGCTGAAAAGCCTTGTGTAGTGGAAAAGTGGAAAAAAATTAGGGTGAACGGAGTCACACAGGAGAGGAACTGCTACATGTCCTTCATCAAGAAATCGAATCCTGGCTTTCTCTGTGACAACTCTAAATCGGAACCATGGTGACTGACAACGGGAAGAACATGGTGTCGAAGCTGCATCAAGGAGGGATGAGCCATGCGTCCTGCATGGCACACGTGTTCAATCTGGTTGTCAAGGGTTCTTGAAGTCTTCCAGCCATCTGCAAGACATCCTAAAAATCGCCAGGAAACTTTGCATGCACTTCAGCCACTTGTACAACGCCAAGCACACCCTCCTTGAGCTGCAGCGGCAGAACGGCATCCCCCAACATAGGCTGATATATGACATTTCCACCCATTGGAATTCCACCCTCCATATGTTGGACCAACTATACGAACAGAGAAAGGCCATAAACAATATCTTGATGATCCAAGCGGACAGGAGTACTCCCCTGTGTAACTTCGATGTCAGCCAGTGGCAGCTCATGTGTAACACCTGCCGTTTGCTCAGGCTCTTCGAGGAGGCCACGTTATTTTTCAGTCTTCAGGACTACGGGATGAACAAAGTCATTCCACTGCTTTATGTCCTGCAACAGATGCTGGTAAATCTGGCTGGTCAGGGGACTGGAGACATGGCCCCTAGCTCTCACGGCCACATGAGCCCTGTGGGGGCTGAACTGGAGGAGGAGGAGGATATTGGAGCACAAGCAATGTGTAGCGAAATGGGTGGTATTTCTAAACAGGTGACAGGAGAGGAAGAGCAGGAGCAGCCAGAGGAGCTACAGGGCAATGAGGAAGACAAGGCAGAGGACCCAGACACACCATGGCCGTATGCAGTGGAGATGGAGGCAGGGAGTCCCTCCAAATCACTTGTACAAATGACCCGATGCATGCTCACTTGCTTGCGTAGTGACAGCCGAATTGTCAGCATTCAGCAGAGGGATTACTTCTGGCTCTCCACCTTGTTGGACCCTTGCTACCGGCCTTTTTTTCACCCGCTGAAAGGGAGGACAAACTGAACTACTATAGAGACATCTTATGTAGTCAGTTGGTCGCTGCGCCATCGTCCATTCTCTCGTAGGTTTGACCGGGGAAACCTCTGCGCTCATGTTCCTCTGCCATGGCTGCTGTGGCAGGGTGGGGTGGTAGAAGCAGTTCCAACTCCAATAGCAGCAACTTGAGTCTAGAGTCGCTGATAAGCAGCTTTCTTTATCCGCCTAGTGAAGAAACTAGTCACCAGCAGCAGCTAGACCTGTTTGCAGGACCTAAACAAGCAGGTGGTGGCATACTTGGACAGCACCCTGCCACCCCACATTGAAGATCCGCTGGACTACTGGCGGATAACTATGGGGCCTGTGAGAGATGGATTTATTATTCTATGCATACATAATGAGAATATTCTGTAGTACACATTTTTGTCCACTAGATGGCTGCAAACCATATGTATGAGAAGGTCAATAAGGGAGGGGGAAGAGGGGATTACATTACAGTCTTCAAATATACATAGGAACTCAGTTGAAGTTGCAGAAACCACTCCTATCAGGTTAAGGAGCGAATAGTCTCTTCTTAAGGAACACCCCCTTAGTGATGTCATGTCTGCTATTTAAGTCAATGTACTGTGAATAAAGGGGCGCTTCTACCATGGCTCAGGGAAGATGAGAAGATGCTTTCATGAAACCACCTAGTGTGTCTGGTCTCATTATAAAGCTGTATGGTGTACACATACTTATACTTCTAATTGATTTGGCACCACACAAAGAAGAAGGAGAAGCGCATGAATTGCGCTAACAAATGGCGCCGAGCGTGAGGCAGACAGCTTGCGTAACTTCCGATTCAAACGCCACGAGAGCGACTTAGACGGAACCATCAGACGAGATCACATGCCGGCAAGGTAAGAAAGCTTTATTTCTTACGAATCTCCTCTGAAACTTCCGCTTTTGTGGGTTCTCAAGAGTTGAATTGGTGTTATCGCGATAGAAGGGTTCAAATTATAGCTGATCTGTCCGTTAGAAAGAACCTGTTGAAATATTCCTTCTTTGTGTGGTAGAACATGCTGGAACCCTAACTGAACGGAAGTTGTTAGACAGCTGAGTCGGATATCCTGTGACGTAGAATTGGATCCCAGCCAAGGTTCTGACGAGAATTTTGAGGAAAGGGTTAACACCAATTGTCATAGGCAATTGGAAGTTATTAAGATTTTGTATCCCGGTGAATTGACTAGGGGTCTTCACCAAGTGAGATTGTGGGCTCAATACTATTATATCGTTTGATCTTTGTGCAACTGCGCTTAAGTTTGTGGGTTCGGTAGCGATTACTTATAGTAATCGGATACCGTTTGATCTTTGTGCAACTACGCTTAAGTTAGCGGGCTCGATAAATAGCAATTGTTTGATCTTTGTGTAACTACAATAATGGGAAATTCTAATGTTGCAGGACAGAGTGAAGAGATATTAACGGCAGCTCAGTTGATGAGAGAAAAAGAAAGGAAAAGTTTCAGTTAGGAATAAAAGTTGAAAGCATTCTGTCATAACTAAGTAGCAGCGATTTCCGGTATTATCCGGAGATATGCAGTTTTGTGTAAAAGTTCCCCCTAGAGTTTGCAAATGCAGTAAGAGATAGATTAAATTAAAGTTTGTGGAAAAGTGTATATGGAAGTGACTGAGAGAAATTAAAGTTGAAAGAAATTGAGAAGAATGGACAATATTGGTATAGTAAAATGGAGGATTTGGGTGTGGTAGGGAACAGAGAACAAAGAAGTTTGCCATGTGGCATCCCTTCCCCCACCACATCTGTTGTAACTTTAAAAAGTAATCCATTCCTGGGTCTTGTGGTCCAACAAACAATACTATTGCTTCTTCTGTCAGCCCCTCCTCTACACCATGTACTGGAATGTGCTAATCAGCACCACCCACTGTGCCTTCTGCTCCCTCTTCCTTAGAACATCAACCCCCTTCCTCATGGGGGATGGGGGTGTGTGTGCAGGTACAGAAATGCTGTTGTTTGTGGATCTCAAAGACAGGACACAATTCCTATCATAGTTTCCAACACTGGATTATATCCAGTGATGTCTGTAATAGGGTTGTTGCGGGTATCGAAATTTCGATACCCAATCGATACTTTTGTCCCGGTATCGATACGATACCGGGATTTCCGTTTTTTCGATACTGGGCTGCGCTTCTGCGCAGTCTAGTATCTCTGAACATGAGCGCGCTGCTATCGGCGCGCTCATGTTCTCTCTCAGCAGCACGGGGAGAAGGAAGCTGTCCTCCCTCCCCCTGTGCTGCTGCCGCTGCCACCAATGAGAAGAGAGGGGCGGAGGAGGGGCGGCAATGAGAAGAGAGGGGCGGAGGAGGGGCGGCAATGAGAAGAGAGGGGGTGGAGGAGGGGCGGCAATGAGAAGAGAGGGGCGGAGGAGGGGCGGGCGCACTGCGCCCCCAATGATAGGATTACTATCGGAGCGATGGGAGGAGACATCAGCTTCACTAGTGGGCGTTCCTTTTCCCTGCGCTGCGATTGGACAGCGCTACAGCCAGGGAGAAGGAACGCCCACTAGTGATGCTGATGTCTCCTCCCATCGCTCCGATAGTAATCAGCAGCATGTGGAGCAGGAGAGGAGACAGTAATGGGGCACTGCGGGCGAACGGAGCGGCGCCCAGGACTAAATGGTGAGTGCTGAGACATCGCTGGGCGCCGCTCTGTGTGGCCTAATAGTGAAAGTCTGGACTCATATACAGTAGTCAGTCTTTAACACATACAGGAGGCGGGTGCCGGCAGCAGAATCGCATTGCCGGCACCCTGCCCCTGACAGGGAGCTGCGATCAGCGGCAGTTAACTGCCGCTGATCTGCTAGTACCCGCCTCCTGTATAAAGGGGTAAAATCATTGGTGGTGCAGTGTGCCCCCCCCCCTCAATCCCCCCATCCCATTAAAATCATTGGTGGCACAGTGCGCCGGCCCCTCTCAACCCTCCAGTATTAAAATCATTGGTGGCAGTGGCCACAGGGACCTCTCCACTCCCCCTCATTGGTGGTGCAGTGGCAGCTTCTGATCGGAGCCCCAGCTGTGTAAGCCTGGGGCTCCGATCGGTTACCATGGCAGCCAGGAAGCCCTGGTTGCCATGGTAACATCCCTGATGCTGTGTGCACAAAGCACAGAGCAGCAGGGACAGTGTGGAGTCCTATTCACCCTGATAGAGATCTATCAGGGTGAATAGGAAAAGGGATGAAAGATCCCAGGTTCTAGCCCCTAAGGGGGGAAATAGTTATTAAATAAAAAGTGAAAAAAAAAAAAACACTAAAATATGAAGTATAAATCACCCCCCTTTTCCCAATTTCACATATAAAATATATAAATAAACATATTACATCGCCACGTCAGAAAAGTCCAAACTATTAAAATATAAAAAAAAAATCTAGGTGGTGAATGCCGGAACAGAAAAAATAAAATAAAAACTGCGCGATTCGCCATTTTTAAAAATGAGGAATGCACGTGGCTTTTTTTGTTTATTTTTTTCGCGTGGTATCGAATGGTATCGAGTATCGCAATACTTTTTCATGGTATCGAAACCGAATCAAAAATTTGGTATCGCAACAACTCTAGTCTGTAAATAACCCTTCCAAATTGTATGTCCCATCAGTTAAAAAGGTACCTGCAGTAATTGCCCTTATGATGCCTACTAGAAATATTCCAGACCAGTCTACTCAATCTAAGAATGCACCCATTCTAAGTCCTTATTCAGATATGAGTGAAAGTGTAGGGATATCTGCATCATTATATGATGTATGACATATATTACACCCAGTAGTAACATCAATTTTGCCATGATGAATAGAATTCCCAATTTAGAGAACTTACTTATGCTGCTTTATAGAAAATTAGTTAAAATATGGAGAGTTTTCTCATATTATTTATGAGATTTGGAAAATTTAGTCCAATGTAGAGCTGGGGATTTAATGCATAGTGAAGATCATTGAGTCTGGGAGGAAGGGTTTAGGTCATCAGTCAGTCACATTGTCATCAGGACAGAGAGTGTGGAGAAAGTTTTCACTAGACTCCAGGAAAGTTAGGTGGATTTGGATTTTTGAGATTACCTTAGCTATGCATGAGAAAATCCTAAGTGTTGCCTTTGTGTATGGTCTTAAAAATCATCTAGAAACGTCTAGTGTTGGCTAGGCTTGATTGAAGTTCATTTTGTCCCTATTTTGTCATATTGTTAAAGTTAAATCAAGCAAAGATCTAAGGCGGGCGTGGCTGCCTATCAGTCCTCCCCACAAGGGGGGGGGAGGAAGACTTTGTAGGTACTTGCCCACTTCCTCGCCCGTGGGAGGAGCTACAAATGTTCAGCCCCTTCAAATGAAACACCCATAGGGAATTAACAACCCAGAATCAAATACTGGATCCCTATTATTTATACAGTCCTTGGGATCTAATTACATTGCCTCATAGCAAACATGTTCCATGATCTCTCATGGCTAAGGGTAGTATCACATGTGTAGGAGCATCTAGTAATGCAATTCCTACTCCTCTCACCAATTAATTACCGTCTTAAGGGTGTGCAAAATTAGATCCGATTACTCTGCTGCATCTGGAGGGGGGGAGGCTGGGAGTAGTAAATACAAATACTTTTTCCCACCCCTGTAAATAAAAATAAAAAGTGCTTTCTGGGAGTAGTAAATAAAAATATAAAAATTCAAATTCAAATTTAATGTCTCCATCCAATTAATAACCACATTTTTGAGTTTCTGGTAGATCATTTCAGGTTCCTGGAAGATGGATCATCTCAGACAGGATATGCTGTTCCTACTTAATCTGATGTTGTCAAGAAAGAACCACTCCGTCCAGCAATGGTAGTGCAGGAGACAGAGCTGAAGACACTCACTGAGGTTGGTAAGATGGCTGAGGGTAGGACTACTAACATCCAGGTATGCCTTCGGTATCACTCATTATTATGGTCTAATCTAGTGAAGCAGAGATTTTGTTGGATCCATCAATAATGAATGCTGAGTGTATGAAAGATGTTTGATGCCCTGATGCTGCCTGAGAAGGTAGAGGTTACATTATTACCTGAAATCTACGTTAAGTGGAAGTCTGTGTGATACAGGATGGCTTAGGGCCAGTGGACTTCCAAAAAGTTTGCCTTTTTCAGATACAGGCTACAGAGGCTGAAAGGAAACATCAAAGGATAAAGGTAGAAGTGATAATAGGACTCTGGAGAGTTGGTAATAAACTCTTCCTTCAGAGGGCACTCTACCTAAAAAGGATGGATTTTGAACATGGGCAAATCGAGAGAGAGAAGGTGTGATTGGGTTCTGTGGTGGATGGCTCCTGGGTTCAACAATGCGGCCACTAGGTTAGTTGTGAATGCTGTAATAATGATGGGATAACTATGGGAGTTCCAGGAAGGCATATGCGAAGGTCATCTTACCCATTTCAGAGACTGCGGATTGACTACATTCAGAACAAAGGTGGAACAGTGTGAATATGTCTGTGTCTATATTGATCTCTTTCCAGGATATTCGGAGATTTAGCCTGTAGCAAAGGCTACAGCTAAAAGATACTGACTGAGGTGACAGTACCTACCCCTGGGGTTTTTCTCTATCCGGTACACATCTAACCGAAAGATAGGCCTAAATCCTTATGAAGTACTCTTTGGGAATGCTCCTGGATTAGGTGTCTATTTCCCCAATAGTTCCAGATGCAGCATAGTAGTTTTCCAAATTATGTTGTCTGTTGCACAAATTATTGTCTAATGTGTATTTCCAAGTTTTAGTTGTTTCCTAGAATCCAGACTGTATAGAAGCGATTCATTCTTTACAATCAGGAGATTGGGTATTGGTGAAACGAGAGACGTGTGGAAAGTCCTAGAGCTACAGTTTGAAGATCTACATCAAGTCCTGATAACCGCCGCCACTGCTGTCGAATTGCAAGGAGAAACTGATCGTATTGCAATCACGTGCCAGGACTATAAGAGCCATAATGTTGTTTCATGCCTTATTGTTTGTTCCATATTGTACAAAGGGGAAATCACAGTCAAATCAAATTCCAACGGTGATATATTATCAAGATGAGTCAGGAACAACTAAGCTGACTTTTGCAGTATAGTGGACTGTAAGACAGATGACAGGTAGAACACTTGGTTTTGGTCTGATAAGTACATCTGTGTGACTGGAACTGACCCAGTCTATGGTAATTTTGTTTAGATATGACCATACCAACTGTGGAGAATGGAGTACTAGTCTGAAGTGTTGGGAATATAAACCAGTGGAAACTACCTCTAGAGTCAGTAAAGCTGAAGGTTTGTCGCAAAGGATGACTATTCTAAAGGGAACCCCACCAAACAGCTGTAAACATAATGAGTGTAATCCTCTGTTCCTGTCCATTAGAAATCCTATCCAACAGGATTCGGGGATATATGTGTTAGGAGCATGTGTAAGTGGCAAAGATCCCCTAGGAAAATTTAGAATGTTGGTAAGAGAGAAACCTCAAAGTTCAGTTGCATCTGTGGCTCCTACATGCTTACCTATAATTGACATTAAATATTTGGCCAAATTTAAAATATAATGACAAACTGACCTTAGAGACAGGATTTATACAGGAAAGCCCTTTGGTGTTTTCCCTCCAGGATATTGTTCTTACATAATTCAGCTGAAGAAGACAAGTAGAGACTCTAACGTTTACTCTGACATTTGGTTTATCAACCAAAATGATCAAAACGCAGATATCTGGTGATTGTGTGGAGATTTGAAACTCCGACCCAGGATGCAGGTGGAATGAAGTAGTCAATGTACCCTGATCAAGTCCTGATCGGGTACTGATGCCAATTGTTCTATTCTCACCTCCTGAGTAGGATCAAATCAGAAAACAATGTCCGGTCACGACTAAGGAGGTCACTCCCTAAATCCTTTGACTCACATGGATACATGGATGCCATAGGATTCTGTAGAAGAGTTTCTGACTAGTTTAAAGCAAAAATTCAGATAGTTGCAGGATTTGAGTCATTATTTCCCATGATTAGTAAAAAAAATAATAATAATAATTTGATTGGATTAACATCTCTATTGTCATCAACAGAGATTTGTGAATTATATCTGTGATGCTGTGCAGGGAATGGTGGAACAACTGAGCTCTTTTCCAGTGATGACTCTACAGAACCGACTGGTCCTTGACAGCAGAAAAAGGAGGGGTCTACAGGAACTGCTGCATCTACATTCCGGACAACACTGCCCCTGATGGAAGGATCACCAAGGATCTGAAGAAACTGATGGACTTTATCAAATGAACTGATGGGAAAAATTCTGAAATTAATATCATGGCCAGAATAATGTTTTGGGAACTGGTTCAGCGACTACAATGTTATTAGAATTTGGTTTTAACAGGCTGTCATATAGTTCTACATTTTAGGAAAATTATTTTGGAAAATGTATAATACATCCATGCCCACACTTTGTAAATGTGCTGTGCCCCTGTCAAAGACAAAGATTATTCCATCCTTAAGTAAATAAAACCTTGTTGATGGTTGCGGGGTAAATTGGACAATGTGAAGGCAAACGAAAGAGAGTTGAGGGGACCTGGTGAAGCAATAAGGAAAGTCCAGCTCTTCGCTGTTTAGGGCGTTGGGAGAGTACCTCACTTTGCCTTTTCACCTTTGGTCTATTTCCCGCAAAAGGAGGGATTTGTGAGAGATGGATTTATTTTTCTATGTATATATAATGATAATATTCTGTAGTACACATTTTTGTCCACTAGATGGCTGCAAACCATATGTATGAGAAGGTCAATAAGGGAGGGGGAAGAGGGGATTACATTACAGTCTTCAAATATACCTAGGAACTCAGTTGAAGTTGCAGAAACCACTCCTATCAGGTTAAGGAGCGAATAGTCTCTTCTTAAGGTGTCATGTCTGCTATTTAAGTCAATGTACTGTGAATAAAGGGGCGCTTCTACCATGGCTCAGGGAAGATGAGAAGATGCTTTCATGAAACCACCTAGTGTGTCTGGTCTCATTATAAAGCTGTATGGTGTACACATACTTATACTTCTAATTGATTTGGCACCACACAAAGAAGAAGGAGAAGCGCATGAATTGCGCTAACAGGCCATAGTTACCCCAAGAAGAACTTGCCTGTCCACCCAAAATGTGGAGAGACTGACCTTTGTCAAGATGAATCAGACGTGGATCAGCCAGGATTTCCACCCACCAACGCCTAATGCATCAGACTAGATCATCAATGGTGCCACACCAACACTTTGACAAAAGAGACCGTTTTCTTCTGTCTACCTGCCTCAGCTACTATTCTGATGCTGCCACCCACCAGATTCCACACATCTGATGCCAAGTGCTCCTTCTTTCACCTACCATCTTCAGCTGGTACTGGTATTGCAACCCACCACCCCACTCTGTCACCGGGTGACTCTGTAGTCTCCCAATGCTGCTGCCACCTCCACACTATGTCACCTTGCCACTCTGCGGTCTCCTGATGCTGCTGCCACCTCCACTTTATGTCACCTTGCCACTCTGTGGTCTCGTGATGCTGCTGCCACCTCCACACTATGTCACTGTTCCACTCTGTGGCCTCCTGATGCTGCTGCCACCTCCACACTGTCATTGTGCTACCCTGTGGCCTTCTCCTTATGCTGCTGCTGCCACCTCCACACTCTGTCATTGTGCCACTCTGTGGCATCCTGATTCTGCTGCCACCTCCACACTGTCATTGTGCCACTCTGCGGCCTCCTCCTGATGCTGCTTTGCCCCCACCTCCAGACTCTGTCATTGGGCCACTCTGTGGCCTCCTGAAGTTGCTGCTGACACCTCCAGACTGTCATTGTGCCACTCTATGGCCTCCTCCTGATGCTGCTGCCACCTCCAGACTCTGTCATTTTGCCACTCTGTGGTCTCCTCATGCTGCTTCCACCCACTACTATGTCATAGGCCCACTCTGTGGACTTCTCATGCTGTTCCGACCCTCCCCTCTTTTTGACTGGGCCACTATTTAGCCTTTTGGGCTGGCTGACAATCATTTATTTGACCCTTCTTCTGATCTGTCAGAAGGAAGGAAAAATGAGACGCACAACGGATCCTGTTTGTGTAGCAGCTGTAAGGCCTGTATGACATGGTCCCTATTTTACATCAGAATTGGCTTGGGATTTGGTAGCCAAAAGGAGGAGTGGGTACAAAACACAGAAGACATGCAAATATTCCATTCACGTGTCATCTCTGTTTTGGATCCACTCCTGTTTTTTTGGCTTTAGCAATAATGATGGATGCTGACCGAGTGAAGGCGGATGCTCAATAGACAGGGTCCGCTTTTTGGGAGTTATTGTCCTGATGGATCAGAGGAAGGGCAAAATAATCTGTGACGTCAACACAAACTTATTGCTGACACCCTCTTCACTCTGTGCAGGAGTGAGAAAAAAGGAAAATGCGTATGTTCCCCTTTGAGCTCAGGTGGAATCAGAGGGAGGAAAGAAGAATGATACGCAGGGGCGCCAGGAGAACGGTGTAAATCAACCAACAACAGAATTATAAGGATTTGTGATCAATAATGATATATTACGGCTATTAAATGATAATAGTGTGGCAATGTGATATTTATAAAATCATATAAAAAAAATGAAATAAAATTATATTACATTGAGTGGGGGACTTACTTCACCAGTGAGGAAGGTATAGGATAAGCATAATACACCTATACCTTCTCCTCCCCCGCCGAGATCCCTCATCAGAGAGTATAAAATCTCCTCCACATCCCAAAAGAATGGTCACCAGGGCTCCATATGGAAGACTTTTTATTTATTCAAAGCTCAATGCATTTCGGGGTATATCCCCTTTTCTCAAGAGCAAAATAAAATATAATATAAAATAATAAAAGTGTGCATGATGCTATATATATACATGTTGGAAGGCTGAAATGTCAGCCTGAATTTGTGGGAGGGGCGTCTGACCCCTCATAAGCACCGGTTCCTGTCACCTCTGGGCGCTTCCTGTTCACAGTTCCGGGTCAGGAGCCGCCTCGCCATCTCTCCCGCACCTAGAGTCTTCAAGCGGCCTGCACGCCGCCCGTATGTCGCCTGCACGCGTCTCCAGCAGGATGGGTAAGACTTTCTCCCTCGTTCCCTTCCCCACCACAGGTCGCCTCCGGCCGACGCCCACATGTCCCCCACTGTCAGCGCTACTTCCAATCGCAGAGTCGGCGTGCACCGGGTCCCGGGGCGCTCCAGAATGACGTCAGAGCGCCCCATGCGCATGGATGACGTGATCCATGCGATCACGTCATCTATGCGCGTGGGCCGCCCTGACGTCACTCTGAAGCGCCCCGGGAGCCGCACGGATGGTAAGTATACTGCTCCCCCGCTCCCCACTACACTTTAACATGGCAAACAGGACTTTAGCGTCCTGGCAGCCATGGTAAGAAAGCTAAACGTCGGATCCGGTAATGCGCCGAAACAACGTTTAGCTTAAGGCCGGATCCGGATTAATGCCTTTCAATGGGCATTAATTCCGAATCCGGCCTTGCGGCAAGTGTTCAGGATTTTTGACTGGAGCAAAAAGCGCAGCATGCTGCGGTATTTTCTCCGGCCAAAAAACGTTCCGGTCCGGAACGGAAGACATCCTGATGCATCCTGAACGGATTTCTCTCCATTCAGAATGCATGGGGATAATCCTGATCAGGATTCTTCCGGCATAGAGCCCCGGCGACGGAACTCTATGCCAGAACAGAACGACGCAAGTGTGAAAGAGCCCTTAGTGTTTTAAAAAATAAAAATAAAAAAATAAAGAGGAAAAAACTAAAAACTTTTTTTTTTTTTTTTTTTTTGTGTTGCGTTAGGTTAGGATGGGTATCGGATGTTTCAACACTTACATGTAGGATTCATGCTTTAGATAAACTTATTTGTGTTTTTTTTTTGTGTGTCATTATGTTTTTCTTTCTGGCTGTCTGTCCGACGGTACTGGAGGGGCTTGGTGGTCATCCTGTCCGGCTACCATGCATCTCACTCGGCCAGGTTCTGTCTCTCTCTCTCTTCTGCTTCTCCCTGGAACGCCCAGGCTCGTTCTATCTCTGTCTGCCTGGAACGCCCAGGCTCGTTCTACCTCTGTCTGCCTGGAACGCCCAGGCTCGTTCTACCTCTGTTTGCCTGGAACGCCCAGGCCTACCTTTGTGGCCTGGTACACTCAGGCCGTCCTCTCTTCAGTTTTCTCGTCCTTCCGCAACGATCAGTTTCTGTCCTCCTGTGAACGGGTCCGCTCAGTCTCGGTCTCCTTGTTGTGTAACCTCCTCCTGGTACGCCCAGGTTCGGTCCGCACCAGTTTGGCTGGTACGCCCAGGCTCTGTCTATCACACTGCTAATCTCATCATGGTACGCCCAGGTTCTGTCTATCACACTGTTAGTCTTATCCTGGTACGCCCAGGCTTTGTTCACCTTTGTCTGCCTGGTACATCCAGGTCTGGTCTCTCCCTGCATGTCTCACCCGTCCTGGTTCTCCCAGGTTCTGACGCTGTCAGCCGGGTTCGTCCAGGCTCTGGCTCTCCTCAATGGCTATCATCCTCCTGGTACGCTCAGGCCCTGTCCGCACTTCTATGCTTGGTTCGCCCAAGCCCGATCCCTTCTGACTCACCTCTTCCTGGTACTGCCTGGTCTGTATTTCTGGGTTCACCATGTGCCACTTCCCCTGAGGCTCCGTCCGTAGTCGCTCCTGCTGTCCTCATCTCGAATTCTGCACTTCCGGGTTCAGTCTGGGTCAGGCATGCCCCGGTTGCTTTTTCACACAGGCCGCGTTCATTCGTCACCTTCGTTCGGTCACGTTACTGTCCTCACCTTGGGTCGCCTAGGCTTCACGGGTCATCGCTCAACGATCACTCTTCGGGCTCTCCTAGTCTCTCTCGGCGCTGGTCTTCTAGGGCACAGGGGTCGCTTCACACCCTCCTATGGTTCTGTTCAGGTTCGGTCTCACTCTTGTTGCCTGTTTGGAAGTTCTGTTCCATCTCCTGGCCGGTTCTTCTATCCTCTACCTCACGCACGTTCTAGCTCTCTATGCTCACTCATTTCCCGGGACGCTCAGGCTTTGCTCCATCTACTTCGTACCGGTTGGGCCTTGGTCAGGGGTCTGGTCAGTCTGCATGTCCTCCTTGTTCTTCCAGGTTCTAGCCGGTTGCTTTCATCCGACACTTTGCCTAGGTCGGGTTCACTAAACGTCTTCACAGGCCTTCTCTAACAACTTCAGGTACGTTACCCGGATTTTCCCCAGGCCTCACTCCTCCTGGCTCTGGTCGTTCTACCTCCCATTCATACATAGTTATCCAGAGGTGTCTCTTTCTCTGCAGGTTAAGCATGTCGCGGGCATCAGACGTGGATGACACCATGTCAGTCCCAGAAACTTCAGTTTCAGGCCAGTCCGGCATCATGTCCTTGAGAAGTTGGACGATCCCGAAGCTGATTGCAGAACTCAACAGAAGAAGGATTCCACACCCGGCTTCTGCTCGTAAGGGGGAATTGTACAAACTGCTGATGACCAGGCTGAGTCCGTCGGTTGTCCAGTCGGGGATTACGTCCATCCAGCAGTCGCTGTCCCAGTTACAGTCCACCATTGACTCCCTGGTCAGCTCGGTAGCGGACGTTCAGTCCAGGGTGACAGTGCTGGAATCTCGGGCCTCCGCGTCCCCCCAAGCGTCAGACCCTCCGGCGGTTCCCGCTGCTTCTCAGGTCTTTTCGCCAGGTACTACCAGACTCAGCTCCCAGGTGGCACCTTCCCATTTCATTCCGGACAGTATCAAAAAAGATATTTTGGCTGGGAAGGATGTGAACTTGGCGTCCATGCTCATCGCCTCACAAGATGTTCCCAAGAACAGGGTCATTAACTGTGGTGATGTCTCACTCGTACTCAAGGCCAAGGATACGTGGCTTAATAGGAAGCTCTCCATTAGGGATGAGCGAACCCGAACTGTATAGTTCAGGTTCGTAGCGAATTTTGGGGTGTTCGTGACACAGACCCGAACCCGAACATTTTCGTAAAAGTCTGGGTTCGGGTTCGGTGTTCGGCGCTTTCTTGGCGCTTTTTGAAAGGCTGCAAAGCAGCCAATCAACAAGCATCATACTACTTGCCCCAAGAGGACATCACAGCCTTGCCTACTATTGGCATGGCTGTGATTGGCCAGTGCAGCATGTGACCCAGCCTCTATTTAAGCTGGAGTCACGTAGCGCCGCACGTCACTCTGCTCTGATCAGTGTAGGGATAGGATGCAGCTACTGCTGTAAGGGCCAGATTAGGCAGTGATTTACTTACTGAAGTGATCGATGTACAGCTGTGTATCATTCAACCTCTGCTATTCAATTGCTCACTGTTTAAAGGCTGCCCAGAGCGTTTTTCAGTCACTTTTTTCTGTGGTGATCAGCGGCCATTTTGTGTCTTGTGGTGCGCCAGCACAAGCTGCCACCGGGTACATTTAACCATCAATAGTGTGTTGTTTTTTTTTGCTATATCCTACATCAGGGGCTTGGCTGTGCTTGCTATTTTATTGAGGGGTGAAATTATACAATTGCCAAAATAGCAGTACCCTAAATCTGGTGTTTCAGCTGTGGCTAGCCAATTGCAATACTGTGTGCTGTCCGTCAAAGCACAGTTTTTGTTCTGGGTTGAAATACAATTCCCAACCTAGCAATTTCCTAAATTAGTGGTTTCTGCTGTATCAGGCCAAGTTTAAATCTATCCATAAAAGGGTATATTAGATTCAAGGTGCTGATAGGGTCATTCTCAATAACTTCACACACACGCTACTGTGCATATCCAAGTCTAATTCTGTCCGTAAACGTATACCTGTCACCCAGCGTCAGGTATACCTGTCACCCTGCTGTGCCTGTATTAGTGTAATACGGTACCTAAATAGATAGCCAGATAGTGTTAGGTGTCTGTAAAAAAAAGGCCTGAATTAGAATTCAATACATTGGGCCAAATAATTTTTTTCTTATTGTGGTGAACGTTAACAATGAGGAAAACATCTAGTAAGGGACGCGGACATGATCGTGGTGGTGTTAATGGACCCTCTGGTGCTGGGAGAGGACGTGGCCGTTCTGCCACAGCCACACGTCCTAGTGAACCAACTAACTCAGGTCCCAGTAGACGCCAGAATTTACAGCGATATTTGGTGGGGCCCAATGCCGTTCTAAGGATGGTAAGGCCTGAGCAGGTACAGGCATTAGTAAATTGGGTGGCCGACAGTGGATCCAGCACGTTCACATTATCTCCCACCCAGTCTTCTGCAGAAAGCGCACAGATGGCGCCTGAAAACCAAGCCCATCAGTCTGTCACATCACCCCCATGCATATCTGGAAACTGTCTGAGCCTCAACTTATGCAGCAGTCTCCTATGCTGTTTGAATACTCTGCTGGCAGGGTTTCCCAAGGGCATCCACCTAGCCCTTCCCAGGGGTGGAAGACATAGAATGCACTGACGCACAACCACTTATGCTTCCTGATGATGAGTACATGGGAATACCACCTCAGCACGTCTCTGATGATGACGAAACACAGGTGCCAACTGCTGCGTCTTTCTGCAGTGTGCAGACTGAACAGGAGGTCAGGGAGGAAGACTGGGTGGAAGACGATGCAGGGGACGATGAGGTCCTAAACCCCACATGGAATGAAGGTCGTGCCAGTGACTTTCAGAGTTCAGAGGAATAGGCAGTGGTGAGACCGAGCCAACAGCGTAGTAAAAGAGGGAGCAGTGGGCAAAAGCAGAACACCCGCCGCCAAGAGAGTCTGCCTGCTACTAGCCACCGCCATCTGGGACCGAGCACCCCAAAGGCAGCTTCAATGAGTTCCCTGGCATGGCAGTTCTTCAAACAATGTGCTGACGACAAGACCCGAGTGGTTTGCACGCTGTGCCATCAAAGCCTGAAGCGAGGCATTAACGTTCTGAACCTTAGCACAGCCTGCATGACCAGGCACCTGCATGCAAAGCATGAACTGCAGTGGAGTAAACACCTTAAAAACAAGGAACTCACTCAGGCTCCCCCTGCTACCTCTTCTGCTGCTGCCGCCTCGGCCTCTTCCTCCGCCTCTGGAGGAACGTTGGCACCTGCCGCCCAGCAAACAGAGGATGTACCACCAACACCACCACCTCCGTCACCAAGCATCTCAACCATGTCACACGGCAGCGTTCAGCTCTCCATCTCACAAACATTTGAGAGAAAGCGTAAATTCCCACCTAGCCACCCTCGATCCCTGGCCCTGAATGCCAGCATTTCTAAACTACTGGCCTATGAAATGCTGTCATTCCGGCTGGTGGACACAGACAGCTTCAAACAGCTCATGTCGCTTGCTGTCCCACAGTATGTCGTTCCCAGCTGCCACTACTTCTCCAAGAGAGCCGTGCCTTCCCTGCACAACCAATCATCCGATAAAATCAAGTGTGCACTGCGCAACGCCATCTGTGGCAAGGTCCACCTAACCACAGATACGTGGACCAGTAAGCACGGCCAGGGACGCTATATCTCCCTAACTGCACACTGGGTAACATAGTAACATAGTAACATAGTACATAATGCCGAAAAAAGACATTTGTCCATCCAGTTCGGCCTGTCATCCTGCAAGTTGATCCAGAGGAAGGCAAAAAAAACCTGTGAGGTAGAAGCCAATTTTCCTCACTTTAGGGGAATAAAAAATTCCTTCCCGACTCCAATCAGGCAATCAGAATAACTCCCTGAATCAACGACCCCTCTCTAGTAGCTATAGCCTGTAATATTATTACACTCCAGAAATACATCCAGGCCCCTCTTGAATTCCTTTATTGTACTCACCATCACCACCTCCTCAGGCAGAGAGCTCCATAGTCTCACTGCTCTTACCGTAAAGAGTCCATAGTCTCACTTCTCTTACAGTAAAGAGTCCATAGTCTCACTGCTCTTACAGTACAGAGTTCATAGTCTCACTGCTCTTACAGTAAAGAGTCCATAGTCTCACTGCTCTTACAGTAAAGAGTCCATAGTCTCACTGCTCTTACAGTAAAGAGTCCATAGTCTCACTGCTCTTACAGTACAGAGTTCATAGTCTCACTGCTCTTACAGTAAAGAGTCCATAGTCTCACTGCTCTTACAGTAAAGAGTCCATAGTCTCACTGCTCTTACAGTAAAGAGTCCATAGTCTCACTGCTCTTACAGTATAGAGTCCATAGTCTCACTTCTCTTACAGTAAAGAGTCCATAGTCTCACTGCTCTTACAGTAAAGAGTCCATAGTCTCACTGCTCTTACAGTAAAGAGTCCATAGTCTCACTGCTCTTACAGTAAAGAGTCCATAGTCTCACTGCTCTTACAGTACAGAGTTCATAGTCTCACTGCTCTTACAGTAAAGAGTCCATAGTCTCACTGCTCTTACAGTATAGAGTCCATAGTCTCACTGCTCTTACAGTAAAGAGTCCATAGTCTCACTGCTCTTACAGTATAGAGTCCATAGTCTCACTTCTCTTACAGTAAAGAGTCCATAGTCTCACTGCTCTTACAGTAAAGAGTCCATAGTCTCACTGCTCTTACAGTAAAGAGTCCATAGTCTCACTGCTCTTACAGTAAAGAGTCCATAGTCTCTCTGCTCTTACAGTAAAGAGTCCATAGTCTCACTGCTCTTACAGTAAAGAGTCCATAGTCTCACTGCTCTTACAGTATAGAGTCCATAGTCTCACTGCTCTTACAGTAAAGAGTCCATAGTCTCACTGCTCTTACAGTATAGAGTCCATAGTCTCACTGTTCTTACAGTAAAGAGTCCATAGTCTCTCTGCTCTTACAGTAGAGTCCATAGTCTCACTGCTCTTACAGTAAAGAGTCCATAGTCTCACTGTTCTTACAGTAAAGAGTCCATAGTCTCACTGTTCTTACAGTAAAGAGTCCATAGTCTCACTGCTCTTACAGTAAAGAGTCCATAGTCTCTCTGCTCTTACAGTATAGAGTCCATAGTCTCACTGCTCTTACAGTAAAGAGTCCATAGTCTCACTGCTCTTACAGTAAAGAGTCCATAGTCTCACTGCTCTTACAGTAAAGAGTCCATAGTCTCACTGCTCTTACCGTAAAGAATCCTCTTCTATGTTTATGTACAAACCTTCTTTCCTCCAGACGCAGAGGATGTCCCCTCGTCACAGTCACAGTCCTGGGGATAAATAGATGATGGGAGAGATCTCTGTACTGACCCCTGATATATTTATACAGAGTAATTAGATCTCCCCTCAGTTGTCTTTTTTCTAAAGTGAATAACCCTAATGTTGATAATCTTTCAGGGTACTGTAGTTGCCCCATTCCAGTTATTACTTTAGTTGCCCTCCTCTGGACCCTCTCCAGCTCTGCTATGTCTGCCTTGTTCACATGAGCCCAGAACTGTACACAGTCCTCCATGTGTGGTCTGACCAGTGATTTGTAAAGTGGCAGGACTATGTTCTCATCACGGGCATCTATGCCCCTTTTGATGCAACCCATTATCTTGTTGGCCTTGGCAGCAGCTGCCTGACACTGGTTTTTGCAGCTTAGTTTGCTGTTTATTAAATTTCCTAGGTCCTTTTCCATGTCAGTGTTACCGAGTGTTTTATCATTTAGTATGTACGGGTGACTTGCATTATTCCTTCCCATGGGCATAACTTTACATTTGTCAGTGTTAAACCTCATCTGCCACTTATCTGCCCAAGCCTGCAATCTATCCAGATCCCTCTGTAGCAGTATACCGTCCTCTGTAGTATATATACAGTATCCTGTCCTCTGTAGTATATATACAGTATACTGTCCTCTGTAGTATATATATATACAGTATACTGTCCTCTGTAGTATATATATACAGTATACTGTCCTCTGTAGTATATATACAGTATACTGTCCTCTGTAGTATATATATACAGTATACTGTCCTCTGTAGTATATATACAGTATACTGTCCTCTGTAGTATATATACAGTATCCTGTCCTCTGTAGTATATATACAGTATACTGTCCTCTGTAGTATATATACAGTATACTGTCCTCTGTAGTATATATACAGTATACTGTCCTCTGTAGTATATATACAGTATACTGTCCTCTGTAGTATATATACAGTATACTGTCCTCTGTAGTGTATATATACAGTATACTGTCCTCTGTAGTATATATACAGTATACTGTCCTCTGTATTATATATACAGTATACTGTCCTCTGTAGTATATATACAGTATACTGTCCTCTGTAGTATATATACAGTATACTGTCCTCTTCAGTGTTAATTACTTTACATAATTTAGTGTCATCTGCGAAAATTGATATTTTACTATGCAAGCCTTCTACAAGATCATTAATAAATATATTGAAGAGAATAGGGCCCAATACTGACCCCTGAGGTACTCCACTAGTGACAGTGACTAGAGTTGAGCGAACACCTGGATGTTCGGGTTCGAGAAGTTCGGCCGAACTTCCCGGAAATGTTCGGGTTCGGGATCCGAACCCGATCCGAACTTCGTCCCGAACCCGAACCCCATTGAAGTCAATGGGGACCCGAACTCTTGGGCACTAAAAAGGCTGTAAAACAGCCCAGGAAAGAGATAGAGGGCTGCAAAAGGCAGCAACATGTAGGTAAATCCCCTGCAAACAAATGTGGATAGGGAAATGAATTAAAATAAAAATTAAAAAAATAAAAATGAACCAATATCAATTGGACAGAGGTCCCATAGCAGAGAATCTGGCTTCACATCAGCAGAGAATCAGTCTCTTCATGCCATAGCAGAGAATCTGGCTTCATGTCAGCGCAGAATCAGTCTTCATGTCATAGCAGAGAATCAGGCTTCACGTCACCCACCACTGGAACAGGCCACTGTCACACATTTAGGCCCCGGCACCCAGGCAGAGGAGAGAGGTCCCGTAACAGAGAATCTGGCCTGATGTCAGCACATAATCTGTCTTCATGTCATAGCAGAGAATCAGGCTTCACGTCACCCACCACTGGAACAGGCCACTGTCACACATTTAGGCCCAGGCACCCAGGCAGAGGAGAGAGGTCCCGTAACAGAGAATCTGGCCTTATGTCAGCGCAGAATCTGTATTTATGTCATAGCAGAGAATCAGGCTTCACGTCACCCACCACTGGAACAGGCCACTGTCACATATTTAGGCCCAGGCACCCAGGCAGAGGAGAGAGGTCGCGTAACAGAGAATCTGGCTTCATGTCAGCACAGAATAAGTCTTCATGTCATAGCAGAGAATCAGGCTTCACGTCACCCACCACTGGAACAGGCCACTGTCACACATTTAGGCCCCGGCACCCAGACAGAGGAGAGGTTCATTCAACTTTGGGTTGCCCCGCAATATAATGGTAAAATTAAATTAAAAATAGTATTGAATGAGGAAGTGCCCTGGAGTAGAATAATATATTGTTAAGGGGAGGTAGTTAATATCTAATCTGCACAAGGGATGGACAGGTCCTGTGGGATCCATGCCTGGTTCATTTTTATGAACGTCAGCTTGTCCACATTGGCTGTAGACAGGCGGCTGCGTTTGTCTGTAATGACGCCCCCTGCCGTGCTGAATACACGTTCAGACAAAACGCTGGCCGCCGGGCAGGCCAGCACCTCCAAGGCATAAAAGGCTAGCTCTGGCCACGTGGACAATTTGGAGACCCAGAAGTTGAATGGGGCCGAACCATCAGTCAGTACGTGGAGGGGTGTGCACAGGTACTGTTCCACCATGTTAGTGAAATGTTGCCTCCTGCTAACACGTTCCGTATCAGGTGGTGGTGCAGTTAGCTGTGGCGTGGTGACAAAACTTTTCCACATCTCTGCCATGCTAACCCTGCCCTCAGAGGAGCTGGCCGTGACACAGCTGCGTTGGCGACCTCTTGCTCCTCCGCTGCCTTCGCTTTGGGCTTCCACTGGTTCCCCTGTGACATTTGGGAATGCTCTCAGTAGCGCGTCTACCAACGTGCGCTTGTACTCGCGCATCTTCCTATCACGCTCCAGTGTAGGAAGTAAGGTGGGCACATTGTCTTTGTACCGGGGATCCAGCAGGGTGGCAACCCAGTATTCCGCACACGTTAAAATTTGGGCAACTCTGCTGTCGTTCCGCAGGCACTGCAGCATGTAGTCGCTCATGTGTGCCAGGCTGCCCAGAGGTAAGGACAAGCTGTCCTCTGTGGGAGGCGTATCGTCATCGTCCTGTGTTTCCCCCCAGCCACGCACCAGTGATGGGCCCGAGCTGCTTTGGGTGCCACCCCGCTGTGAACATGCTTCATCCTCATCCTCCTCCACCTCCTCCTCATCCTCGTCCTCCTCGTCCTCCAGTAGTGGGCCCTGTCTGGCCACATTTGTACCTGGCCTCTGGTGTTGCAAAAAACCTCCCTCTGAGTCACTTTGAAGAGACTGGCCTGAAAGTGCTAAAAATGACCCTTCTTCCTCCTCTTCCTCCTGGGCCACCTCCTCTTCCATCATCGCCCTAAGTGTTTTCTCAAGGAGACATAGAAGTGGTATTGTAACGCTGATAACGGCGTCATCGCCACTGGCCATGTTGGTGGAGTACTCGAAACAGCGCAACAGGGCACACAGGTCTCGCATGGAGGCCCAGTCATTGGTGGTGAAGTGTGTCTGATCCGCAGTGCGACTGACCCGTGCGTGCTGCAGCTGAAACTCCACTATGGCCTGCTGCTGCCCGCACAGTCTGTCCAGCATATGCAAGGTGGAGTTCCACCTGGTGGGTACGTCGCATATGAGGCGGTGAGCGGGAAGGCCGAAGTTACGCTGTAGCGCAGACAGGCGAGCAGCGGCAGGATGTGAACGCCGGAAGCGCGAACAGACGGCCCGCACTTTATGCAGCAGCTCTGACATGTCGGGGTAGTTGCAAATGAACTTCTGCACCACTAAATTCAGCACATGCGCCAGGCAAGGGATGTGCGTCAAACCGGCTAGTCCCAGAGCTACAACGAGATTTCGCCCATTATCGCATACCACCAGGCCGGGCTTGAGGCTCACCGGCAGCAACCACTCGTCGGTCTGTTGTTCTATACCCCGCCACAACTCCTGTGCGGTGTGGGGCCTGTCCCCCAAACATATGAGTTTCAGAATGGCCTGCTGACGTTTACCCCGTGCTGTGCTGAAGTTGGTGGTGAAGGTGTGTGGCTGACTGGATGAGCAGGTGGAAGAAGAGGAGGAGGAAGCTGAGTAGGAGGAGGAGACAGGAGGCAAAGAATGTTGCCCTGCGATCCTTGGCGGCGGAAGGACATGCGCCAAAGAGCTCTCCGCCTGGGGCCCAGCCGCCACTACATTTACCCAGTGTGCAGTTAGGGAGATATAGCGTCCCTGGCCGTGCTTACTGGTCCACGTATCTGTGGTTAGGTGGACCTTGCCACAGATAGCGTTGCGCAGTGCACACTTGATTTTATCGGACACTTGTTTGTGCAGGGAAGGCACGGCTCTCTTGGAGAAGAAGTGGCGGCTGGGAACAACATACTGTGGGACAGCAAGCGACATGAGCTGTTTGAAGCTGTGTGTGTCCACCAGCCTAAATGACAGCATTTCATAGGCCAGTAGTTTAGAAATGCTGGCATTCAGGGCCAGGGATCGAGGGTGGCTAGGTGGGAATTTACGCTTTCTCTCAAATGTTTGTGAGATGGAGAGCTGAATGCTGCCGTGTGACATGGTTGAGATGCTTGGTGACGCAGGTGGTGGTGTTGGTGGTACATCCCATGTTTGCTGGGCGGCAGGTGCCAACGTTCCTCCAGAGGCGGAGGAAGAGGCCGAGGCAGTGGCAGCAGCAGAAGAGGCCGAGGCAGCAGCAGCAGAAGAGGTAGCAGGGGGAGCCTGAGTGACTTCTTTGTTTTTAAGGTGTTTACTCCACTGCAGTTCATGCTTTGCATGCAGGTGCCTGGTCATGCAGGTTGTGCTAAGGTTCAGAACGTTAATGCCTCGCTTCAGGCTATGATGGCACAGCGTGCAAACCACTCGGGTCTTGGCGTCAGCACATTGTTTGAAGAAGTGCCATGCCAGGGAACTCCTTGAAGCTGCCTTTGGGGTGCTCGGTCCCAGATGGCGGCGGTCAGTAGCAGGCGGAGTCTCTTGGCGGCGGGTGTTCTGATTTTGCCCACTGCTCCCTCTTTTGCTACGCTGTTGGCTCGGTCTCACCACTGCCTCTTCCTCCGAACTGTGAAAGTCAGTGGCATGACTTTCATTCCATGTGGGGTCTAGGACCTCATCGTCCCCTGCATCGTCTTCCACCCAGTCTTGATCCCTGACCTCCTGTTCAGTCTGCACACTGCAGAAAGACGCAGCAGTTGGCACCTGTGTTTCGTCATCATCAGAGACGTGCTGAGGTGGTATTCCCATGTCCTCATCAGCAGGAAAAATAAGTGGTTGTGCGTTAGTGCATTCTATCTCTTCCACCCCTGGGGAAGGGCTAGGTGGATGCCCTTGGGAAACCATGGCAGCAGAGTCTTCAAACAGCATAACAGACTGCTGCATAACTTGAGGCTCAGACAGTTTCCCTGATATGCATGGGGGTGATGTGACAGACCGATGGGCTTGGTTTTCATGCGCCATCTGTGCGCTTTCTGCAGAAGACTGGGTGGGAGATAATGTGAACGTGCTGGATCCACTGTCGGCCACCCAATTGACTAATGCCTGTACCTGCTCAGGCCTTACCATCCTTAGAACGGCATTGGGCCCCACCAAATATCCCTGTAAATTTCTTGCGGCTACTGGGACCTGAGGTAGTTGGTTCACTAGGACGTGTGGCTGTGGCAGAACGGCCACGTCCTCTCCCAGCACCAGAGGGTCCACTAACACCACCACGACCATGTCCACGTCCGCGTCCCTTATTAGATGTTCCCGTTCACCACAATTTTGAGAATGGCAAATTTGGGAATGGTTTTTCAACCCAGAAAAAAAAGTGTGCTTTTACGGTCACTACAAATAACTTGACCAGCTAAAACACTAGAGATTTGGTTAAATAGAGATGTGAGGCCTGTTTTTTTTTGCGCTGTGTGACAGGTATAGGTTTAATCACAGAATCAGACTTCTATCAGCACGCTAGCGTGTGTCTTAGGTTTTTCTGAATGACACTATCACTAGCTTCAATGTAAGATATTCTTTTTGGGATAGATTTCAAGTAGGCCTCAAATACCAGAAACTAGTTATTTTGAGAATGGCACATTTAGGAATGGTTTTTCAACCCAGAAAAAAAAGTGTGCTTTTACGGTCACTACAAATAACTTGACCAGCTAAAACACTACAGATTTGGTTGAATAGAAATGTCAGGTCTATTTTTTAGGCGCTGGGTGACAGGCTCAACTTGCCCCTGATGTAATATATGGCCAAAAAATAACCACACTGTTGATGGTTAAATGCACTTGGGTGACACAGGCTCAGCCTGCACCAGATGTAGTATATGGCCAAAAAATAATCAGACTGTCGATGGTTAAATGCATTTCGGTGACACAGGCTCAGCCTGCAGCTGATGTAGTATATGGCCAAAAAATAACCAGACTGTTGATGGTTAAATGCACTTCGGTGACACAGGCTCAGCCTGCAGCTGATGTAGTATATGGCCAAAAAATAACCAGACTGTTGATGGTTAAATGCACTTGGGTGACACAGGCTCAGCCTGCAGCTGATGTAGGATATAGCACAAAATAACCACACTATCGATGGTTAAATACACTTGGTGATAGCTTGTGCTGGCGCACCACAAGTCACAAAATGGCCGCCGATCCCCCCAGAAAAAAAGTGATCTAAAAACGCTCTGGGCAGCCTCAAAAAAGTGAGCAAGTCAATAATAGCACTTCAATGATCCACAGCTGCAGATCGATCACAGAATGAAGTCTTTTGGAGGAGTTAATCTGCCTAATCTCGCCCTAACGTCGCAGCTGCAACCTCTCCCTATACTGATCATAGCAGAGTGACGTGCAGCGCTATGTGACCCAAGCTTATATAGAGGCTGGGTCACATGCTGCACTGGCCAATCACAGCCATGCCAATAGAAGGGAAGGCTGTGATGGCCTCTTGGGGCAAGTAGTATGACGCTTGTTGATTGGCTGCTTTGCAGCCTTTCAAAAAGCGCCAAGAAAGTGCCGAACACCGAACCCGAACCCGGACTTTTACGAAAATGTTCGGGTTTGGGTCCGTGTCTCGGACACCCCAAAATTCGGTACGAACCCGAACTATACAGTTCGGGTTCGCTCATCCCTAACAGTGACCCAATCTGAGTGTGTACCGTTAATAACCACCCTCTGTTTTCTATCATTGAGCCAGTAACTTACCCACTTACAGACGTTTTCTCCTAGTCCGAGCATTCTCATTTTATATACTAACCTTTTATGTGGTACAGTGTCAACTGCTTTGGAGAAGTCAAGATATACGACATCCATTGATTCGCCGCTGTCAAGTCTAGAACTTGCCTCCTCATAGAAACTGATTAAATTAGTTTTACATGACCAATCCCTCACAAAGCCATGCTGATATGGCGTTATTTGCTTATTTCCGTTAAGATGCTCTAAGATAGCATCTCTCAGAAAACCTTCAAACAGTTTACCCACAACAGATGTTAAACTTACTGGCCTATAGTTTCCAGGCTCTGTTTTTGGACCCGTTTTAAATGTAGTGGCGGCTGGACCCCAGGCAAAGAGCTCTTTGGCGCACGTCCTTCCGCCGCCAAGGATCGCAGGGCAACATTCTTTGCCTCCTGTCTCCTCCTCCTCCTACTCAGCTTCCTCCTCCTTTTCTTCCACCTGCTCATCCAGTCAGCCACACACCTTCACCACCAACTTCAGCACAGCCCGGGGTAAACGTCAGCAGGCCATTCTGAAACTCATATGTTTGGGGGACAGGCCCCACACCGCGCAGGAGTTGTGGCGGGGTATAGAACAACAGAGTGGTTGCTGCCGGTGAGCCTCAAGCCCGGCCTGGTGGTGTGCGATAATGGGCGAAATCTCGTTGCAGCTCTGGGACTAGCCGGTTTGACGGACATCCCTTGCCTGGCGCATGTGCTGAATTTGGTGGTGCAAAAGTTCATTCACAACTAGCCCGACATGTCAGAGCTGCTGCATAAAGTGCAGGCCGTCTGTGCACGCTTCCGGCGTTCACATCCTGCCGTTGCTCGCCTGTCTGCGATACAGCGTAACTTCGGCCTTCCCGCTCACCGCCTCATATGCGACGTGCCCACCAGGTGGAACTCCACCTTGCACATGGTGGACAGACTGTGCGAGCAGCAGCAGGCCATAGTGGAGTTTCAGCTGCAGCACGCACGGGTCAGTCGCACTGCGGAACAGCACCACTTCACCACCAATGACTGGGCCTCCATGCGAGACCTGTGTGCCCTGTTGCGCTGTTTCGAGTACTCCACCAACATGGCCAGTGGCGATGACGCCGTTATCAGAGTTACAATACCACTTCTATGTCTCCTTGAGAAAACACTTAGGGCGATGATGGAAGAGGAGGTGGCCCAGGAGGAGGAGAAGGAGGAGGAGGAAGAGGGGTGATTTTTAGCACTTTCAGGCCAGTCTCTTAGAAGTGACTCAGAGGGAGGTTTTTTGCAACAGCAGAGGCCAGGTACAAATGTGGCCAGACAGGGCCCACTACTGGAGGACAAGGATGAGGAGGAGGTGGAGGGGGAGGAGGATGAAGCATGTTCACAGCGGGGTGGCACCCAACGCAGCTCGGGCCCATCACTGGTGCGTGGCTAGGGGGAAACGGAGGACGATGACGATACGCCTCCCACAGAGGACAGCTTGTCCTTACCTCTGGGCAGACTGGCACACATGAGCGACTACATGCTGCAGTGCCTGCGCAATGACAGCAGAGTTGCCCACATTTTAACGTGTGCGGACTACTGGGTTGTCACCCTGCTGGATCCCCGGTACAAAGACAATGTGCCCACCTTACTTCCTGCACTGGAGCGTGATAGGAAGATGCGCGAGTACAACAAGCGCACGTTGGTAGACGCGCTACTGAGAGCATTCCCAAATGTCACAGGGGAAGAAGTGGAAGCCCAAGGCGAAGGCAGAGGAGGAGCAAGAGGTCGCCAACGCAGCTGTGTTACAGCCAGCTCCTCTGAGGGCAGGGTTAGCATGGCAGAGATGTGGAAAAGTTTTGTCACCACGCCACAGCTAACTGCACCACCACCTGATACGGAACGTGTTAGCAGGAGGCAGCATTTCACTAACATGGTGGAACAGTACGTGTGCACACCCCTCCACGTACTGACTGATGGTTCGGCCCCATTCAACTTCTGGGTCTCCCAATTTCCACGTGGCCAGAGCTAGCCTTTTATGCCTTGGAGGTGCTGGCCTGCCCGGCGGCCAGCATTTTGTCTGAACGTGTATTCAGCACGACAGGGGGCGTCATTACAGACAAACGCAGCCGCCTGTCTACAGCCAATGTGGACAAGCTGACGTTCATAAAAATGAACCAGGCATGGATCCCACAGGACCTGTTCATCCCTTGTGCAGATTAGACATTTATAACTACCTTCCCTTAACCATATATTCTTCTACTCCAGGGCACTTCCTCATTCAATACTTTTTTTAATTTCATTTTACCATTATATTGCGGGGCAACCCGAAGTTGAATGAACCTCTCCTCCGTCTGGGTGCCAGGGACCTAAATATCGTAAACTGGCCTGTTCCAATGGTGGGTGACATGAAGCCTGATTCTCTGCTATGGGACCTCTCTCCTCTGTCTGGGTGTCGGGGCCTAAATATCTGACAGTGCCCTGTTCCAGTGGTGGGTGACATGAAGCCTGATTCTCTGCTATGACATGTAGCCTGATTCTCTGCTATGGGACCTCTCTCCTCTGTCTGGGTGCCGGGGCCTAAATATCTGACAGTGGCCTGTTCCAGTGGTGGGTGACATGAACCCTGATTCTCTTCTATGACAAGAAGCCTGATTCTCTGCTATGGGACCCCTCTTCTCTGTCTGGGTGCCGGGGCCTAAATATCTGACAGTGGCCTGTTCCAGTGGTGGGTGACATGAAGCCTGATTCTCTGCTATGACATGAAGCCTGATTCTCTGCTATGGGACCTCTCTCCTCTGTCTGGGTGCCGGGGCCTAAATATCTGACAGTGGCCTGTTCCAGTGGTGGGTGACATGAAGCCTGATTCTCTGCTATGACATGAAGCCTGATTCTCTGCTATGGGACCTCTCTCCTCTGTCTGGGTGACGGGGCCTAAATATCTCACAGTGGCCTGTTCCAGTGGTGGGTGACATGAACCCTGATTCTCTTCTATGACAAGAAGCCTGATTCTCTGCTATGGGACCTCCCTACTCTGTCTGGGTGCCAGGGCCTGAATATCTAACAGTGGCCTGTTCCAGTGGTGGGTGACATGAAGCCTGATTCTCTGCTGACATGAAGCCTGATTCTCTGCTATGGGACCTCTCTCCTCTGTCTGGGTGTCGGGGCCTAAATATCTCACAGTGGCCTTTTCCAGTGGTGGGTGACATAAAGCCCCTTTTTCTTTGCTATGACATGAAGCCTGATTCTCTGCTATGGGACCTCTCTCCTCTGTCTGGGTGCCGGGGCCTAAATATCTCACAGTGGCCTTCTCAAGTGGTGGGTGACATAAAGCCTGATTCTCTGCTATGACATGAAGCCTGATTCTCTGCTATGGGACCTCTCTCCTCTGTCTGGGTGTCGGGGCCTAAATATCTCACAGTGGCCTTTTCCAGTGGTGGGTGACATGAAGCCTGATTCTCTGCTATGACATGAAGCCTGATTCTCTGCTATGGGACCTCTCTCCTCTGTCTGGGTGCCGGGGCCTAAATATCTCACAGTGGCCTGTTCCAGTGGTGGGTGACATGAAGCCTGATTCTCTGCTATGGGACCTCTCTCCTCTGTCTGGGTGCCGGGGCCTAAATATCTGACAGTATCCTGTTCCAGTGGTGGGTGACATGAAGCCTGATTCTCTGCTATGGGACCTCTCTCCTGTTTCTGGCTGCCGGGGCCTAAATATCTCACAGTGGCCTGTTCCAGTGGTGGGTGACATGAAGCCTGATTCTCTGCTATGGGACCTCTGTCTGGGTGCCGGGGCCTAAATATCTGACAGTGGCCTGTTCCAGTGGTGGGTGACATGAAGCCTGATTCTCCGCTAGGACATGAAGCTTGATTCTCTGCTATGGGGCCTCTCTCCTCTGTCTGGGTGCCGGGGCCTAAATATCGGACAGTGGCCTGTTCTAGTGGTGGGTGACATGAAGCCTGATTCTCTGCTATGGGACCTCTCTCCTCTGTCTGGGTGCCGGGGCCTAAATATCTCACAGTGGCCTGTTCCAGTGGTGGGTGACATGAAGCCTGATTCTCTGCTATGGGACCTCTCTCCTCTGTCTGGGTGCCGGGGCCTAAATATCTCACAGTGGCCTGTTCTAGTGGTGGGTGACATGAAGCCAGATTCTCTGCTATGACATGAAGCTTGATTCTCTGCTATGGGACCTCTCTCCTCTGTCTGGGTGCCGTGGCCTAAATATCTGAAAGTGGCCTGTTCCAGTGGTGGGTGGCATGAACCCTGATTCTCTGCTATGGGTCCTCTCTCCAATTCATATTGGTTGATTTTTATTTATTAATTTTTATTTTAAATAATTTCCCTATCCACATTTGTTTGCAGGGGATTTACCTACATTTTGCTGCCTTTTGCAGCCCTCTAGCCCTTACCTGGGCTATTTTACATCCTTTTTAGTGCCGAAAAGTTTGGGTCTCCATTGACTTTAATGGGGTTTGGGTTCAGGGCGAAGTTCGGGTCGAGTTCGGATCCAGAACCTGAACGTTTTCAGGAAGTTCGGCCGAACTTGTCGAACCCGAACATCCAGGTTTTTCGCTCAACTCTACTAACTAGTGTTGATTGAGCACCAAAGTGCTTGTGTGCTCTGGCCAAAAAAATCGGTATGCTCGAGTGCTTTACCGAGCACCTGAGCATAATGGAAATCAATGGGAGAACCTGTCACCACCAGTTCTGTGAGAAGGTCTGGCAGATGTCCTTCTCTACCTCTTGCATGACGTTCTTTGTTTTGGTTTCACTTGGTCATCTCCTTTCCTTCTCCCAGGTGTCACCTATTTATCCTAATCATCTCCCTTTATATACCCTCCCATACTGCGAAGTGCGCATCAGGCCGGCGCATGCGCACTTTGCTCAACAAAGCCGCTGCCAGAAGTCCGCACGAGCGCATCAGGCTGAGCCTAGTGCGCAGGCGCGGGATCTTGCAGAGGGACGGGGAGGATTGTGGAGGTGGCGCTGAGCTGTAGAATGCGGCGCTGAAGAGCCGGGCACCCTGTATTAACGGACCTCCCCTTGGGCACCTTTAGTAAGTGATTGACAGGTTATAAAAACCTTTTTTTGGGGCAAATAGAGCCACAGTGAAGATTAATAAGGCCAGCTTAGGATTCTTCTTATTAGTCTGGACATGAGCATATGTTATGGTTAGAGGGGTTAAATCTGATGACAGAATCCCTTTAATGCTGTTTCCTGTTTCCAAACCATTTTGATGGAGTTTCAGTCAATTTCTAACCTTTTTATGTGAACCAGACATCCTCTTCTCTTCCGAGCAGGGTGTGCCTGGGGTTCTGTCACGGATGATGTTGCAGATAGAGGATGGCTGGATGCATCTTGGAATATGACATACCCTAGTCAACCACATTAAGGCTATATGCCAAAAGCCAGGTATGTGGAAGCCAACAATCTATCCATGAGACAGATAACAGTCAGCATACCTTAGAATGGCAGATTTGTGCACTATGAGACATTCCAATGAGCCAGTAAGCCTCAAAGTTGCTTCACATCTGTGGGATGGCTTGGGTGGATCTGTGCCCCTAGATCAATATCATTAGGGTGACAAAAAGTTTTCAGATTTTCCTAACATAATATTTAATAACCTTTCTATACAGTTTTGTCATGTAAAAACTCATTTGCATAAACATGGGCATATGAGAAAGACATGCAAATGAGCAGAATCTGCCTTGTTTTTCATATGAAAAAACATTTGCATGGAAAATTCACGATCTACACTACTCATGAACAGCGCCATCTATTGGATTCATATTCTTGTCATAAGACTATGAAACCAATAGATGGCGCTGTTCATCTTGTTGGGGCGCTAGTAAGTTGGGCACCCTGCTCAACAGAGTCCACACACCATGTACCACTCAGCCTATAATAGCCTGCGCTAACACTGAGGTGTATATTGGATTGCTGCTATTATTCACACATCTTCTAGCACTTTATCTGCGGTAATATAAGCTTGCTAGGGTGTATCTGAGGAATATTGCCCTGCTTGTAATGACTCATCAACAGCGCTATCTATTGGTTTCATAGTCTTATGACAAGACTGTGAATCCAATAGATGGCGCTGTTCATGACTGTAGTGTAGATCGCAAATATTCTAATCGCAAATTTTTATAGCGAATTTTCAATGCAAATGGCTGAGTGCTACACGGTGTGTAGACTCTATTGAGCAGGGTGCCCCACTTACTAGCACCCCAACAAGATGAACAACGCCATTTATTGGTTTCATAGTCTTATGACAAGACTAATAGTCTTGTCATAAGACTATGAAACCAATAGATGGCGCTGTTCATGACTCATGAACAGCACCATCTATTGGTTTCAAAGTCTTATGACAAGACTATGAATCCAATAAATGGTGCTGTTCATGAGTAGTGTAGATAGCAAATCTCCCATGCAAATGGTTTTTCAGCTGAAAAACAAGGCAGATTCTGCTCATTTGCATGTCTTTCCCATATGCCCATGTTTATGCAAATGAAAAGTTTTTACATGACAATACTGCATAGAAAGGTTATTGAATATTATGTTAGGAAAATCAGAAAACTTTTTGTCACCCTAATGATATTGATCTAGGTGCGCAGGTCCACCCAAGCCATCCAACAGATGTGAAGCAACTTTGAGGCTTACTGGATCTCAGTCAGATGAGAGCTGGTTTGGAATGTCTATAGTGCAGAAGGCTGCCATTGTAAAGTATGCTGACTGTTATCTGTTTCAAGGATATATTGATGGCTTGCACATGCCTGGCTTTTGGCATATAGCCTTTGTGTGGTTGTCTATTGTATGTCATAGATAATAGGAGTCTAAGACACATCCAGCCATCCTCTTAATGCTGTTTCCAAACCATTTTTATGGGGTTTCCATCAATTTCTAACCTTTTTTTGTGAACCAGACACCCTCTCTTCTTGGGGGTTCCTGGTTTGATGCTTGGGTCTCCCATTGACTTTCATTGTATTAAATTGTACTCGAGCACCCGCAGTATTCAACCAAGCACTGCAATGTGCCAAGCATAGAGATGGTCGAGCCGAACAGCAGTTCGGCCGAGCATGCTCGCTCAACACTAATGCTTACCAACTTTGAGAGACACCTACAAATGTGTCCAGTTTAGAAGAACATATAACCTCCTGGACAAGCCTAATTAGTCTGCATTAGCACACTAGGTTCACTGAAGTTTAACTGATGTGTCTGATGGACCACCAGACAGAATTTATAAGATGAGCCTTAATATGTTGACTAGGAAACGTCTACTCATACATTTGATGGTGACCAAACTACTTAGGAGTCACTTTCTGTATCTTAAGCAGTATGGATAAAATGTAAATCCTGTTACTGATGATAGACAGGATTGTTTCGACCATGGTAGAATTGTATAATGTTTGAATGATGATCCTTTTTACCTCTTGGTTCCTCAGGCTATACACAAGTGGGTTCAACATTGGTGTAAGTACTGTGTAGAAAATACAAGCCACTTTGTCCTGGACATCAAAGTAGGCAGAAGAAGGACGTAGATAGGTGAAGAAGACTGTAATATAAAACAAGGAGGTGCAGATGAGGTGAGCTGAGCACGTACTAAATGCCTTCTTTTTCCCCTCAGCTGACTTCATACGTATAATTGTTGAAAAAATAAACATGTAAGAGATGAGTATGGGTGATAATGATCCAATGGTACAAATGGCAACACTGTACACCGTCACCAAATCACAGTACAAAGTATCGGAGCAGGACAGCTTGAGCAATGGAGGAACGTCACAGTAGAAGTGGTCGATCAAGTTTGATCTGCAAAATTGGAGCCTAAATACACAGTTCACCTGTAAGGATGACTCTAAGAAGCCAATGAAGAAAGCAAGAAGAACCAGGAAAAAACATTTACAGTTAGTCATTATGGATCCATAATGAAGAGGGTGACAGATGGCGACATAGCGGTCATACGACATGTCCGCCAGAATATAGATTTCTGTCCCTGCCAAAGCAGAAAAGAAGAAGAACTGTATGGCACAACCATTAAAGGAGATAACCCTCCTTGAGGAGATAAGATCGGAGAGCATTCTGGGGGTTATAACAGTAGAATAGATAAGGTCCACCAGGGAGAGGTAGCTCAGGAAGAAGTACATCGGGGAGTTCAGTTTTGCATTTTTTTTGACAATCACTATCATTCCGGTGTTTCCTATCACAGTCATGATATATATAACCAAGAAGAAGAGGAAGAGGAAGGGAATAAGCCTTCCATCATTGGTCAGGCCAGTAAACACAAACATGGAAACTTGGGTCCCATTCCTGACATTATCCATTGGGTTCTTGTTCTGTAGAGGAAAAAAAACTGAATGAGAATGTGTGAAAATCTAATGGAGCCGTATGTTCAGGTTCCTCTTCTTTCAGCAGATACCTCACAAAAAGGACATGGGTGCTAAGGAAGGGGTTGTCCCACCAAGAAATCATTGTTGGTGCTGGTGGACTAACTCATAGGACATCATAGTAACATAGAAGCACATTTATTGAAACCAGCATTTTAAAATACGGTCTTAATAAAAACGTAAGTTGGCGGTGGTTCCGGTGAAGTTATGAAGAGAGATGAGCAAATCAAGTTGACGAAGTGGAATTCAATCCGAATTTCAGGAAAATTTTGATTCGCACCGAATCCGAATTTCCTCACGCTTCGTGGTAACAAAACACATTTTTTCCTAAAATGGCTGCTGCACGTGTTAGGACATGGAGCAAAGAACCTTGGGAACGAGGGATCACCCACAATGCCATGTATGCGGACAATAAGCAGCCAGCCAGCCCTGTGATGTCACAGCCTTATAAATGGCCTTAGCCATCTTGGATTCTGCCATTTTCCAGTGTACTTAGTGCAGGGAGAGACGTCAGCAGGCGCTAGAGACAGTGCTAGGAAAGACTTCATTGTGATGAAAAAACTATTTACAAGTTCAGGGAAAGATTATTAAAGCTGTAGAGAAAGGATTGGGAGGCATCATCCACACTATAAAAGGAGAACAGGGTCCAATAGGGGAGTGTACAGCCTGGGTAATAGGAGCGATTCTATTACATTTTGCTGCACTAATTGGTGATCCAAATTGCAGTTATACTGCTGCTTTTAGGTTGTTTGCACTATATAATACATCAGTAATTCCAGCAAACCTTGCTTGTTATTGGGGTGCAAGTTCTGGGTGATACAGACATTTACGGGGTGTATTAATAGAAAAGATACGTACATCCTATTATTCGTTCTGCGGCGAATTGTGATGGTAATTTTTTTAGGGGGGGTTTATTAATCGGAAAAAATATATGTCTTAATTGCCATTTTGCGATGAAGTTACATTGTGCTACAGCCTTTTTTGGGGAGTAATATTTTAATTTATATTAAATAAATTGTTAGAGGGCACTCAATTACCTGGAAACATCGGTGTAGGGTGTCAATAACCTAATTTATTATACATAAAAATACTCACATAAAACTAAACATACAGTGGGATGCGAAAGTTTGGGCAACCTTGTTAATAGTCATTATTTTCCTGTATAAATCATTGGTTGTTACGATAAAAAATGTCAGTTAAATCTATCATATAGGAGACACACACAGTGATATTTGAGAAGTGAAATGACGTTTATTGGATTTACAGAAAGTGCTATAATTGTTTAAACAAAATTAGGCAGGTGCATAAATTTGGGCACCACAAAAAATAAATGAAATCAATATTTAGTAGATCCTCCTTTTGCAGAAATTACAGCCTCTAAACGCTTCCTGTAGGTTCCAATGAGAGTCTGGATTCTGGTTGAAGGTATTTTGGACCTTTCCTCTTTACAAAACATCTTTAGTTCATTCAGGTTTGATGGCTTCCGAGCATGGACAGCTCTCTTTAAGTCACACCACAGATTTACCATTATATTCAGGTCTGGGGACTGAGATGGCCATTCCAGAACGTTGTACTTGTTCCTCTGCATAAATGCCTTAGTGGATTTTGAGCAGTGTTTAGGGTCGTTGTCTTGTTGAAAGATCCAGCCCCGGCGCAGCTTCAGCTTTGTCACTGATTCCTGGACATTGGTCTCCAGAATCTGCTAATACTGAGCGGAATCCATGCGTCCCTCAACTTTGACAAGATTCCCAGTCCCTGCACTGGCCACACAGCCCCACAGCATGATGGGACCACCACCATGTTTTACTGTAGGTTGCAGGTGTTTTTCTTGGAATGCTGTGTTCTTTTTCCTCCATGCATAACGCCCCTTGTTATGGCCAAATAACTCAATTTTAGTTTCATTAGTCCACAGCACCTTATTCCAAAATGAAGCTGGCTTGTCCAAATGTGCTTTAGCCCACCTCAAGCGGGACTTTTTGTGCTGTGGGCGGAGAAAAGGCTTCCTCTGCATCACTCTCGCATACAGCATCTCCTTGTGTAAAGTGCGCCGAATGGTTGAACGATGCACAGTGACTCCATCTGCAGCAAGATGATGTTGTAGGTCTTTGGTGCTGGTCTGTGGGTTGACTCTGACTGTTCTCACCATTCGTCGCTTCTGTCTATCCGAGATTTTTCTTGGTCTGCCACTTCGAGCCTTAACTTGAACTGAGCCTGTGGTCTTCCATTTCCTCAATATGTTCCTAACTGTGGAAACAGACGGCTGAAATCTCTGAGACGGCTTTCTGTATCCTTGCCCTAAACCATGATGGTGAACAATCTTTGTCTTCAGGTCCTTTGAGAGTTGTTTTGAGACCCCCATGTTGGTACTCTTCAGAGAAAATTAAAAGAGGAGGGAAACTTACAATTGACCCCCTGAAATACTCTTTCTCATAATTGGATTCACCTGTGTATGTAGGTCAGGGGTCACTGTGTAGTGTCCCACTAGATAGGCGTGGGCACTACACAAGGGTCAATTGATGTGCGCATTACTCCTACTCACAAGGGACAGAAATGTTATATTTAATTGTGCATTTTATGTATTTTCCAATGTGTTTTTATATGCAATGTTCCCCTGTATGATGCAATAGCAGGCCTAGCTGGGTGTAGTTAGACATCCCAGACACTAGAGGGAGATAGGGAGCCCCTAGTATAAATGTTCAGGCCCAGACAGGGAGAGTTAGTTCAGAGTCAGGAGTCTGCAGAGACAGAAGTTAGAAGGCACCAGCCAGGGACAAGCTGAGGGCCTCCTCCTGACATGCAGCTAGACAGCCCAGGCTTCTAGTTGTTACCAGGAGGCTAGTAGAGGGATCCTAGCCTACCTGCGGATCAAGAGAGCCTTAGTTAGCTCTGAAGACACCCCAGTTGCAGGACAGAACCTCCTGGGAGAAACCACAGCCCGTCTTCAGTAAAGCAAGTATATTACAGGCAAAGATAAGTAACCCTGATAGGCAGATGCCTTAGAAAGCAAAGCAAGGATTAATACGGGAGGAAGATATATATATACCAAGGATTTAAGCCACCATTTAGGCATCCGGGCCTTGGGATTGAAACCAGACAGGAGTTCTAGAAAAGGACAGTGTACGCTATTTCTGAGGAAAGATACAACCTGATTCTGAGTGCATTGTGGATTTACCCTCTGAGTATCTTGCATAATTAATACCTGCCATCGTGTGGAATAAAGCCTGCTTGTAAAGCTGTGATCTAAGGGACTGTGTTACCTTCTGTATGTACAAAGTTGGACTGTTCAGTAAAGCAACGTTTGGTTCACTATACCATCTGTGTACCTCAGTTATTCCAACTATAAATCGGTGTGCCACCGTTACAGGCACTGGCGTCACGAATCCAACAGGGACCTTGCCCCAGGCACTCAAAATACCTGTAACATCCAGGGCACCTCATCCACCATCAGGCCTGGTCCCTACATACCGAGTGTGCCCCAGAGGAACTGTGTCTACCTCTCATTCACTGCCGCATGCCTGCCCAGGGTTCTCCAATACAGTGAGAAACCCTCGCTTGCCTATAACCGTGACCTCGCTTCGCTATACCCTGCAGGTCTGGCGTGCTGCAACTGAGCTTACCAAGCCAATTTGAGTTCCAATAATTAGTTCTAAAGGTTTTGGAATCATTAAAATGACAACAGTGCCCAAATTTATGCAGCTGCCTAATTCTGTTTAAACAATTATAGCACTTTCTGTAAATCCAATAAACTTAATTTTACTTCTCAAATATCACTGTGTGTGTCTCCTATATCATATATTTAACTGACATTTTTTATCGTAACAACCAACGATTTATACAGGAAAATCATGACGATTAACAAGGTTGCCCAAACTTTTGCATCCCACTGTACATAAAAAAGTGCAACATGCACCAAATAGACCCTAAAACACTGTATAATACAAAGGCACAAATGACCGCAAATCCAAGCTGTGGACCCGATCCCGATATGGGCAGTCAAGTCCAGCTGAAGTGTCCTATCGAGATGTGCGATAATATTTGTCCGAATGCAGGACCGCACTCGATCGCCGTATATGGCGTGTAGACGTAATGTAGATCACATATAATGGTATGTAAATACAGCCCCTGGGGCAAAGTACATTACCCCTCTTGTGTCGCTGGAGGGAAATAGGTGAATATCCTTAGTCAGCCGCTTAGACTCACATCGGCGTCCCGTGTGGTCTCGAGGTCTCAAACGCGGCATCCTACGTGACCTGGCTGTGCTCCACGTGATCCACGCGGCTCCTTGAACAGCTGGTAAATTAGGTTGGGTCCTAGAGTCCGGACTGTGTGCTATAATTCGCACATAGATTTACTCTGCGGAGGTCCGGGGGGCTGCCTTACAATATCGGCACCTCAGGACTTGAACGGAAGCTTAGCTGTCGTGTACCGGACGCGTTTCGGGGATCAAGCCCCTTCCTCAGCGGTAATGACAGCTTCTACAATTACTTTGCTTTATATACCCTCCTTTAATTCAGCGAGGGATTCTGGGACCTCAATCACATTGAAATCCCGATAGGGATCACTTCTTTTGACAGTGTGCTTGTTTTTTCATAACCGCATATGCGGTATTCCTTCTTATCCTGTCTCATTGGGTCCTTTTTCGCAAACATGTCTACCATATAGGATACAATACAATACAACCGCTCATTGTGCTTGTGCATAAAATAACATCGAAAACAAGCTGTGACCTTGCTGCATCGCCAGATGATAACCAAATCTAGTTGTTTCCCTAAAAGCGCCTCCTGCTTTGGAAAAAACGCACTTGCGGTGTCTGTGTACTCTTTACAACACAGGTGCGTTTGTTTTGGAAAAAACGCACCTGCGGTATCTGTGCATTTTTTGCAGCACAGGTGCGTTTGTTGGGGCCAAAGCAGGAGGCGCTTTTAGGGAAACAACTAGATTTGGTTATCATCTGGCGATGCAGCAAGGTCACAGCTTGTTTTCGATGTTATTTTATGCACAAGCACAATGAGCGGTTGTATTGTATTGTATTGTATCCTATACGGTAGACATGTTTGCGAAAAAAGGACCCAATGAGACAGGATAAGAAGGAATACCGCATATGCGGTTATGAAAAAACAAGCACACTGTCAAAAGAAGTGATCCATATCGGGATTTCAATGTGATTGAGGTCCCAGAATCCCTCGCTGAATTAAAGGAGGGTATATAAGGCAAATTAATTGTCGATAGGACACTGCAGCTGGACTTGGACTGCCCATATCGGGATCGGGTCCACAGCTTGGATTTGCGGTCATTTGTGCCTTTGTATTATACAGTGTTTTAGGGTCTATTTGGTGCATGTTGCACTTTTTTATGTATGTTTAGTTTTATGTGAGTATTTTTATGTATAATAAATTAGGTTATTGACACCCTACACCGATGTTTCCAGGTAATTAACTGCCCTCCAACAATTTATTTTATATACATTTTCCTATCCGGATTTGGGTGGCACACGTGTTCAATCTGGTTGTAAAGCAGTTCCTGAAGTCTTCACCCCATATGCAAGACATCCTGAAAATGGCCAGGAAACTTTGCATGCACTTCAGCCACTCGTACACCTCAAAGCACACCCTCCTTGAGCTACAGCGGCAGAATAGCGTCCCCCAACATAGGCTGAAATGCGACGTTTCCACCCGTTGGAATTCCACCCTCCATATGTTGGACTGATTATATAAACAGAGAAAGGCCGTAAACGAGTTCTTGATGATACAGGCGGACAGAGGTACTCCCCTGTGTAACTTCGATGTTAACCAGAGGCAGCTCATGTGTGACACCTGACGTTTGCTCGGGCCCTTTGAGGAGGCCACTTTATTTGTCAGTCGCCAGGACTACGGGATGAACAACGTCATTCCACTGATTTATGTCCTGGAACAGATGCTGCTAAATTTGGCTGAGCAGGGGAAAGGAGTTGTGGTGACTACATCTCACGGCCACATGAGCCCTGTAGGGGCTAAAGTAGAGGAGGAGGAGGACATTCGAACACAAGTAATGCGTAGATAAATGGGTGGTTTTTCTACATTAGTGACAGGAGAGGAGAAGCATGAGCAGCCGGTGGAGCTACAGGACAATGCAGTATGCATTGGCAGTATGCAGTGGAGATGGAGGAAGAGAGTTCCTCCGAGTCACTTGTGCAAATGGCCCAATGCATGCTCAGTTGCTTGCGTAATGACAGCCGAATTGTCACCGTTCGGCAGAGGGATGACTACTGGCTCTCCACTATGTTAGACCCTCGCTACCGATTCAAAATGGGGGCCTTTTTTGCACCCGCTGAGAGGAAGGACAAACTGAACTACTATCGAGACATCCTATGTAGTCAGATGGCCGCTGCCTTTGTGCGCCATCGCACTTCCTCATACAGGTCTGACAAGGGGTGCCCTCTGCACTCACGTTTCACTGCCATGGCTGCTGGGGGGGCAGGAGCAGTACCCGCTACATCAGCAGCAACTTAAGTCTAGAGTTGCTGAGGAGCAGTTTTCTTCACCCACCTACTGAAAAAACTACTCACCAGCAGATATACATAGAGTAGAACCTGAACCAGCAGGTTGTGGCATACTTGGAGTTTACCCTGCCACCCTACATCGAAGATCCCCTGGGCTACTGGGCCGCCAAACTCGATTTGTGACCTCAACTGGCCGAGTTTGCCCTGGACAAGCTTTCCTGTCCGGGCAGCAGTGTGACATCAGAACAGGCGTTAAGTGCAGCGGGGACCAAGGATAACTCGCCTGTCCACCCAAAATGTGGAGAAACTGACCTTTGTGAAGATAAATCAGGCGTGGATCAGCCAGAATTTTCAAACACCAGTGCCTGATACATCAGACTAGATCATCCATGGTGGCAAACCTGCACTTTGTCAAAAGAGACCTGTTTTTTCTGGCTACCTGCTTCAGATAGTATTCTGATGTTGCCACCCGCCTGATGCCACACCTGCTGCCAGGTGCTCCTACTGCCATCCACCATCTTCAGCTGGTACTGATATTGCCTCCCACCCCCCCCCACTCTGTCATTGGGCCACTCTGTGGTCTCCTCATGCTGCTGCCACCTCACCACTCTGTGGTCTCCTCATGCTGCTGCCACCTCACCACTCTGTGGTTTTCTCATGCTGCTGCTACCTCAAAACTATGTCACTGGGCCACTCTATGGTATTCTCATGCTGCTGCCACCTCCCCACTACGTCACTGTGCCACTCTGTGGTCTCCTCATGCTGCTGCCATCTCAACACTCTGTCACTGAGGCACTTGGAACCAAATACAAGTTTGGGAATTTTTTTTTGTTACAGTAGAAATTAATTTATGAAGTTAGCTGCCACCTCACCACTTTGTTGTCTCCTCATGCTGCTGCCATCTCACCACTCTGTGGTCTCCTCATGCTGCTGCCACATCACCACTCTGTGGTCTCCTCATGCTGCTGCCAACTCAGCACTTTGTCACTGGGCCACTCAGTGGTCTCCTCATGCTGTTCTCTCCCTCCCCACTTTATGACTGGGCCACTATTTTGCCTTTTTTGCCTGGTTGACATCATCATTTATTTGACCCTTCTTCTTATCTGTCAGAAGGAAGGAAAAATGAGACGCACAACGGATCCTGTCTATGTAGAAGCTGTAAGTCCTGCATGACATGATCCCTATTTTGCATCAGAATTGGCTTATGATTTGGTAGCCAAAAGCAGGAGTGGGTACAAAACACATATGACGGCTATCATATAATTCAGAAAGTGCAGGTTCCACATGCATGCTTTTGGCACCAAAAATGACAGAAATTCAGGCGGATCCAGCATGCATGTGGAACCTGCACTTTCTGAATTATATGATAGCCGTCATGGCACATAACAGGTAAAATTTAGTGTTAGGAACCCGTCTAACTAGAGATCGCCTTGACAAGAGGCAGACGGGCTCAAATAATTTTGTACAAAACGATTTGCCAAGCATCTCTAACTTATTAGTATAGCATTTGCAATTATGATGCAATTTTGTACTTTATTTGGTTTGCAGTGAGCTGTTGCATTGCATGTTTTGTTTAACATTCTCCCTGGCTCTGCCTGCTGCCTTTCACTCGATCTGCAGCTGCATTGGAAGACTTGACTCCTACCCCCAGCAAGGGTGTGCACATCACACAGGCAGACCCTGGCACCAAACTCTGTAAACATACAGACAGGATTGTGAGGCCTCATGCTACACTTCTCACTCATGACCTAAAGCCCACTGACCTCTGAAGCCATCACAGATCTTACATATATATATAGTTTATTATAATGGGTCGGTAGATGTCAACTTAGTGCCAGGGTCCAGGGGATTTCACAGCCATTTCCTTCTGTGACAAGAGCAGGAACAGCAGAGATGGGGGATGAACAAGTTAAGCAGCGTGTGCCGCCCGGGACGGAGGTTTTTCTTTGTGCGGGGGGCACTCCATGACAATGCTAGCTCTTCTACATCTGCATATCAGATAATACTCATTCTTAAAGGGGTATCCTAAAGACAGGTTATCAATATCTGATTGATGAGGTCTGACACCCAGCATCCACACCGATCAGCTCAGGTGCTGGAATTACGCAGCTCTTTCCACTGTGTAGTGGAAAAAAGTGCTCAGATTTAAAAAAATAAAGGGTCACATTTATTAAGACCGGCGTTTTAGACACAGGCGTAGAAAATGTTAAATGAGATGGACCTGGAAGTCTGCCCCTTCCCCGCCCACACCATGCTCACTTTTTTAGACCTGGCGAGCGGGGAAAAGTCGCAGATAGCGGCGCAACTAACGGTTGTGCCGCCATCTGTGCCTGAAATATAGGCCTATTTCAGTATAATAAATGACCCCCAGAGTTTTAATTGTGCAAAAGTATAAAAAATATACCCTGTATAAATACAATGGCGGAATTCCTGTGTTTTTCAAGCTGCCTTCCCCTCAAAAATAAATAAATAAATCTACAAAGTACATTGGAGGTCTCCCAAAATGAAGCCATTAAAAATACAACTCATCCTGCAAAAAAACAAAATAAAATATATGTTGATTTTGTTTTGTAAATGCGGAGATTAAAAAAATGAAAAAAAAAATCACCATGCTCTCTGCGGGTGATCATATGTGCCCCACGTTACCCTTTCTGCCCTTTGGGTGTAACACCTCGTCTTGGAGGAGCTCGTACTCCGCTCTTGGCAAGGAAATTCAGATTCTGGTCCCTGTGACAACACTCCTGGTCCTGCCAGCTGGCGTCATCATGGGGGGCCGCCGGATAAAAGTAACACAACCCACATCAGTGTTCTGACTGATACTGGACACTGATTATGATTTATCTCCGCACAATGTTCCCTACGACAACTCTGACTGGCAGGAGTATTGTCACCCGGACAAGAGAAACACAGCAGGGTATGTGTGTGTATGGGAGGATATAGAGTGAAAGCTCTTGGGGCAGCATCTTCCATCACGCTGACTGTCGTCTCTTACCTGCCTGACACACGGTAGCAGCTGTGCTCCGTATGCTGTAGACCTTCTCCTCTTTTATAATAGTCTATCATTTACCTCCGAGTATAAGAAGCCCCATGACACATGCGAGCAGCAGCTCATTAGTCGGAAGAGTCAGCATTTAACCACCGAAGGGTAATCCGTCCTAAAATCTAATTCTTACTCGTAGATTTTCATCATATATTTTACAATCTGAACTTTGATTGAAACCGAACAGTTCCCAACATCGGCATTTAAGGTGCCTGGGGCAGTTGTAGTTTGTGGCAGCCTCTGTCTCCCTGTTCCTGGTTGGCATGGGCACTAGAGTGCTTACCCGATCCCGGATCCTGTGCTCCAGTTGGGACCTCGCTGCTCTGTCCACTCCATGCTGGTCTGCGGCCCTCACGTGCAGTGACTGTGCAGTATCCCAGTGCTGCAAATGGTTTGTGATTTCAGTATCTAAAAATTGTTTGTGATGTTATGTAATGTAATATACACCCAGTATGGCCTGATGTGGTTGACAGGGATAGGGTTCCAGCAAAGTTCTCTGCAACTACAGCTAATCAAACTTTGCTGCTTGTGAGGGTTTTCAGTTAAGCCAACCGTCACACTTAGTCCTGGCCAGATGTGCCTCTGTAGACCTCCCACAGTGGACACTACAGCCATAATTGCTACTTTTCCAGCCTGAGGAAAGTACAGTATTTGCACTGTTGGATGTTCTTGGATTGCTGTTGGATGTACTGCAACCCCTATTTTACACTTAAATAAATAGACGATTCTTCTTCTTCTGGCCTGGTTTCCTGGCTCCTAACACACCATACACTGGCCATTACACTACTTAACCTCCTGCCAGGCACCCATACAACCACTAACATCAAACTACCATCAGGCAGGAGTCCCAGCTACAAGGAGGAGCCAGAGAGAAGAAAGGGTACACCCTCCTCTCACTGCATCGGCCTAGGGAAATGACTGCAACTTATCCCATAGTCAAAGCTGCTACCATTTCCAGTGTAGTAATAGTAGTGGTGACTGTGTAGTGGTAATGGAAGGATTGTTTCCAGGAAGGCTGTTAGGAGCTGTGGAACAAAATGCTATCTTCTCTGCAGGGCCGCATGTGTGCTGAAGTACAGTAACTTGCTGCTCTCCATGATAACAACATCATCGGAAGAAAAAGATACCCGGGTCGATAAGACAGCTCGTGCACGCACCTCAATATAGGATTGGCGCCTAAATACTAGAGACTGAGATCAAACATGCCGGTAGTTAGTTGGTGTTGCTGTGTAGCAGGCTACCAAGAATTGCTGCTTGTTTATCACAAGGATTTGTCGGTTAAAGTTTTGGTTCGCTCCGGAGATCAGAGAGGACTTCACCAGAATCTCCAGTTACCCCAGCGTGTTTATCGGGAGTGATATATCTTAGGCACGTGTCCCATTTCAGTTTGGGGAAAAGGAGGGGGATATTACTGTATAGTCTGGTAAGATTGTAAGCTTCTGTGTCGCACCGCAGGCTAGCCTGTATCTCACACACTCACGATTGTTCCTGTTCTTCAGGGTAATGCCTTACGGTTTTTGGAAGGCAGATTTTGCTGGATTGTTTTTTTGACACCATGTCCCATTTGAAGCCCCCCTAATGCACCCCTAGAGTAGAAACTCAAAAAAAGTGACCCCATTTTAGAAACTACGGGATAGGGTAACAGTTTTGTTGGTAATAGTTTAGGGTACATATGATTTTTGGTTGCTCTATATTACACTTTTTGTGAGGCAAGGTAACAAGAAATAGCTGTTTTGGCACAGTTTTTATTTTTTGTAATTTACAACATTCATCTGACAGGTTAGATCATGTGGTATTTTTATAGACCAGGTTGTCACGGACGCGGCGATACCTAATATGTATACTGTTTTTTTATTTATGTAAGTTTTACACAATGATTTCATTTTTTAAACAAAAAAAATCGGAGAGTCCGAGAGCCATTGTTTTTTCTGTTTTTGGGTGATTATCTTGGGTAGGGTATGATTTTTGCAGGATGAGATGACGGTTTGATTGGCACTATGTTGGGGTGCGTATAACTTTTTGATCGCTTGCTATTACACTTTTTGTGATGTAAGGTGACAAAAAATTGCATTTTTTTCACCGTTTTTATTCTTTTACGGTATTCACCTGAGGGGCTAGGTCATATGATATTTTTATAGAGCAAGTTATTACGGACGCGGCGATACCTAATGTGTATACTTTTTGTTTATTTATGTAAGTTTTACACAATATCACAGAAATATTGTGGCAAATATGGGGGAACTGCTCAAACCCCAAACACTGTAGCGTGTTTCTCATTGGCGAAGCAGTCCCACCGCATGTGTACCGCAGCAAACGACCATCCCCAGCAAAAAATGCGCACAATGGAGGATGCCGGCGCGGTCCACATGCACCACAAAGGCATCCTACACAAAACGGAGCATTGGGCAGATGAAAATATAATTATATAAATCACAGAAAAAAATGCACCAAACGGATATGCCACTGACTATACTGGCTAGTCATACAAGCAGATATTAAAAGCTGAGACGCTACAGTGTTTGGGGTTTGAGCAGTTCCCCCATATTTGCCACTATATTTCTGTGATTTTGTTCCATATGTAGTGTATGTGCCTATACCTGGCATTTAAACATTCTTTTGCACCTGGTAGCCTCCATCACACGGTCTGATATGGGTGTGGCTTACAGTCTTGCTTTATTCACATTGCATTAGTTGTCCTGCTAGGCGGTTGTGTGGAAGCCTGGCGTGCATAAGACTTTTTGATCGCTTGCTATTACACTTTCTGTGATGTAAGGTGACAAAAAATGGCTTTTTTTACACCTTTTTTTTTTTTTACGGTGTTCATCTGAGGGGTTAGGTCATGTGATATTTTTATAGAGCAGGTTATTACAGATGCGGCGATACCTAATATGTATACTTTTTTTTATTTACTTAAGTTTTACACAATAACAGCTTTTTTAAAACCCAAAAAATTATGTTTTAGTGTCTCCATATTCTGAGCCATAGTTTTTAATATTTTTTGGGCGATTGTCTCAGGTAGGGGCTCATTTTTTGCAGGAAGAGGTGACAGTTAGATTGGTACTATTTTGGTGGGCATACGCCTTTTTGATCACTTGCTGTTGTACTTTTTGTGATGTAAGGTGACATAAAAAATGTTTATTTAGCGCACCGCCCGCAGCAACTCCGGAAAAAGCCGCAAACCGCAGGTCTGATTTAACCTGCAGTTTGCGGTGATCGCAGACACGGGGGGGTCACGGGACCCCCCCGCGCATTGTTCCAGGGTGCCTGCTCAATGATTTAAGCAGGCACCTTGCTCCGATCACCGCCCGCCGGGCGGCGGTGATCGGAACTACACATGATGTACCGGTACGTCATGTGTCCTTAAGTACCGGGACATCATACCGTACCGGTACGTCATGTGTCCCAAACAGGTTAAAGACATACTTGGAAAAAATTACATACAGCGCTACAGAACATACAGGGTAATACAGCGCCACATATGTACCTCTTACATCCAGTGACTTCTTTTCTCTGATGTAGATATTCTCTTACCTCTTCTTCTCCTGTCAGACCATGGTGACTAGAGATGGCCTTGTCCGCCGATGCTATATTCTTTTACATTGTGCAGAACTTTGACCCATGACACATCCATCAGGTGGGACAGGACAGCCAATTGAGACGTTTCAGCACATGGACACCCCCTACCTTATAAATAGACCCGATCTGGCCGCCATTTTACATTCTATTTTTTGCCAGTGTAGGGAGAGGTTGCTGTGTGGAGCAGAGACAGGCAAGTTAGGTTAGGGACACCAAACGCCAGCTAATAGGGCCACAAAAGTCCTTTTAATGACTGGTATAGGTGTGCTATCGATAGGTGTGACTTACTGAGGGGTGTGATATACTTATAATATACTTTCTAACATAAAAAAGTATATTATAGTGCATTTTTATTGTGCAGCAGTTGCGTGCGGTTCTGCTGAGATACCACAGCTACACAGAGGGACAAACGCTATTGGAACAATTATTTGCAACTGGTGTGATATACTAGTTGCCCCCCAAAAAAACTGATTAAGGGGTTCTATATACCTGCTTCAACAAATACTGCTCTTCTCTAGGGACTTTGGCAAAAGGTCATTTTGAAAATCACATGCAGAGGATGAGGCAGGCCGTTCCGCAGAGATGGTAGGGGTCGGGCAGGTGCACCAGGCCGGAGCCTAAGTGGGAAGTTGGAGAAAGTGCAGCGATTACGTCAAACGATGGACCAGAGTTGGTTGTGTGGCTCACTCAGCCTTCCGCTTCTGCAGCCTCCTCATCCTCTGTAGCAACACCCTCCTCACTCTCTGCTGTGTGCACCCCCAAAGACACCACCACCACCACCATAGCTTCTCCACTCAAATTAATTTCCCATCAATTTCCAGACCTTACCGATGCGCAGCCATTCTTGGCATCGGATGAGGAAGAGGAGGTAGCAACTGCCGCCACCCAGCGGTCTGACGACAGTACCCAGATCAGCCCAAGGAGGGTGGTCCCCACTGTTGCTGCCTACTCCGAGATATCTAATGTCAGTGTTGGTGAAGGTGACGATGATGACGTGTCGATGGACGTCATGTGGGTGCCCACAGTGCCCACAAGAGAGGAAGAGGAGGGGAGTTCAGAGGGAGAGACAGAGCAGCAGATAGGGAGGAGAAGGAGGAGAAGCAGGCAGAACTCGCAGTGCACAGGAGGCAAAAAGCAGACTGCAAATGTATTTGGAGCGAGCAATCCACCATGCACGGTCACATCTTGGGCTCCCAGGACGCCGGTACATGGCTACGCTGTGTGGGCATTTTTTTACGTGTCAGCTGCTGACAATAGTGTTGCCATCTGCAGCCTGTGCTGTCAACGCATAAGTCGCGGTAAGCCCAACCCTCACCTAGAGACGACCGCCTTAAGAAGGCACCTGGCCTCCCATCACCGAGCCCAGTGGGAGCAACGCCGTTGGACCCCGGCCACAAAGCCACACTCCTGGTGCTACACGTCCTTCTCCTCTCTCCTCCGATTTGTCCTCCACTCCACCTTACACCATGCCGTCGTCGCTTTCATCTGGCACAAGGCAGGCTTCCGTGGCCCAAATGTTCAAGCGTAAAAAAAAATGATGACGCCGGATAACCCTCTTGCACAACGACTGACTGCTGGCTTGTCGAAACTGCTAGCCCGCCAACTATTGCCATATAAATTGGTGGACTCGGAGGCCTTTAGAAAATTTGTGGCCATTGGCACACCACAATAGAAGGTCCCTGGAAGGAAGTATTTCTCCCAGAAGGGCATCCCTGAACTATACGGCCACGTTCAGCAGCAAGTTAATATATCTCTGGCACACAGTGTCGGTGCCAAGATACATCTGACCACAGACACGTGGTCTAGCAAACATGGGAAGGGAAGATACATAACTTTTATTGCCCACTGGGTGAACCTTCTGACAGCCGTCAAGCATGTAACCCGTGGCACCCTTGTGGATTTGGTGTTACCGCCACGGATTGCATGCAGACCTGCCTCTTCTTCTCCTCCTTCTACTTGAAGTGGCCAGGTACGGGTTGTTTAATGTCCTGTATTTGTCGTGACGTGAATTGCAGCGTGCGCAGGGTACTACCCCAGGGCCCTTCTAAGGTGTTATAACGCATGTCCCAGCTTAGGAATGCCAGAGTGGTGTAATGGCCTATAATGTTTCTATAGGGTGGTGATAATGGTGTCAATGGTGTCTCCTACCTGGGTACGGCCGGACTCCTGGCTCACTTTCAATAAATTGAGTGTAGTGATAGTAGGAGTAATAGAGGAATTGTGCAGCAGAAATGATGTCCAGACCTTTAGATGAAGTTCAAAGTTTTCTTTACTGAAGATAACTTGTATCCAAACAGTATGCAGCTTTGGTCCTTGGTCCCAGCAGGTTTTGGCAATCATTGGCTGGAATAAAGGCTTCTGCTTTGAACTGTACCTTCTGCTTTGTGGGGACAGACTAGCTGAGGAGGAATGGCTTATCCTAGGTCTCCGGACTTGACTCACAGATATAATCTCAGGGGATGCTTTCTTCCTGGAATTCTGGAGGTTGTCTGTTTCTGCTTTCTTTTCATCCAGTTGAGCTGCAGAGCTCAGATTGGGAATTTTATCAAGTCTCAGCACGAGACTTGGTCCTTGCTGTCTTCCCTATGCAGGGGAAACTAAACACTGGTTCTAACTGTTTTTTTCCTCCCTTGCTGCAGGAAGATGGAAACCTCCACTTCTCTTTAGCAGGGGGGCAGAATAGAACAGAATTGTTCAACTCTGAATGGCCATAACATTAAGACTATCTCTACCAATGATGCTGCCACCTGCTGATGAACATGGAAAATTACAAGGAAATTTACATTTAACAAAGTTTTAAATGCACAGTTGTGAAGACATGAGCAAAACCATATCAGATGACAATATAAAAGCTCTTAGAAGACAGTAGCAGAGTGGAAGAGTGTAGTAACACAACTCTGGGGTGTTACATTCCCCCTTATTTTGAATCAAGCAGTCCTCGGCTTGTGCTTGGGATAAGAGGAATGAGCTCTGGGGCACCCAGTTTAAGTGCAAAGGGCTGCATGTAATACACATAAAGACAAACAAAGACAATCATGAAAAGGATACCCTAAGGTTCCTGCCCGCATAAGTAGGGTGTCTTAATTAACAGTTTCCCTCTCGGTATAACCAGTGAACCAAAGGTCTGCACAAAGCACTCACTACTGACTGACTTTGAAGTATTGTCCACTGATACCAAAGAAAGCATGGGGGTATCTTTACTCTGTAATCCCACCATGGTGTAATGAAATACTGGCAAATGGAAGGGTGGCTTTATCCTGTATTCCCTTCCCTGCACCAAAGTCAAAATATAAGGCTTATAGCACGATCACTATGGTGACTATGGGTAGCTAAAAGTGGCTCTAAGGTTTGAGGCGCCATACCTTAGGTAAAGGCACAGAAGGAGAGGTATCACTATCTCCATGCACTTCTGGCAATGTCACAAGAGGAAGGTATGTAAAATAAAAGAAGAGACAGGAGGCAGCGCCTCGTGTGTAGAACCGTATAATAAATATTAAAACAACAATGCACTGATTGTGCTTACCGTATTGGGTTGTGAGAGGTCACAACTCCTAGGATCGCTTGTGCTGGTAAAAGCCCGTCCAGCTTGCGAGGATGACTGCTGCTGCTGCCCAGGTTCTTACCCGTTTGTCGTGGAGCACGATATCCGGGGTATGGAGAATAATGGATAGGTTATAAAAAGTGAACCTTATAGAAAGCAGCGCTGCTGCAGAAGACAGGACTCAGGTAGATAAAATAAAGTGGATCTTTATTTATATTGGTCTACGCGTTTCAGGGGCGGACTGCCCCCTTCATCAGGACAATATGTCAGTACATTGTGGGTGTGATCATTGTGTCTTTTTATTCTGTTTGTTTGGGCGCGATAATTCCGGCCTCTGGGGGCGTGGGGGGGCGTGGGTGGGGGCTGGGAGGCGGAGACATGGATGCACGTGTTGTTATTGTTGATATGACGCCCACAAGAGGTCTGCTTGGTACCTGCTCAGATGATGTGTTCGAGGACCTTGCTGACGTCTTTCTTGTGGGTGCGGTCTTCGTGATGTAATTCGTGGGCGGAGTTAAGTACATCCAGTAGTGACTCTTATGGTTCTTCTTGATGTTTTGCGGGCGGTGTATTTACTTGTGCCGCACTTGTTCGGCCACTCAGGTAAGTACTTTTGCGGTCATGGTGTGTTTGATCTTGTTGGTATGCCGCCCACAGATGGTCTGCTGGGTGCAGACTTGATGTTGTGTTTGAGGACCTTGATGACGTCTCGCTTGTGGGTGTGGTCTTCATGATGTAATTCAGGGGCGGAGCTATGCACTTCCAGCAATAAGTATTACGCTTCGGTTACGATGTGTTTAGGGGGGTGTGTATTGTTTATGTTGCGCTAGTTCGGCCCTTACAGTGTGTTCTTGTGCGGGCATGGCTGTGTAGACGCAGGGGTATAAAGGAATGCGATGGACTTCGATAAGAATTTATATATATCAATATATATGTAAAAAGTGCGGGACATACAAACTGCGGGGCATGTGAATGAATAAATAGATGTATATGTATATATGTGTGTGTGTGTGAGATAAGAAACCCATCACGTACAGGTTCATATAAAAATGAGTGAGCATTAGAGAGTGGTCATTAAATAAGAATGGTTAAAAATGGAAAATACGAAATAAAAATAATAATAATAAGAATAATATAATAAATAAAAATAATAATAATAATAATAAAAATAAAAAAATTAATATAATTAATAGTAGTAGTGAACAGCCATCTAACAGGGATATTTCATTTGACAACTAAAAAAGTGGGAGTGGGAGACAGGGGCTGTATCGCCTCGTACGAGTGTATATAGGGTGGTATATTTGTAGGATAATATATTTATTTGTTTGTTTATTTATATAACCACTGAGGCGATACAGCCCCTGTCTCCCACTCCCACTTTTTTAGTTGTCAAATGAAATATCCCTGTTAGATGGCTGTTCACTACTACTATTAATTATATTAATTTTTTTATTTTTATTATTATTATTATTATTATTTATTATATTATTCTTATTATTATTATTTTTATTTCGTATTTTCCATTTTTAACCATTCTTATTTAATGACCACTCTCTAATGCTCACTCATTTTTATATGAACCTGTACGTGATGGGTTTCTTACCTCACACACACACACATATATACATATACATCTATTTATTCATTCACATGCCCCGCAGTTTGTATGTCCCGCACTTTTTACATATATATTGATATATATAAATTCTTATCGAAGTCCATCGCATTCCTTTATACCCCTGCGTCTACACAGCCATGCCCGCACAAGAACACACTGTAAGGGCCGAACTAGCGCAACATAAACAATACACACCCCCCTAAACACATCGTAACCGAAGCGTAATACTTATTGCTGGAAGTGCATAGCTCCGCCCCTGAATTACATCATGAAGACCACACCCACAAGCGAGACGTCATCAAGGTCCTCAAACACAACATCAAGTCTGCACCCAGCAGACCATCTGTGGGCGGCATACCAACAAGATCAAACACACCATGACCGCAAAAGTACTTACCTGAGTGGCCGAACAAGTGCGGCACAAGTAAATACACCGCCCGCAAAACATCAAGAAGAACCATAAGAGTCACTACTGGATGTACTTAACTCCGCCCACGAATTACATCACGAAGACCGCACCCACAAGAAAGACGTCAGCAAGGTCCTCGAACACATCATCTGAGCAGGTACCAAGCAGACCTCTTGTGGGCGTCATATCAACAATAACAACACGTGCATCCATGTCTCCGCCTCCCAGCCCCCACCCACGCCCCCCCACGCCCCCAGAGGCCGGAATTATCGCGCCCAAACAAACAGAATAAAAAGACACAATGATCACACCCACAATGTACTGACATATTGTCCTGATGAAGGGGGCAGTCCGCCCCTGAAACGCGTAGACCAATATAAATAAAGATCCACTTTATTTTATCTACCTGAGTCCTGTCTTCTGCAGCAGCGCCGCTTTCTATAAGGTTCACTTTTTATAACCTATCCATTATTCTCCATACCCCGGATATCGTGCTCCACGACAAACGGGTAAGAACCTGGGCAGCAGCAGCAGTCATCCTCGCAAGCTGGACGGGCTTTTACCAGCACAAGCGATCCTAGGAGTTGTGACCTCTCACAACCCAATACGGTAAGCACAATCAGTGCATTGTTGTTTTAATATTTATTATACGGTTCTACACACGAGGCGCTGCCTCCTGTCTCTCCTTTTATTTTACATATTGTGTCCGGAGCCTGGTGGGAACACACAGAACCCGGAGGACCACCCAAGTCCTTTTTTAAGGAGGAACTGCAGCCCAAAAGTGTGTAGAAAAACCGGAATCAATACAAAAAAGAAGAATGGAGTACTTTTCGCAACGTACACAGCAACGCAAGTCTCTGGTGTTACGGTATACATCGAGGAATAATACCAACGAACCTGCTTCCATGACAACCAGCAAAAATGACAAGGCAAGTTTTTCACATGATGAAACTAAGACTATGTGCCAACTTTTTCAGGACCTTGAGGATAACCTGAGAAATGAACTTATACACTCACTAGACGCCATGTTTTTGCAAATATATACACATGAGAATCTAGCACCAAGAGGTCTAAGACTAGGAAATGCCCCGACCTTTCCAGAAGACCCAGTCTTCGCATATGAATGGAATGACTATTTAGATCAATGTGCGGCAGGCCTAATAAGGATTATCTCCAACAAAAGGGAAGCCCTGATTAAAAACCATACAGAAAAAATTGAAATAATCATAAAATCTTTAAAACACTATGAACTTCACCCAGATTACCCAACAATAAACCAAAATCTGACAAATAGAATTTACCAAAGTGAGCAGAATATTATAGCAAATAAAGCTAAAAAAACTGCAACGGGATAGACTGGACAAAGAACAGGGAACCTACAGACTGACAAGAAGAAAAGGTAACCAACATAACACCATAACCCCTAACGAACATAACCAGAAATACACTGGTCCTGAAAATATGACCAATACCACACGACCCCAAAAACCCAGATTCAACCATGAGACGAGAACACGTTTCTTTACCAACAATGCCTATAAAAAAAAACAAAATAGAGATACCGAGAAAGTGGTACCGTCAGTGTACAAATTCCAAAACACTATACCGTCCAGGAAAACAAGCGTCCCACCCAACATACCTCCTAGACACGAGCAATCACCTAACCCCATACCCCCAAAAACCCCTACACCCATCACCACCACCATAAAGGAAACAAAAAATTGGAATGATACTACTAATACCAGCCTAGTACGCAACTCGCCAAGCGCCAACACCAACCCTCCTATCAAAAAGAAAGAATTAGACTCATCCACTGACGAATTTTTGGAAAAATTCAGAGTCCTTAAATCAAAATACTTAGACTTCAAAAAGAACCGTTCACCACTCAAAGACCACACGGCAAACTCCTCCCCACTTATACGTCTGAGCCCCACCCCACAAAAATGAATATCCCCAAAAAGGATCAGCACCACAGCGGATGTCCACCCATGCTACACATCACTGAATATCAGTTCACTTCTAGACACATCCATCCTTACGGTACACCACACCTCACCGCCAGAAAAACCCGTAACACACCCCCACTGTATTACCATTGATAACACCCTCACAGGAACCTCAGCCCTGGTTCCTTTTTTAGACCATGCAAACAATACTCTACCCCAACGAAGCACGAAACAAATAGGTACCAAGCAACACATATCAATCACACCACAAATAACAGAGTTCTTCAAACCGACCCTGGGAAAAAGAAAATTAGAATGCGAGGATGTAGAGGAGGGCAACAACAAAAAAGGCAAGGCAATATAATAAAAAAGAGTAATGACAAAAGTAAGAATGACCCTATACCAACAATAAAAATCTTCAATTTATCAGCACACCAGCTCACAGACTCAGAACAAAGTCTTCTACAAAAGGGCCTTTCTTTCTGTCCACAGAACAAAGTGAATGCTTTTGAACTATATCTCGACATGCAAAAATTCCGTAAAAACCTGACAATAAAAAGACATTTCGAATACGAACATAAAAAGAACCAAGCAAAAAAGCTATTAGAGAACACCAACCCAGAAGATATACAAACGTACAAACACCAAGAAGTTCGCCCAAAATCTAATTTCTTCCCACTTCAGAGTCAAGGACACCTTATACCAGCCTTTTTTGATCTAGTGGCAGCAGACCTTAAAAAGATCACCACTAACGCCAACCCCTCAATCAGCCACCATAATAAGGCCAACCTAACCAACCAAGAAAAAATTGCCCAAAAAGAACTCGGGAGAAATAAAAATCTTAGAATACGCCCAGCAGATAAGGGAGGGGCAATAGTCCTACAAAATACAGAAGATTATGAAAAAGAAGCACTGAATATTCTGAACGACAAAAATTATTACCAGAAAGTCACTGAGAATCCCTTCCCCAACATAATAAAAAAACTAACCACCTTTATAAAAAGTGCCCACGAGAATCAATACATAAACAAAAAAGAAAAGAATTTTCTCATCCCAAAATCACCCTCTAATCCATACTTCTACCATCTGCCAAAAATACATAAGAACATCGAAAATCCTCCAGGGAGGCCCATAGTATCAAACACTAATTCAGCAACAAGTAATCTATCACACTATCTTGATCTGTTCCTACAACCCTATGTACGCAATCTAGACAGCTATCTCCACGACTCCAGACAATTAATCCAAGAGCTAACCGACATCCCCTGGAAGGACACATATGCTCTACTAACGATGGACGTATCAGCATTATACTCCAATATACAACATGATCTAGGTATTAGATGTGTAGAAAATACACTGAGAGAGGACTTTACACTAAAACCACAACAAATTCAGTTTTTACTAGAAAGTCTGCGTTTTATCCTAGAGAATAATTTTTTCATCTATAATGGTCATACATACCACCAATGCCGGGGGACCGCGATGGGCACGAAAGTGGCACCGGCCTTCGCAAACATCTTTATGGGCCAATTTGAAAAAACACATATCTACGACAACCAGAGGAAAGAAATCATATATTATAAAAGATATATAGATGATGTCTTCATCATCTGGGACGGAAACGAACCCTCAGCACTAGAATTCTGCGGAAGACTGAATAAAACAGACTGGGGTATTGCCCTCACCCCAATTTTTGATAGAACTCACATAGATTTCCTAGACATCTCTATCACTATCACAAACAACATCCTCACAACAAAAACATTTTTCAAACAAGTTGACACAAACAGCTACATACACTACAAAAGCTTCCACCATAAAAAATGGCTACAGAACGTGCCATACAGTCAATATAAACGGGTAAGACGCAACTGCACAGAGGATTCAGACTTCAAAAAACAAGCAAAAATTTTACAAAAACGCTTTATAGAAAAAGGCTACCCAAAAAGACTCATCACAAACGCATACAAAAGAAGCACCAAAAATACCCAAAAAGAATGTCTGACCAGCAGCAAAAAAACAGAAAAAGAAGGGACCCAAATAGAAAGACATCTCAACCTCATCACACAATACAATACGTCCAACAATGCCATACGCACAATACTAACAAAACACTGGCACATCCTTAAACAAGATCCCTATCTCGAAAAATACCTACCCAATAAACCAATAATCACATACAGAAGAGCCCCCACAATCAAGAGCGCTGTGGCCCCAAATAAACCAAAACAAAGCATAGGAGACAAAAAGGTCACGATACAGAATAAAATAGGCAGTTATAAATGTGGCAAAAGACGATGCCTCTGTTGCAATATTATTACACACAGAAACACAACCTTCTCATCCACAAAAAACGGTGCCACTTTCAAAATCAAACACCATCTGACATGCCAGAGCAGCTATGTCATTTATCTGATTGAATGCCAATGTGGCCTCCAATATGTGGGCCGCACCACACAGCCACTACATTGCAGAGTCAACCAACACAGATATAATATACGGAAACAGAATATAAAACATAGCATCTCCAGACACTGTATGACCACAACCGAAAAAGATAAACATGCAATAAAAATCACACCTATTGACTACATACCTGAAAATCCCTACAATAGGTTCAATAACCTACAAAGAAGGGAGGTATTCTGGATATTCCAACTGGATACCCTAACCCCCTTCGGACTAAATGAGATCAGCGAAACCATTCTGTAAAACTAAATACCCCACCCATACCCCACAATAATAGCTGATATACTCATGTGCATACAGGTACAAACGTGCGCAATAATATCGGCTACTATATATATATTCTTACCACTATAACTTGTTCCTCACAGTCCCCCAAAAAACTCTCTGGTGAACCCTAACTTCTCGCTCGGTTGCAAATACTTGTGCTTCTGGACCATCAAAAATAAGCCATCTAGACCCACCCCCTTGGTTGCAGGGCCCCTATGAGTGGACCTATCAGTGGTTATATAAATAAACAAACAAATAAATATATTATCCTACAAATATACCACCCTATATACACTCGTACGAGGCGATACAGCCCCTGTCTCCCACTCCCACTTTTTTAGTTGTCAAATGAAATATCCCTGTTAGATGGCTGTTCACTACTACTATTAATTATATTAATTTTTTTATTTTTATTATTATTATTATTATTATTTATTATATTATTCTTATTATTATTATTTTTATTTCGTATTTTCCATTTTTAACCATTCTTATTTAATGACCACTCTCTAATGCTCACTCATTTTTATATGAACCTGTACGTGATGGGTTTCTTACCTCACACACACACACATATATACATATACATCTATTTATTCATTCACATGCCCCGCAGTTTGTATGTCCCGCACTTTTTACATATATATTGATATATATAAATTCTTATCGAAGTCCATCGCATTCCTTTATACCCCTGCGTCTACACAGCCATGCCCGCACAAGAACACACTGTAAGGGCCGAACTAGCGCAACATAAACAATACACACCCCCCTAAACACATCGTAACCGAAGCGTAATACTTATTGCTGGAAGTGCATAGCTCCGCCCCTGAATTACATCATGAAGACCACACCCACAAGCGAGACGTCATCAAGGTCCTCAAACACAACATCAAGTCTGCACCCAGCAGACCATCTGTGGGCGGCATACCAACAAGATCAAACACACCATGACCGCAAAAGTACTTACCTGAGTGGCCGAACAAGTGCGGCACAAGTAAATACACCGCCCGCAAAACATCAAGAAGAACCATAAGAGTCACTACTGGATGTACTTAACTCCACCCACGAATTACATCACGAAGACCGCACCCACAAGAAAGACGTCAGCAAGGTCCTCGAACACATCATCTGAGCAGGTACCAAGCAGACCTCTTGTGGGCGTCATATCAACAATAACAACACGTGCATCCATGTCTCCGCCTCCCAGCCCCCACCCACGCCCCCCCACGCCCCCAGAGGCCGGAATTATCGCGCCCAAACAAACAGAATAAAAAGACACAATGATCACACCCACAATGTACTGACATATTGTCCTGATGAAGGGGGCAGTCCGCCCCTGAAACGCGTAGACCAATATAAATAAAGATCCACTTTATTTTATCTACCTGAGTCCTGTCTTCTGCAGCAGCGCCGCTTTCTATAAGGTTCACTTTTTATAACCTATCCATTACAAGAGGAAGGTATGAAACTCATGGAAGACACACCAGGATGGAGGGTTTAATAGTCCCATTACCAATCCTGGCACATATACAGTACAGACCAAAAGTTTTGACACACCTTCTTATTCAAAGAGTTTTCTTTATTTTCATGACTATGAAGGCATCAAAACTATGAATTAACACATGTGGAATTATATACATAACAAACAAGTGTGAAACAACTGAAAATATGCCATATTCTAGGTTCTTCAAAGTAGCCACCTTTTGCTTTGATTACTGCTTTGCACACTCTTGGCATTCTCTTGATGAGCACAAAAAGGGTAGATGACGGAGCCAATAATGCAAACAATAAACAGGTGGCAATGTTCCTTACCAGTAAAAATGAGTCCTTGGCTTGGCTCCTATTGTCTCTGTAGCTCAAGGTTCATCTCAAAGAATTCTCGATAACGGGCAGGTGGTTTACCTTTATTGGTCTGTTGGGATCTCCGCAAAGGCAGTTCCGAGTCTCCGGGAGTGGAGGTAGAGTCTGGGAGGATCAGCTGTCTGACTAGGTTCTGTAGACAGAGAAATCTCGGACACTGGCATCAGGACTCGAATTTGAGGTTGGAGAAACCACTGAAGGGGGTCAAGCATGGGAGGCAACCCTGTTGGTCTCGCTTTCTGAGGACAATGGCAGCTCGGGATATGTATCCTCTGTTCTTGGCTGCTCCTGAACAGGTTCCTGTAGACATTTCTTGAGCCTGTTATGATAGACTCGCTGAGTACCTTTATCCTCTCTCTGGATTTCGTAGACCTCTGATGGAGGGAATGGCCACTATTTTATATGGCTCACGCTCCCAGCGACTATCCAGCTTGCTTACTGGGTGATTGTTTTTTAGCCAGACCTGGTCTCCGGCCTCAGCTTGTGCATGCGTATCAGACTTGATGGTGTTGTTTGACTAAGTCCAGCACACCGTTGATCTGCTCGGCAGAGGTTGTGGTATCGCCAATATGTAGTTCGTCCCACCAGGGCTGTTCCAGCGGGTCTTTGGCTTCCTCCACTGTTTGGAGTGATTGTTGGGCCGCAGTAGGGTAATCCAGGATATCCTGCTGACGGATGTGGTATAGGCAGGCCACTGGATAGTGCTTTTTTAATTTCACAGCTTCATCACCTAGATTGACTAAGCGTATAGGTACCTTTCCTTGAGACACAGTGACCACGCTCCTAATAGCAGCTAGGACAAGGGGGTGATCCTGAAGATGAATTGGTTCCACAAGGGCCTGATAATCTTGACTTTGGATACCGATGCAAGCCGTGCACCATATCAGAGTCTCTGCGCCAGGCTGGAATTTGATAGGGTGAGCATCCTTAATGCGGACATGGCAGATTTTGCCCCATTGATTGCTGAATTTTTGTTGGGTGGCTAGCACTTGAATGGTCTGGTTTATAACCCATTGGGTTGCACAGGGTGTAGTCAGTAGGGTTTTCTTTAAGGCTTTCCGCACTTCAGGGTAACAGTTGCCGAGTACATTCATCCCCAGGACCACAGGGCAATTGTCATCATCTGGGACCTGAATCACAACTATCCCTTGGCATGGGAATTCCGTATCTTCAATCTGTAAGGTAGGTTCCCAATAACCTAGTATAGGCACTGGTTTGCCATTGATAGCTATGATGCGGAGCCAGGATTCAGAAGGTTGCATCAGCTGGGCTCCGATTCGGCATGTGTCAAATGCTGCTTGGCGGATGGTAGTTACTTGAGATCCGGTATCAATTAAAGCAGGAAACTTGACTCCATTGATGTCAACTTCAACCACGGGGCGGGCGTCCACATATCTAGGCATAAAGGCTGAATCTTTGGGACCTAGTATTCTTCCTCCCGAGGGGCGGTCCTAGACCTCATGGGATACCCGTTTAACGGACGACAGTCCTTTTCAGTGTGTCCATATCTCTGACAATGCAGGCATCGCTGTTTCCTAATGTTTTGATAACCGGGGTCTGACAACCTACTGACCGGCTGGCGCCGATATTGTTGTAGACCAGGCATAGGGCGGTCTCTGTTTGCAGAAGTCCCTTTCCCACCTTGGGTTGCTGTTCTAGTCGCTCTGTTTCCTCATCCTCTTCATATTCTCAGCTAAGAGGGAGACTTGAGCGGTCAGAGCTGCTACAGCATCTGAAACGGGTGCCTGAGCCCCATGCTCAGCTATTTGACTGTGAGTAGCAGGCCGTAGTGTGGGCCCTGCCCTCTTGTTTTCAGGAGGTTCAGCTTGGTGACTTTCCCCTAGGATGCCAATAGCAAGTTCCTTAAAGTCCAAGAAAAGGGTATCTGGGTGCAGCTCCCTGTAACTGGCCAATCAGGATTTCCACTTTTTGATATTGTGCTTAGAGATGTCCCGAACTATTTGCCGGCGAATAGTTCCCGGCGAACATCGCTTGTTCGCGTTCACCACGGCGGGCGAACATATGCAATGTTCGGTCTGCCTCCTATTCGTCATCATTGTGTAAACTTTGACCCTGTACCTCACAGTCAGCAGACACATTCCAGCCAATCAGCAGCAGACCCTCCCTCCCAGACACTCCCACCTCCCGGACAGCATTCATTTTAGATTCATTCGGAAGCTGCATTCTCAGTGAGAGGAGGGACAGTGCTGCTGCTGATGATTCAATAGGGAAATCGATAGCTAGGCCAGTGTATTCAGTGTCCACTCCAGTCCTGAAGGACTCATCTGATCTCTGCTGTAAGGACAGCACCCTAAAAAGCCCTTTTTAGGGCTAGAACATCAGTTTGCTTTTTTTTCCCTGTGTAATCTAATTGCAGTTTCCTGCCAGCGTGTGTGTCAGGCTCACAGCGTATACTGTGCCCACTTGCCCAGTGCCACCACTCATGTCTGGTGTCACAGTAGCTTGCATTTAAAAAATAAAAATAATTTTTTTTTGACTGTAATATAATAGCAGTCAGTTGCCGGCACGCGCGTGTGTTTCAGGCCCTGCAAGTGCACAGTGTCACCAGTGCAACTCATATCTGGTGTAACAGTAGATTACATATAAAAAAAATAATATTTTGATTGTGAATAAATAGCAGTCAGTTGCCTGCACGTGTTTGTGTGTTTAAGGCCTCTTTCACACTTGCGTTGTCCGGATCCGGCGTGTACTCCACTTGCCGGAATTACACTCCGGATCCGGAAAAACGCAAGTGTACTGAAAGCATTTGAAGACGGAACCGTCTTCCAAATGCGTTCAGTGTTACTATGGCAGCCAGGACGCTATTAAAGTCCTGGTTGCCATAGTAGTAGTGGGGAGCGGGGGAGCGGTATACTTACCGTCCGTGCGGCTCCCCGGGCGCTCCAGAATGACGTCAGAGCGCCCCATGCGCATGGATGACGTGATCCATGTGATCACATGATCCATGAGCTTGGGGCGCCCTGACGTCACTCTGGAGCGCCCGGGGAGCCGCACGGACGGTAAGTACACTGCTCCCCGCTCCCCACTACACTTTACCATGGCTGCCAGGACTTTAGCGTCCCGGCAGCCATGGTAACCACTCTGAAAAAGCTAAATGTCGGATGCGGCAATGCGCCGAAACGACGTTTAGCTTAAGGCCGGATCCGGATCAATGCCTTTCAATGGGCATTAATTCCGGATCCGGCCTTGCGGCAAGTGTTCCGGATTTTTGGCCGGAGCAAAAAGCGCAGCATGCTGCGGTATTTTCTCCGGCCAAAAAACGTTCCGTTCCGGAACTGAAGACATCCTGATGCATCCTGAACGGATTTCTCTCCATTCAGAATGCATTAGGATAATCCTGATCAGGATTCTTCCGGCATAGAGCCCCGGCGACGGAACTCTATGCCGGAAGACAATAACGCAGGTGTGAAAGAGCCCTAAGGCCCTGCTGCAAGTGCATAGTGTCACCAGCGCAACTCATATCTGGTGTCACAGTAGCTTGCACGCATAGTACAACTAAACTGATCTAAAAAAAAATGACAGGCAGAGGCAGGCCACCCCGCAGGGGCCGTCGTGGTCGTGGTGCTGTGATTCCCTTTGGCCCTAGAATAATGCCCAGTGTTCAGAGGCCACGAACGCTGAACTCGAAAAGTTCTGAGGACATAGTTGACTGGCTAACACAGGACACCCAATCTTCTACAGCTTCTGCTCGGAACCTTGACGCACCATCCTCCTCCAGCTCAGCTTCCGGCACCTCTCAAGTTACCACTCGCCCGCCTGCCGCCGCCACCAACACTAGCACCACAGCCGCTTCACTTGATCTCTCAGAGGAGTTATTTACACATCAGTTGGAAGAAATGAGTGATGCGCAACCATTATTGCCAGAGGATGTAGATAACAGGGATATGTCTCAGTCAGGCAGCATTACACACATGGACGTACGGTGTGATGATGATGATGATAATGTTGTACCCGCTGCTGCTTCTTTTGCTGAGTTGTCATATACAAGTGAAGCAGTTGATGATGACGATGTGTCCGTGGATGTCACGTGGGTAACCGCTCGAAGAGAAGAAGAACAGGGGGAAAGTTCAGATGGGGAGACAGAGAGGAGGAAGAGGAGACGAGTTGGAATCAGGGGGAGGTCGTCGCAAGGAGCTAGTGGCACAGTCAGACAGCATGTATCGGCACCCGGGGTCAGCCAGACAGCACACCAATCAACGCATGCTGTTGCCACCACCAGAATGCCGTCATTGCAGAGCTCATTAGTGTGGCATTTTTTTTGTGTGTCTGACTCTGACAACAGCAATGCCATTTGCAACCTAAAGAAACAGAGTCGTGGGAAGTCCAACACCCACCTAGGTACAACTACTTTGCGAAGGCACATGATCGCACATCACAAACGCCTATGGGATCAACACATAAGTACAAGCAGCACACAAACTCAAAGCCGCCATCCTCCTCCTGGTCCAGCATCTTCAGCCACGTCAACCACTGCTGTCCTCCTTGCCCCCTTTCAACCATCCGCCACTCCGTCTCTCACCTTCAGCAGTTCCTGCTCATCTGCCCACAGTCAGGTGTCTGTCAAGGACATGTTTGAGCGTAAGAAGCCAATGTCACAAAGTCACCCCCTTGCCCGGCGTCTGACAGCTGGCTTGTCTGAACTCTTAGCCCGCCAGCTTTTACCATACAAGCTGGTGGAGTCTGAGGCCTTCAAAAAATTTGTAGCTATTGGGACACCGCAGTGGAAGGTACCCGGCCGAAATCCCCAACCTGTACTCGATTGTGCAAAAGGAAGTAATGGCATGTCTGGCACACAGTGTTGGGGCAAGGGTCCATCTGACCACTGATACCTGGTCTTCAAAGCACGGTCAGGGCAGGTATATCACCTACACTGCGCATTGGGTAAACCTGCTGACGGCTGCCAAGCATGGAATGCGTGGCTCTGCAGAGGAGTTGGTGACACCGCCACGACTTGCAGGCAGGCCTGCTACCACCTCCTCTACTCCTCCTACTCCATCCTCTTCCATAACCTCCTCGGCTGAGTCCTCTTCTGCTGCTGCGTCTTGCTCCACATCAACGGCACCCCCCCAGCTCCCCAGGGGCTATTCCACATCCCGGATACGACAGTGTCACGCTGTCTTGGGGTTGCCTGAAAGCAGAGAGTCACACCGGACCAGCACTCCTGTCCGCCCTGAATGCACAGGTGGATCAGTGGCTGACTCTGCACCAACTGGAGATCGGCAAAGTAGTGTGTGACAACGGAAGCAATTTGTTGGCGGCATTGAATTTGGACAAGTTGACACATGTGCCGTGCATGACACATGTGTTGAATCTGATCGTACAACGCTTTGTGCATAAGTACCCAGGCTTACAGGACGTCCTCAAGAAGGCCAGGAAGGTGTGTGGCCATTTCAGGCATTCCTACATGGCCATGGCGCACTTTTCAGATAGGGAACCAATATATAGCCCAAAATAAGTTTAGGGCCCACCCCTGATTGTAGCATGAAAACCGACCAGAAGGAGTGGGTCAATAGAGTACAAACAAAACACTTGTGGTACCAAAGTAATCCAAAAGTAACACAACTTTATTAGAAAATCACACAAGACATGATTGACACAAATCACAAAAAAACATTTGATACAGGTCACAATACATGAACATATTAAAAACCAAGAGGACCGATGGTGGACTGCTGGTATATATTAATAAAGTGCACGTGCAATAGTCTTGATTGGTCATCAGTACAAAGTGTGTTACACCTCACCACTATGGCTACAAATTACATAATCCAACCCATATGCATATATTATACAACAGATACCAAAATTTGGGGGTGATAATACACACCAAAATAGCTAACTGAGGCAAATGGTGATTAGAATAATAATAAGCACATAGGAAATACAGACCAAACAGCTTAGTATACCACACAAAAACACCACCGGTCCGCTCCCCAACGCACGTTTCGCGTTTAGCTTTTTCAAGGGGTATTAGCTAGTGTGATGAAGATAGTCCCTTAAGTAGGTGGAGCGGCCATGTCATATTTGCTGATAGGCTGATGTTAATCAAAACACTGGTGTCATTGGCTGGCCCGTCATCCATCTGTTTTAACTCACCTGAATGGTATAACACGGTGAATGCTCTTTACATGGCGCCCGACACTCTGCCATGAACGCCGTGCTGGAAGCCACGCCCAGCCGGTCCGGAGGAGGAGAGTCACGCAATTACTGCGCGACGATCGTCATCCAGGATCGGCGCATGCGCAGACCGTCGGCCGCATCGCATCCACCATATTAGGTGAGGGCATCTGGATCGGCCACTATTACAATTGCATACCATAAGATTGTGCTGTCAATGCTCGAACTCAGCACAATCAAAACCTAAGTTGGCATCCTATGTAAATGTATAATGGCACAATTAGACCTATTTCAATAAAATTTGAGATGCGTGGATAAAGCACCCACCAGGCTAAATAGAACCCATAGGCAATTATCATGAGGAAAAAACGAGTCAGGTGAAACACATTCCTAGTCCCATCTAGGGTGCAAGGTATATTTTACGCACAGGTGGATGAGTGGCTGACTCCGCACCAACTGGAGATCGGCAAAGTGGTGTGTGACAACGGAAGCAATTTGTTGGCGGCATTGAATTTGGGCAAGTTGACACATGTGCCGTGCATGACACATGTGTTGAATCTGATCGTACAACGCTTTGTGCATAAGTACCCAGGCTTACAGGACGTCCTCAAGCAGGCCAGGAAGGTGTGTGGCCATTTCAGGCGTTCCTACACGTCCATGGCGCACTTTTCAGATATCCAGCGGCGAAACAACATGCCAGTGAGGCGCTTGATTTGCGACAGCCCGACACGTTGGAATTCAACACTCCTAATGTTCGACCGCCTGCTCCAACAAGAAAAAGCCGTCAACGAGTATTTGTATGACTGGGGTGCTAGGACAGCCTCTGCGGAGATGGGTATTTTTTTGCCACGTTACTGGACGCTCATGCGCAATGCCTGTAGGCTCATGCGTCCTTTTGAGGAGGTGACAAACCTAGTCAGTCGCACCGAAGGCACCATCAGCGACATCATCCCATTTGTTTTCTTCCTGGAGCGTGCCCTGCGAAGAGTGCTGGATCAGGCCGTAGATGAGCGTGAAGAGGAAGAGTTGTAGTCACCATCACCACCAGAAACAGCCTTATCAGCATCGCTTGCTGTACCTGCGGCAACGCTGGAAGAGAAGTCTGAGGAAGAGGAGTCAGAGGAGGAATGTGGCTTTGAGGAGGAGGAGGAAGACCAACCACAGCAGGCATCCCAGGGTGCTCATTGTCACCTATCTGGTACCCGTGGTGTTGTACGTGGCTGGGGGGAAGAACATACCTTCAGTGAGATCACTGAGGACGACGAACGGGACATGAGTAGCTCGGCATCCAACTTTGTGCAAATGGGGTCTTTCATGCTGTCGTGCCTGTTGAGGGACCCTCGTATAAAAAGGCTGAAGGAGAACGACCTGTACTGGGTGGCCATGCTACTAGACCCCCGGTATAAGCAGAAAGTGCCTGAAATGTTACCGAATTAGCGCAAGTCGGAAAGGATGCAGCAGTTCCAAAATAAATTAAAAAGTATGCTTTACACAGCGTATAAGGGTGATGTCACAGCACAACGGGAATCTAACAGGGGAAGAGGTGAAAGTAATCCTCCTCCTACCACGACCACGCCGGCAAGGACAGGACGCTTTACAGATGTGTTGTTGATGGAGGACATGCGGAGCTTTTTAAGTCCTACGCATCGCCACAGCCCTTCGGGGTCCACCCTCAGAGAACGACTCGACTAGCAGACTACTTCGCCATAACTGCATATATCGAGGAGCGATGAACCCCTTGACTACTGGGTGTGCAGGCTTGACCTGTGGCCTGAGCTATCCCAATTTGCGATAGAACTTCTTGTCTGCCCCACTTTAAGTGTCCTGTCAGAAAGGACCTTCAGTGCAGCAGGAGGTATTGTCACTGAGAAGAGAAGTCGCCTAGGTCAAAAAAGTCTAGATTACCTTACCTTTATTAAGATGAATGAGGCATGGATCCCGAAGGGACTGACAGTGGGCGATACATTCGACTAAAACAGGCCTGATGAGATGAGCTGCCTTGGGCTAAAAATGGTCCACACGCTGCTGTATTTTATCTCTGAATGCCGGATGACTTGCGTGACTTATCCGCCACCAACTAGGGTTCAAGCCGCAATGTTTTAGTGCACTTTCTGCCTGGAAAATATAAATTTTTCCGGCTGCAACAATCCCAATTTTTCAGGCATGTGTACATGCCTAATTTTTCTGGCCTCTGGTGCTGCACTGTGGCTGCAAAAACAAAACAAAAAAAAAGGCACATACATGTGTCAATTCCCCTTCATGATTGTTACCTTGTTGTGGTAAAGGGGCTTGCGTATCACAATGAAGCGATCACCTCTATGAGTGTGTTGGCAATGGCAATGTTGGCACACCCCAGATGATAAGGTTGTCGCTTCATTGTGAACAGACCAAAAGCGATCGGCTGGATAATTTTGCATAGAAAAAACATTAATTTTTATTGTGATCATCTAAGGTGATCATTATAGCCTACTAGGCCAACAATGGGCCCACACTGCAGAATCATTGTTTTCTGGGTCACTTAACTGTCACTGAACTACCTCAGCACGACCATAGGCTTTGAAAAAACCCCATCGCCTGCAATCTCCCAAACGTGCGCACGAGCACAGTCATCACTACACCAAGATTGACGCATAGAGGAATAAAATTTATGTCATGAGTGTGTCAACTATTGACAACTCTTTGCGGTTGTCTAAAATCTATTCCATACACGTCACGTCCCCTGATAGGGGACGTAACAGGGATTAAACTGATAGGAATAGTACTTCTTAACATACCACTCATATCTGGTAGCACAGTAGATTGCACGCGCAGTGCCCCAAATTGGAAGTAGGAGCACCGACCAAGCATCTTTTTCCATCTCCCGATTCCTAAAATCTATTCCATACACGTCCCCTGATAGGGGACGTAACAGGGATTAAACTGATAGGAATAGTACTACTTAACATGCCTTATAATAATAATAATAATAATAATAATAATACTAGTGGACGTAACAGGGATTAAACTGATAGGAGTAGTACTACTTAACACACCTTATAATAACGCAGAGAGAGGCAACGCAGAGAGAGGAGTCTGAAGAAGAGGAGTCAGAGGAGGAAGGTGGCTTTGAGGAGGTGGAAGACCAACCACAGCAGGCGTCCCAGGGGGCTTGTTGTCACCCTTCGGGGACCCTTGGTGTTGTATGTGGCTGGGTGGAGGAAGAGACCTTCAATGACGTCAGTGAGGACAAGGAACGGGACATGGCTAGCTTGGTATCCAACCTTGTGCAAATGGGGAGTTTGCGGTTGTGCAAATGGACTGTTTGCGGTTGTTTGCGGTGCGTTAAATGGGGAGTTTGGTCTGTCACTGTAAAGCGGGCGTAACCCTTACACTACCTGATCGATACAACATCATACCTGATCGTATGCACTGTCACTCTAGAGGTGGATGAAGAGGCCGAGACTGCAGCAGAAGAGGAAGCAGGAGGAGTCAGAGACCTTTCTTGAGGTGTCTACTCCACTGCAGCTCGTGCTTTGCAACTAGATGCCTGGTCATGCAAGTTGTGCTCAGGTTGAGAACGTTTATGCCTCGCTTCAGGCTCTGATTGCACAGCATGCAAACCACTCGTGTCTTGTCGTCAGCACATTGTCTGAAGAACTGCCATGCCAGGGAACTCCTTGTGTAGTGTACGGGGACTGTAATGCCCGTCACTACAAAAGGGTCACTTGGTGTGCTGTCGTGCCCCCTTATTTATGGGGAAGTTGGTATAAGTCATCTTTATAAAATGTAATGTAATGTAATGCTATGTATTTCCCTGTTACTGTGAAACGTGCATGTACAGGCCTGCTAGGGGTGTCATTTCAGCTCTTAGTCACTAGAGGGAGCTAGTGAGCCCTAGTTTATATAAGGCCCAGTCAGGGAAAGGAAGGTCAGTCTAGTCTAGAGTTGTAGTTGGAGACTAGACTATGTCAGAGTCAAGTCCAGGCCGGAAGCCTGCAGACCAAGAGAGGGTATTGCTGTCCCTGTAACCGGGTTCCAGATTCAAAGAGAAGGTTCCCCTCCTGAGTTCACCTATGCAGAAGCAGGAACACCTCAGTTAAAGAGCCTGAGGAAGCTGAGAGAGAGACAGAGGCATGTCAAGGAAAGCAAGAGGTACTCAAGACAACAGAGGAGGTACTTGATAAAGATAAAACCAAGGATATACGCCAGAGCTAGGGTATTGGGCCTTGGAGAAGAGTTTATATGTTCCAGGATCAGTCAGGAATAGAGTGCAAGCTGCCTGTACTGCAAGTCCTGTGTTTAACACTCTGAAGTCACCTTGCTATACATATATTGCCTGCATCAACTGTATTGAAAATCAACTGTCTGCAAAGGAACTGCGTTTCCGTTAATGTCCCTATATGATGACTACTAAAGTTTGAGTTCTGCTTTAACATCACGTGGTTCCTCAGTTATTCCTGCTATCAGCAAACGGCATGCCACCGTTTAATTGGCACTGGCGTAACGAACATTTCTCATCATCACCTGCCTTGCAGAGAGTCAGCCGTCTCAGGTTAGTGTCTATTGCACTACAACACCCAGGAACACTATTACACCTAACTTGAGTACGCTGCACCTCTCTTTTGGCGTCACGAACAGGATACGCACGCTTTCTAGTGCAAGAAGCGTGAACTTTGTGCCTTATACAGTTGCCCTGTGACCAAAGTGACAAATTGCCTGTTTATTTAAAGTGGACTTTGTGGACTGAAAATCCTACCCAAAGTGTACCTAAAACCTCTAAAAAGCGCTATGCAGTGTTGCGCTATCAAGAGGAAGAAAATCGCCACATTGGAGTGTGGTTTTATGGACTTTTCATCATCCTGCTTGCTGTCAGTGAATAGACAGCGTTTATACCCAAAGATGGCCGCTGAGGCTACTGAAATAGCTGCTGCGTCATCTTCGTCCCGAAAAGGCGGGAAAAATTGGCGCCTTTCTGAGGAAATAGCGGGAAGGAGTTCAAGGTCAGGCGCCACTGCTTATCTGGACATTTGCATGTCGGCTAGCATGGACTCCGCCTTCCATATACTGGAATACCTGGGGGGCGGCCTCCCAGTGCAAGGGGAGGAGCTGGCTGATCTAATTGACGCGACCCTATTGCTCTCCAGAGAAGGATTGAGCATGTTGGAGAGTGAACAGAGCTTTGCTGCAACGTCCGTGCCTGAGATCCCAAAAATGAATGATATTGGTGTAGAGCCAGAGGAGGCTCCACCGGCCTACTCTCCGGGACCGGAGAAACCCGCCTGCCCGCCACGGGAGAAAGAACCAGAGCCCTGCTATGGCTCTTGGAGAGACTTCTTTCAGCCCTCTTTCAAGTGGTCCTCACTAATGGCAGAGATCCGGGAGGCCGCTATAAAGCGGAATACAAAGACTAAAATCTATTATGAGGAACTGACCAAGACTATCCATGAACGACACACCAACACCCAACCCCGCCTGGAAAGGAGAAAGGGGTTGGTGGTGTCCTTTGACAAAGCCCGTGGCTACGGGTTCATCCAAGATTACCTGACTGGCAGAGACCTATATGTTAACAGAAGATCTGTCAAGAGAGACTACCTCCCTTCCTATCAGCACAGCCTCCGCGAGGGAGAGGAAGTGGAGTTCACCCCTGCCGAGAGCCTGAGAGGCCCTTATGCAACTGCTGTGACCCGTCCCAAGCGAGAACCTGAGGACTGGGAGGCAGAAGAAGAAGACTACTCTGGCTGCGAGCGGGAACCGGAACGCTCTCCAGAGCCGGCCCATCACGCCTTCCAGGAGCGGAGCTCCTTCTTTGGGCCTAACGTCTTCTGGCAGCCAACCGTGTTGGAAAAATGGGTGAGCCCATATCCTTCCCCCGAGCTGCCTCGTCGGGAGAAGACCATACAAGATATGGAAAACTTAAAAGGACTTCGCAATACCTTTGAGAACATCCGGAGGGGTCGGAGACCCGATGCATCACCAGAACCTGCAGAGGCCGAGTCCGCGCCATCGTTGACTGTACCTGCGCCGGCGGCGCCAGCAGATGACAGCGACTCTGACACGGAGGGCATCGGTGAACAGATTGTCCGGCTGGAGGAGAAGTTGCGGGAGCTGCGCAAGATCGCGACCGCCAGGATCCAGACGCCGCCAAAGAAGGACGAGGTAAGGGTGCCTGTCACCACCCGTAAACCACCGTCTGCTAATGTTGCTCCGTCAAGGCCCCAAGGAAGACCCGTTATTCCTGTGAGTTGCTACACCGAGCCCACCGGACCGCTTGCGGCGGCGGTACCAGCTGTCTTACATCCCACAATTATCATGCCGGGACCAGTACGGTCCACCCAAGGGTTTACCCCTAGGCCCATGGGGCCAATACCTATTAGGGGCCCCTTTACCTTGCAGCTGCCCCCTAACACCGTTATGTGGGCCCATCCTCCTGTAGAGGACTACTACAGGCCGTATTTGCCAGCAGAGCCGGATAATGATGACATACCCCTGTGAATCAGCCTGCTAGGCCTTTGATTTATTTCACCAAAGAATGATGTTATTAACCCTTCCAGGACAGGAGTCCTATGTTTCCTGGTCGTTTGTTGCTGCTGCCAGTTCATCCACGGCTCAGTGGTAGGTGTTAACCACTAAAATCACAAGGTCAACAAAGCCAAGTTTGTTTCCAGGATCTCCTGCCTGCTTTTGCTATCCCACGCCAAGTTGTGCCTGTTCCTGAGTTGCACCTTTTACCCTTAACCCCCTTTTCAGGTTGATCAGGGGTATTACAGCACTTGTTTTATATTCTACAACTTTATTGTGCAACTTGATACTAAGGAACCGTGCCCGGAGACAGACTCAAAAGAACCTGAGCCTCTGAGATTTTTGCTCTTTTAAAAGGAAATGTGCCCAGAGATGGACTCCACCGCACGAGAGCCTCTGTGATTTATAGGGAAATAACCTGGGTACGGACTCATGTTTGTTCTTTGAGCCTCCAAGAACTTTTATACTGTTTTATCTATTTTGCTGTTCTATTATGGACTTATTCATTGTCATGGACTATCCTGGTCATAATGTTACGCTGTGCCAGGTCAGCGTCCCAGTTCCATTCACTATCCTGAGAAGAAGAGAACGACGCCCCTTGTCACCACCCTTCACCTTTGCCAATTGGACCTGATATGAATGTAAATGCAGATGAATTACATATATGTATGCCTGCATGTCTCTTTTTCTGTTTCAGGTAGAGATTCCAGTTGGGCGAGCCCTGATGGAGTACGAGGTCGTACTCAGCTTAAAGCAGTGGGGTATGTAGTGTACGGGGACTGTAATGCCCGTCACTACAAAAGGGTCACTTGGTGTGCTGTCGTCCCCCCTTATTTATGGGGAAGTTGGTATAAGTCATCTTTATAAAATGTAATGTAATGTAATGCTATGTATTTCCCTGTTACTGTGAAACTTGCATGTACAGGCCTGCTAGGGGTGTCATTTCAGCTCTTAGTCACTAGAGGGAGCTAGGGAGCCCTAGTTTATATAAGGCCCAGTCAGGGAAAGGAAGGTCAGTCTAGTCTAGAGTTGTAGTTGGAGACTAGACTATGTCAGAGTCAAGTCCAGGCCGGAAGCCTGCAGACCAGGAGAGGGTATTGCTGTCCCTGTAACCGGGTTCCAGATTTAAAGAGAAGGTTCCCCTCCTGAGTTCACCTATGCAGAAGCAGGAACACCTCAGTTAAAGAGCCTGAGGAAGCTGAGAGAGAGACAGAGGCATGTCAAGGAAAGCAAGAGGTACTCAAGACAACAGAGGAGGTACTTGATAAAGATAAAACCAAGGATATACGCCAGAGCTAGGGTATTGGGCCTTGGAGAAGAGTTTATATGTTCCAGGATCAGTCAGGAATAGAGTGCAAGCTGCCTGTACTGCAAGTCCTGTGTTTAACACTCTGAAGTCACCTTGCTATACATATATTGCCTGCATCAACTGTATTGAAAATCAACTGTCTGCAAAGGAACTGCGTTTCCGTTAATGTCCCTATATGATGACTACTAAAGTTTGAGTTCTGCTTTAACATCACGTGGTTCCTCAGTTATTCCTGCTATCAGCAAACGGCGTGCCACCGTTTAATTGGCACTGGCGTCACGAACATTTCTCATCATCACCTGCCTTGCAGAGAGTCAGCCGTCTCAGGTTAGTGTCTATTGCACTACAACACCCAGGAACACTATTACACCTAACTTGAGTACGCTGCACTTGGAGCTGGCTTTGGTGTGCTCAGTCCCTTGCTGCGGTGGGCAGTAGCAGGCGTACTGTCTAGGAGACGGCCGCTCCACTTTTGCACCCTGCTCCCTCTTCTGCTATGCTGGTGGCTCTGTGCGACCACCGCCTCTTCCTCCGAACTACACAGGCCATATGGGGTCGAGGACCTCATCGTCCTTCACATCATCTTCCACCCAGTCTTCACCCCTGCCCTCCTTGTCGGTCTGGACACTTTCGAAAGCCCCAGCAGTTGGCACCTATGTTTTGTCATCATCCGAGACGTGCTGCGATGGTCCTTCCATGTACTTATCTTGAAAGATAAGTGGTTGGGCATCGATGCACTCAATCTCTTCCACTTCTGGGGCAGGGATAGGTGGATGGCCCAAAATGGCTGTTTTTCAAATAACAGAATAGAACCACAGTATCTAAAGTGTGTATCTCACACGTACAGATGTAGACTAGGCCACAATTAAAGATTTTTGCCCAACATTCGTGTTTTTCTAATAGCAGAATAGAACCACAGAATCTAAAGTGCGTATCTCACACGTACAGATCCAAACTAGGCCGCAATTAAAGATTTTTGCCAAAATTGGTTGTTTTATTAATAGCAGAATAGAACCACAGTATCTAAAGGGTGTATCTTAAACGTACAGATGCAAACTAGGCCGCAATTAAATATTTTTGCCCAAAATGGGTGTTTTTTATTAGCAGAATAGAACCACAGTATGTAAAGAGTGTATCTCACACGTACAGATCCAGACTAGGCCGCAATTAAAGATTTTTTCAAAGCCAGAAAATTATTGAAGTATTTCAAACTTGTTTTTAATAGAGTTGAGCGAACACCTGGATGTTCGGGTTCGAGAAGTTCGGCCGAACTTCCCGGAAATGTTCGGGTTCGGGATCCGAACCCGACCCGAACTTTGTCCCGAACCCGAACCCCATTGAAGTCAATGGGGACCGGAACTTTTCGGCACTAAAAAGGCTGTAAAACAGCCCAGGAAAGAGCTAGAGGGCTGCAAAAGGCAGCAACATGTACGTAAATCCCCTGCAAACAAATGTGGATACGGAAATGAATTAAAATAAAAATAAAAAAAATAAAAATTAACCAATATCAATTGGACAGAGGTCCCATATCAGAGAATCTGGCTTCACGTCAGCAGAGAATCAGTCTCTTCATGCCATAGCAGAGAATCTGGCTTCATGTCAGCAGAGAATCAGTCTTCATGTCATAGCAGAGAATCAGGCTTCACATCACCCACCACTGGAACAGGCCACTGTCACATATTTAGGTCCAGGCACCCAGGCAGAGGAGAGAGGTCCCATTACAGAGAATCTGGCTTCATGTCAGCACAGAATCAGTCTTCATGTCATAGCAGAGAATCAGGCTTCACGTCACCCACCACTGGAACAGGCCACTGTCACATATTTAGGCCAAGGCACCCAGACAGAGGAGAGAGGTCCCGTAACAGAGAATCTGGCTTCATGTCAGCAGAGAATCAGTCTTCATGTCATAGCAGAGAATCAGGCTTCACGTCACCCCCCACTGGAACAGGCCACTGTCACATATTTAGGCCCAGGCACCCAGGCAGAGGAGAGAGGTCCCGTAACAGAGAATCTGGCTTCATGTCAGCAGAGAATCAGTCTTCATGTCATAGCAGAGAATCAGGCTTCACGTCACCCACCACTGGAACAGGCCACTGTCACATATTTAGGCCCAGGCACCCAGGCAGAGGAGAGAGGTCCCATAACAGAGAATCTGGCTTCATGTCAGCACAGAATCAGTCTTCATGTCATAGCAGAGAATCAGGCTTCACGTCACCCACCACTGGAACAGGCCACTGTCACATATTTAGGTCCCGGCACCCAGACAGAGGAGAGAGGTCCCGTAACAGAGAATCTGGCTTCATGTCAGCAGAGAATCAGTCTTCATGTCATAGCAGAGAATCAGGCTTCACGTCACCCACCACTGGAACAGGCCACTGTCACATATTTAGGCCCAGGCACCCAGGCAGAGGAGAGAGGTCCCGTAACAGAGAATCTGGCTTCATGTCAGCAGAGAATCAGTCTTCATGTCATAGCAGAGAATCAGGCTTCACGTCACCCACCACTGGAACAGGCCACTGTCACATATTTAAGCCCCGGCACCCAGACAGAGGAGAGAGGTCCCGTGACAGAGAATCTGGCTTCATGTCAGCACAGAATCAGTCTTCATGTCATAGCAGAGAATAAGGCTTCACGTCACCCACCACTGGAAGAGGCCACTGTCACATATTTAGGCCCAGGCACCCAGGCAGAGGAGAGAGGTCCCGTAACAGAGAATCTAGCTTCATGTCAGCAGAGAATCAGTCTTCATGTCATAGCAGAGAATCAGGCTTCACGTCACCCACCACTGGAACAGGCCACTGTCACATATTTAGGCCCAGGCACCCAGGCAGAGGAGAGAGGTCCCGTAACAGAGAATCTGGCTTCATGTCAGCAGAGAATCAGTCTTCATGTCATAGCAGAGAATCAGGCTTCAGGTCACCCACCACTGGAACAGGCCACTGTCACATATTTAGGCCCAGGCACCCAGACAGAGGAGAGAGGTCCCGTTACAGAGAATCTGGCTTCATGTCAGCACAGAATCAGTCTTCATGTCATAGCAGAGAATCAGGCTTCACGTCACCCACCACTGGAACAGGCCACTGTCACATTATTAGACCCCGGCACCCAGACAGAGGAGAGGTTCATTCAACTTTGGGTTGCCCCGCAATATAATGGTAAAATTAAAATAAAAATAGGATTGAATGAGGAAGTGCCCTGGAGTACAATAATATATTGTTAAGGGGAGGTAGTTAATGTCTAATCTGCACAAGGGATGGACAGGTCCTGTGGGATCCATGCCTGGTTCATTTTTATGAACGTCAGCTTGTCCACATTGGCTGTAGACAGGCGGCTGCGTTTGTCTGTAATGACGCCCCCTGCCGTGCTGAATACTCGTTCAGACAAAACGCTGGCCGCCGGGCAGGCCAGCACCTCCAAGGCATAAAAGGCTAGCTCTGGCCACGTGGACAATTTGGAGACCCAGAAGTTGAATGGGGCCGAACCATCAGTCAGTACGTGGAGGGGTGTGCACAGGTACTGTTCCACCATCTTATTGAAATGTTTCCTCCTGCTAACACGTTCCGTATCAGGTGGTGGTCCAGTTAGCTGTGGCGTGGTGACAAAACTTTTCCACATCTCTGCCATGCTAACCCTGCCCTCAGAGGAGCTGGCCGTGACACAGCTGCGTTGGCGACCTCTTGCTCCTCCTCTGCCTTCGCCTTGGGCTTCCACTGGTTCCCCTGTGACATTTGGGAATGCTCTCAGTAGGGCGTCTACCAATGTGCGCTTGTACTCGCGCATCTTCCTATCACGCTCCAGTGTAGGAAGTAAGGTGGGCACATTGTCTTTGTACCGGGGATCCAGCAGGGTGGCAACCCAGTAGTCCGCACACGTTAAAATGTGGGCAACTCTGCTGTCGTTGCACAGGCACTGCAGCATGTAGTCGCTCATGTGTGCCAGGCTGCCCAGAGGTAAGGACAAGCTGTCCTCTGTGGGAGGCGTATCGTCATCGTCCTGTGTTTCCCCCCAGCCACGCACCAGTGATGGGCCCGAGCTGCGTTGGGTGCCAGCCCAATGTGAACCTGCTTTATCCTCATCCTCCTCCACCTCCTCCTCATCCTCGTCCTCCTCGTCCTCCAGTAGTGGGCCCTGTCTGGCCACATTTGTACCTGGCCTCTGCTGTTGCAAAAAAACTCCCTCTGAGTCACTTCGAAGAGACTGGCCTGAAAGTGCTAAAAATGACCCCTCTTCCTCCTCTTCCTCCTGGGACACCTCCTCTTCCATCATCGCCCTAAGTGTTTTCTCAAGGAGACATAGAAGTGGTATTGTAACGCTGATAACGGCGTCATCGCCACTGGCCATGTTGGTGGAGTACTCGAAACAGTGCAACAGGGCACACAGGTCTCGCATGGAGGCCCAGTCATTGGTGGTGAAGTGGTGCTGTTACGCAGTGCGATTGACCCGTGCGTGCTGCAGCTGAAACTCCACTATGGCCTGCTGCTGCTCGCACAGTCTGTCCAGCATGTGCAAGGTGGAGTTCCACCTGGTGGGCACGTCGCATATGAGGCGGTGAGCGGGAAGGCCGAAGTTACGCTGTAGCGCAGACAGGCGAGCAGCGGCAGGGTGTGAACGCCGGAAGCGTGAACAGACGGCCCGCACTTTATGCAGCAGCTCTGACATGTCGGGGTAGTTGTGAATGAACTTCTGCACCACTAAATTCAGCACATGCGCCAGGCAAGGGATGTGCGTCAAACCGGCTAGTCCCAGAGCTGCAACGAGATTTCGCCCATTATCGCACACCACCAGGCCAGGCTTGAGGCTCACTGGCAGCAACCACTCGTCGGTCTGTTGTTCTATACCCCCCCACAACTCCTGTGCGGTGTGGGGCCTGTCCCCCAAATATATGAGTTTCAGAACGGCCTGCTGACGTTTACCCCGGGCTGTGCTGAAGTTGGTGGTGAAGGTGTGTGGCTGACTGGATGAGCAGGTGGAAGAAGAGGAGGAGGAAGCTGAGGAGGAGGAGGAGGAGACAGGAGGCAAAGAATGTTGCCCTGCGATCCTTGGCGGCGGAAGGACGTGCGCCAAACAGCTCTCCACCTGGGGCCCAGCCGCCACTACATTTACCTAGTGTGCAGTTAGGGAGATATAGCGTCCCTGGCCGTGCTTACTGGTCCACGTATCTGTGGTTAGGTGGACCTTGCCACAGATGGCGTTGCGCAGTGCACACTTGATTTTATCGGATACTTGGTTGTGCAAGGATGGCACGGCTCTCTTGGAGAAGTAGTGCCGGCTGGGAACAACATACTGTGGGACAGCAAGCGACATGAGCTGTTTGAAGGCGTGTGTGTCCACCAGCCTAAATGACAGCATTTCATAGGCCAGTAGTTTAGAAATGCTGGCATTCAGGGCCAGGGATCGAGGGTGGCTAGGTGGGAATTTACGCTTTCTCTCAAATGTTTGTGAGATGGAGAGCTGAACGCTGCCGTGTGACATGGTTGAGATGCTTGGTGACGCAGGTGGTGGTGTTGGTGGTACATCCCATGTTTGCTGGGCGGCAGGTGCCAACGTTCCTCCAGAGGCGGAGGAAGAGGCCGAGGCGGCGGCAGCAGCAGAAGAGGCCGAGGCGGCGGCAGCAGCAGAAGAGGCCGAGGCGGCAGCAGCAGAAGAGGTAGCAGGGGGAGCCTGAGTGACTTCCTTGTTTTTAAGGTGTTTACTCCACTGCAGTTCATGCTTTGCATGCAGGTTCCTGGTCATGCAGGTTGTGCTAAGGTTCAGAACGTTAATGCCTCGCTTCAGGCTCTGATGGCACAGCGTGCAAACCACTCGGGTCTTGTCGTCAGCACATTGTTTGAAGAAGTGCCATGCCAGGGAACTCCTTGAAGTTGCCTTTGGGGTGCTCGGTCCCAGATGGCGGCGGTCAGTAGCAGGTGGAGTCTCTTGGCGGCGGGTGTTCTGATTTTGCCCACTGCTCCCTTTTTTGCTACGCTGTTGGCTCGGTCTCACCACTGCCTCTTTCTCTGAACTGTGAAAGTCAGTGGCACGACCTTCATTCCATGTGGGGTCTAGGACCTCATCGTCCCCTGCATCGTCTTCCACCCAGTCTTGATCCCTGACCTCCTGTTCAGTCTGCACACTGCAGAAAGACGCAGCAGTTGGCACCTGTGTTTCGTCATCATCAGAGACGTGCTGAGGTGGTATTCCCATGTCCTCAGCATCAGGAAACATAAGTGGTTGTGCGTTAGTGCATTCTATCTCTTCCACCCTTGGGAAAGGGCTAGGTGGATGCCCTTGGGAAACCCTGCCAGCAGAGTCTTCAAACAGCATAAGAGACTGCTGCATAACTTGAGGCTCAGACAGTTTCCCTGATATGCATGGGGGTGATGTGACAGACCGATGGGCTTGGTTTTCATGCGCCATCTGTGCGCTTTCTGCAGAAGACTGGGTGGGAGATAATGTGAACGTGCTGGATGCACTGTCGGCTACCCAATTGACTAATGCCTGCACCTGCTCAGGCCTTACCATCCTTAGAACGGCATTGGGCCCCACCAAATATCGCTGTAAATTCTGGCGGCTACTGGGACCTGAGGTAGTTGGTACACTAGGACGTGTGGCTGTGGCAGAACGGCCACGTCCTCTCCCAGCACCAGAGGGTCCACTAACACCACCACGACCATGTCCACGTCCGCGTCCGCGTCTCTTACTAGATGTTTTCCTCATTGTTACCGTTCACCACAATAAGAAAAATATTATTCGGGCCAATGTATTGAATTAAAATTCAGGCCTTTTTTTACAGACACCTGACACTATCTGGCTATCTATTTAGGTACCGTATTACACTAATACAGGCACACCAGTAATGACAGATTTAGCTGAATATAAATGTCAGGCCTATTTTTTAGGCGCTGTGTGACAGGTATACGTTTAATCACAGAATTAGACTTGTATCTGCACGGTAGCGTGTGTGTTAAGTTTTTCAGAATGACCCTATCAGCACCTTGAATCTAATATACTCTTTTAGGGATAGATTTAAAGTAGGCCTGATACAGAAGAAACCACAAATTTTGAGAATTGCAAATTTGAGAATTGTTTTTAACCCAGAACAAAAACTGTGCTTTGACGGTCACTAAAAATAACTTGACCAGCTAAAACAGTACAGATTTGGATGAATATAAATGTCAGGCCTATTTTTTAGGCACTGGGTGACAGGCTCAACTTGCCCCTGATGTAGTATATGGCCAAAAAATAACCACACTATTGATGGTTAAATGCACTTGATGAAAGCTTGACCCTGATGTAGGATATAGCAAAAAATAACCACACTATTGATGGTTAAATACACTTGGTGGTAGCTTATGCTGGCGCACCACAAGCCACAAAATGGCCGCCGATCACCCCAGAAAAAAGTGACTGAAAAACGCTCTGGGCAGCCTAAAAACACTGAGCAATTGAATAGCAGCAGTTCAATGATCCACAGCTGCAGATCGATCACTGAATGAAGTCTTTTGGAGGAGTTAATCTGCCTAATCTCGCCCTAACGTCGCAGCTGCAACCTCTCCCTATGCTTGAATCAGCAGAGTGACGTGCAGCGCAACGTGACCCAAGCCTATATAGAGGCTGGGTCACATGGTGCACTGGCCAATCACAGCCATGCCAATAGTAGGCAAGGCTGTGATGGCCTCTTGGGGCAAGTAGTATGATGCTTGTTGATTGGCTGCTTTGCAGCCTTTCAAAAAGCGCCAAGAAAGCGCCGAACACCGAACCCGAACCCGGACTTTTACGAAAATGTACTATACAGTTCGGGTTCGCTCATACCTAGTTTTTAACAATCACAGATGCAGCAAGGGCTGCAAAATTAATTTTTTGGGCCAAAATGGGTGTTTTTTAAATAACAGAATATGACAGCAGTATATAACGCTTAAATTTCACACGTGCAGATGCAGCAATGGCTATAAAATTGTGTATTTTTTCCAAAAAGGGTGTTTTTTAAAGCCCAGTAAATTATAGCTGTATTTCTATCTTAAATTGCACACTGACTAATGCTGCAAAGGCACCAGATGTAGGATATTGCCAAAAAAAGGGTGTTTTTTTAAAACCAGATTATTATTGCATTTTATTGATTTGAATGTCACAAATGCACTGAACTTGCATAAAATGGCCGCCGCCGCCCACCTAACTAACAGACGGATAAAAGTTATTTTTCTCTGTCACTGGGCTCAGGGCAGGGTAAAAATATTGTGCCCTGCACCCACACAACTATATCTATGTAGATCGCTGAGTTATTGGAGTTCTGTTAACAGATTCTCTCCTATTCTCTCCCTCACAGCAGCAGCATCCTCTCCCTACACTAAGCACAGCAGAGTGACGTGCAACGCTACGTGACTCCAGCTTATATAGAGGCTGGGTCACATGCTGCACTGGCCAATCACAGCCATGCCAATAGTAGGCATGGCTGTGATCGATTCTAAAATCAGACAGTTAACCGCTTGTTGGTTGGATGCTCTGCTGCCTTTCAAAAAGCACCAAGAAATAGCCGAACACTGAATCCGAACCCAAACTTTTAATGAAATTTTCGGGTTCAGGTCCAGGGTCCAAAAATCCTAAAGTTCGGTACGAACCCGAACTTTACAGTTCGGGTTCGCTCAACCCTAGTTAACGGCCAATGTGGATGCTCTGAGAAGCGAGGAATCCCTTGACTACTGGGGGTGCAGGCTTGACCTGTGGCCAGAGCTGGCACAATTTGCCATGGAACTGTTGGCTTCCCCCTTGCCCAGTGTCCTGTCCGAAAGGATGTTCAGCGCAGCAGGGGAGATCATGACCGATAACCGCACACGCCTAGCTCACGACAGTGTGGACTACCTCACATTTCTAAAAATGAATGAGGCATGGATCTTGGAGGAATTCAACACCTGTGATGACCACGTTTAATTGAATTTCCTCATGACAGCCCACAAATATCCGCCACCACCCAGAACAAATAATGGTCCCTGTCTTAGATAAACACACCAGCATAAAAGGCCTTTTCTGTCCAGTGAATGCCTAATATTTGGGACCTCGGAGTATTTCAACACCTGTGACGACCACGTGTTATCGAATTTCAACTATTATCATTTGGTTTTTTTTCAAGAGGGGGGATTTCGTTAACCATGTTTTTAATCCAATTTTATATTTTTTGTTCTTTTAAACATATGTATTTGACATCTATTTGTACTAGCCTGCAGTAAAATTGATATCCAATGACCGTCTAATATACCTGCAGCCACATAATCACTTGATCATTTATGTACGGTGAATGCATAATTTTTGGGGCCTGAAATCTAACTGGCCAACAGTAAAATTGTTATACGGTGACTGCCTAATATACCTCCAACCACATTATCAATAGTGTTGAGCGCGAATATTCGAATAGCGAATATTAATCGCGAATATCGCAACTTCGATAATTTGCAAATATTACGAATATACTGCTATATATTCGTTATATCGAATATTCGTCATTTTTTACATCTGAACAAATGATTCCTCCGTGCTTAAAATGCTTGTGGTCAATGAGTCATTGGCCCACAAGCAAGAAGCAGGGAGGAATCGTGACTTTAGATGTTGAAAAAAGACGAATATCCTAAAAAACAAATATATAGCACTATAGCGATCATATTCGTTTTGACATTTTTTAGAATATTCGTCTTTTTTTTTTTCTCCAAATAGTACAGTTAAACCCCTTTGGCATACTCCTCCCCACAAGCGTCCCCGTCACCATGGGAACGCCTGGTGGTTAGAATATACCATTGGATCTGAGTTAGATCGTGAAAACTCAAATCCGATGGTATATTCTAACACAGAGGTGTTCCCATGGTTATGGGGACGCTTGAAGTTAGAGTATACTAACAGGCACATACATACTGGCCCCCTGCTGCCTGGCGGCACTTGACCTCTGACAGGGCACTGTGATCCACACAATTAACCCCTCGGGTGCCACACCTGAGGGGTTAATTGTGCGGATCACAGCACCCTGTCAGAGGTCCGGTGCTGCCGGGCAGAAGTGCGCCCCCCCACCCCCACTATTAAAATCATACATGGGCAGTGCGCCCTAACCCCCCCTCACCAATATTACAATCATTGGTGGCCAGTGCGGACCCCCCCCCCCCCGCTCCGTATTAAACATCATTGCTGGCAGTGCGCTGACAATCCCTCCCCCCGTATTAATCATTGCTGGCAGTGCACTGACAATCCCCCCTCCCTCCCTAGTATTTATCATTGCTGGCAGTGCGCTCTCAATCCCCCATCCCTCCCCAGTATTAATCATTGCTGGCAGTGCGTCCCCCCCCCCATCATTGGTGGCAGCGGCAGTTCCGATCGGAGTCCCAGAAGTGTAATGCTGGGGCTCTGATCGGTTACCATGGCAACCAGGACGCTACTGAAGTCCTGGCTGCCATGGTCAGTTAGTCAGCATGGGAACGCCTTTGTGTTAGAATATACCATCAGATTTGAGTTTTCACGATATTCTAACCACCAGGCGTTCCCATGGTGACGGGGGCGCTTGTGGGGAAGAGTATGCCAAAGGGGTTTAACTGTACTGTTTGGAGAAAAATAAAAATAAAAGAATATTCTAAAAAATGTCAAAACGAATATATTCGCTATAGTGCTATATATTTGTTTTTTAGAATAATCGTCTTTTTTCAACATCTAAAGTCATGATTCCTCCCTGCTTCTTGCTTGTGGGCCAATGACTCATTGACCACAAGCATTTTAAGCAGGGAGGAATCATTTGTTCAGATGGAAAAAATGACGAATATTCAAATTCTGTAGTGCTATATACTCGTTTTTGACCAACACCTTTTTTTGCATAAAAATTCGCATTATGCGATTTTTTTATTACTGATTTTTCGCAATAAAATGAATATCTCGAATACGAATATTCGCGAATATATGAGGAATATTCTACCATATATTCGCGAAATATTGCGAATTCGAATATTGCCCCTGCCGCTCATCACTAATTATCAATTGTGTTTTTCTGTACGGTGAATGAATGTTTTTTGGGGCCTGTAGTACACTGGCCTGCTGTAAAATTGATATCCATTGACCGTCTAATATACCTCAATATCTATTGACCGTCTAATATACCTCCGGCCACATAATCACTTGATCATTTATGTACATTTAATGCATAATTTTTGGGTCCTGTAATCTAAGTGGCCAACAGTAAAATTGTTATATGGTGACCGCCTAATGTACCTCCAGCCACATTATCAATTGTTCTTTTCTGTCCGGTAAATGTCTAATGTTTGGGACCTCGGAGGAATTCAACACCTGTGACGACCACGTGTTATCGAATTTCAATTATTATCATTTGGGGCTTTTTCAAGAGGGGGGATTTCTTTAGCCATGTTTTTAATCCAATTTTATATTTTTTTGTTCTTTTAAACATCGGTATTTGACATCTATTTGTACTGGCCTGCAGTAAAATTGATATCCAATGACCGTCTAATATACCTCCAGCCACAAAATAATTACTTGTTCTTCTCTGTCAGGTGATTGCCTAATGTTTTGAGCCTATAGTCCACTGGCATGCTGTAAAATTGATATCCAATGACCGTCTAATATACCTCCGGCCACATAATTACTTGTTCTTTTCTGTCCGGTGAATGCTTGGGGCCTGTACTCCAGTGGCCTTCATTAAAATTTTTATCCATTGACCGCATAATGTACCTCGAGCCACATAATCACAATTTATTTTATGTCAGGTGAATGCCTAATTTTTAAGGACCGTACTCCTGTGGCCTAAAATAAAAATTTTCCTAGGCTCCAGCAGGGCACATTTCTGAGAATTTCCCTTTAAGATGCATAAAATTGCCCCTGATTAAAATACATATTTTTGGGGGGAATTTTTGCCATTGATCCCCCCTCTGGTATGTGTCAGGGCAAAAAACTCTACTCTGATTTATGCTGTGTTCCAAATTATTATGGCAAATAGGTATCGAGTACTCGGAAGAATTGAATAATACAATTATCAAGGCTGTATTCAAACAAGTCTCTGTTTTTTTTAATTTTTATGGAAGGCAAATACTTATACCACATTAGGGCCAGTTCCAGTTATAAAATCACAGACTTATCACGAAACATCTAGACATATATAGAAATTCTTATGAAACAGAAGATGTAAATGTCAGCCGCAGAGACATACATTTATCAGAATACAGGAAGTAGATATATGTCACACCAAGCAGTTTCCATTTCTCGAGAATAGCAAAGGTGGGGGCTAAGTTGCTCCTTCCCCTGTCTGCAGACACACACACAGAAGTCACTGATCTATAAACTTCATACAATGTAAAATGGCCGCTGCAGACACAAAGATGAAGTCTCATCCCTCACATCTCCCCCATTTGATACCACGGTGAGCCCGTAAGATCCGTCCGGACGTACCCCAGATGTTCCACCTCATGGATGAAATATACATCTGCTGGTAACCATGCAAAGTTCAGTTGAACCGGGGTTCCGAGCTCATCCATAGTCTCACTACGGAATTGGTAAAAAGTTACTTCTGTCTTCAGTCTTTTCGAACTTCGAAATACATGGCAGAATAGAATTAATCTCGATATTGCTTCTTCTTCTTTTTACAAACTTTATTAATACACATAAGCATAAGCTTGATTATAATGTAAATGACCAATATAATTAGCACTACTTGTACTACTGTTTGAAAAAAAAAAAAAATTAACCAGCCACTCCACCCTTTGAACCAGTTGGCAGGATTGAGAAAGGAAAAGGTGTCTCCCCACCATGAGTCTTTGTTTGCACTATTTTCCTGTAACCATTTGTCTCTCATTGTTTTCACCTTTCCTATTCTAGCTTTTACCTGTAGGTTACCTTGGGGTTCTGTATAATAGCAACAAATAGGTCCTACAACCTGACAGATACCTCCTTCTTTTGCTGTCATTGGTGACAATATTTATCTGATTCTGGATCATCCAATTAATCAGTTGCTATCACTAGTTTGTAACCTGCTTCATGCCTGTGAAAAAGATAGTAGTTCCAAAACTTTCTTGCAGTGAGAAGCGTGGACCCAATTCGTCCTTCCTTCAACTTTTACAGCAGTCTCAGTCTTTAGTAAAACTTGGAAAGGACCATCAAATCTGGGGTCAAATGTCTTTCTCACGTGCTTTTTTATGACAACCCAATCACCAGGCACCAGGGGGTATGTCCCTTTCACTGGGTCTGGATCTGGAATGGAAGCAAACACTTGTTTATGATTGTGCTCCAACCTGTGGGTGAGGGCCTTCATGTAACTGACCATGCCGTCAGTCTGGAGCTGCAACTGTTGAGGAAAATCCAGTCCTAGTCTGGACACAGATCCAAATAATGCAGGGATCTCAAGTCTCCTGGATGTTCAGGGAGTCTCCCGCTATTAGATAGCGGCTCCCTGACGACCGCATGTGAGACAATATATCCCGGAAAGGTTTACTCACAGTAAACCTTTCCGGCAACCTGTAGCAGTGTCACCTTCTCGGCGCGTGCGCACAGTGCAAGAAGAAGCCGATGCCAGCAGTCCGCAATGGCGCATCAGGCTGAGCCTGTGCGCACGCGCGGGGATCTCAAAGCGGGAGGAGGGGGGGAGGGAGGGAGAGGCGGCACTGAGGAGTAGAAGGCGGCGCTGGGCACGAACGGCGATATGTGCGGCCGGGCACCATGCATCCACAGACCTCCCCTGCTTGGGCACCTTAATTCAATGATTGACAGGTTAGTAAAACCTGTTTTTCCACAGAATAAAGCCACAAATAGCTTTTATGAGGCCACCTTAGAAATCAGAATGCTATCCTGGACATGAGCAGATGTTTAGCTCACAGGGCTTATGGGTGGTGACAGAATCCCTTTAATCATATACATAAATAGGATAATTTGGGGCAGGGTGATGAGCCCAGTCCTCCACACCATAGAGCAAAGTGTGCAGATAGGGAGGCGTTGCCAGTCCCTGCCTGCCCTACCTATTAGCGCAACGTATTATCCCAAAACGTTTGTGAAAAACGCACTTAAGTTAAATGTGGTGCCCAACGCACAATAAAATACCAATTGTTTTTACAAGATATAAAAGACGAGGTTATAATGAGTAAATAGATACCCAACATGCACAGGTTAAAAATTGTGTGCGTCCGTGAAACTGCGACAAAATTCAATACCCCCAAAAAGTCCATTACATAACACAATATAAAAAGGGTGCACCTTATGCTTTTATTTCTTTTAGGGACTTCTGCATATTAGGAAGGCTAAGCACAGGGAAGGCTGCTCAAGTATTTCACAGTTCTTTTCAACAGAAAACCAAAGTCTGACAGAGAAGGTCACTAGAGCTGAGGTATACTTTACATAACCTGCCATTCCAGGTGTGTGAGCGCACAGGCAAGCTATTCGGGAAAATGTTTCCTGATTCAGAAATAGCAAAAAACTATGCCTGTTCATCAACAGAGACAGCAGCTATCGTAAACATGGCACTGGAACCTGAATGTTCAGAGGAACTGTACAAGTTCATTAGGATAGAAAAAAGACCATATAGTATTTTGGTTGACGAAAGCAATGATATCCTGTGTGAGGAGGAATGTGCCATTTTAGTCAGGTACTACCATGAAACACAGGGTAAGGTAACAGTTGGATTTGTAGACATGCCAGTGTGCAATGATGCCACAGCTGCAAATATATTCAACTCCATTGCATCATCCATGCATGACAAAGGTCTTGAATGGTCTAATTGTGTAGGATTTAGCAGTGATAACTGCAATGTTATGATTGGCAAAAACAACTCTGTATTGTCAAGAGTGAAAGCACAGGCCCCTCATATTTACAGTGTTGGCTGTCCAAGTCACCTGGTCAACATTTGTGCCAAAACTGCGCCTAAGGAGCTTTCGATGTCACCTGAAGAACTGCTCATTGACATCTATTACTACTTTGAGAAAAGTTCTAAGAGAAGAGAAGACCTAAAACATTTTCAAGAGTTCTGCAATGTTGCCCAGCAGAGAGTACAAAAGCATTGTCCTACACGCTGGCTTTCTTTAGGAAAAGGTTTGGACCATCTGCTCCACCAATGGCCAGCTTTTCTATCATATTTTGAATCAAAAAGTGAGAATCTGAAGTCATCTAATATTCTGAAAAGGCTGAAAGATCCCCAAATGAAACTATATGCATGCTTTTTACATAATGTCACTCAGTGCTTTGACAAATTCAATTTGATATTTCAAAATAAGGCACCTATCCTCTTCAAGTTGAATCAGAGCGTACAAGAGCTCCTGCATGACATGGCGAGCAGATTTATTAAGTCGAAGGTATTGAGAGAAAACAACATTCGGGAAATACATGTGAGCAACACTGAAATTTACCTTCCAGATGAAGAGCTATTTGTTGGGTACCTGGCCAGTGAGGAAGGACAAGAGATGCCCCCTTACAAGACAAAGCAGTTCTTTAAAAATGTCAGAGCATTCTATGCGATAAAAAAAATCTTGGAGAAGTTCCCAATGGGAGACCAAGTCTTGAAGAATCTGTCAGTGGTTAATATGGAAAACCAAGATGAGGTGAAACCAGAGCAAATTTTGATTTTGGCAGAGAGATTTCCAAATGTGATCAAGGCAGATGCCAGAGAACAGCTCCACTTGGAAGTCCTGGATTATGTCTCAACAAATCTTGAGGGACTGGTGCCAAACTACAAAGGTTTACCAGTAGATGGATTCTGGGGGAAGCTGTCCAAAGTAAAATCTGTGAGCACAGGGCAGTTGAGGTTTAAAGAGCTCTGCCAGCTGGTGAAGTTGCTTTTGGTGCTGCCAAATTCTAATTGTGATGTGGAAAGGGCATTCAGCATTGTGCGTCACATTAAGACGGAATTCAGAAGTCAGCTGTCTCACAAAACTCTTGTGAATCTGATGTTTTGCAAAATCAACAAATTTATTGACACAGACTGCTACGAGGTTGAGACTTCCAGCAAAATGCTGAAATCTGCCAACCAAGCTACTACACGGTACAATGAAAGTTTGCAAAAAAATTTGAAAAGCTATTTCTTTCTGTGTCGTAACTGGATTTTGTAGATTGTTATAACACATGGCCGGACCTGGTGCGGTGTAATCTACACCTCGAGATGTTGCTGTTCTTGTTTCTTTTTGGTCATACATTATATAATGTTTCACTATGTTCCCATATATGTTTTGTTCATGTTATACTTGCCTTTAACTGTTACAGCTGCTGCATCAGCACAGTAACCTTGTTATATGTTATGTTCTGCATATGTTTGGAAAATGTAATAAAAAGTTTGTGAAAGAAAAAAAAATTAAAACCTCCCTGAAATGAGAAGTGCACCTCCCTAAAATGAGTTTTTGCAGGTTGGGATGTCTGATAATGTCTCAAAAGGGGATAAACCAGACCTTTTTCCAGGGGTGGTTCTGATGGAGTACAGGGCCAGTGGGAGGCACTCTGTCCAGGGCCTTCTAGTCTCTCTCATGGCCTTCTGGATTTTTAGCTTTATCGTGCCATTCAATCTTTCGACATGGCCGCTGCTTTGGGGGTGATAGGCCATGTGGAAAGCGTGACTCCCAGAGCTCCCATTATCTCCTTCATCACCTCCCCAGGGAAATGGCTTCCACTGTCTGATTCTATGACCTCTGGAACCCCATACCTGCAGACAAGTTCACTGACCAATTTCTTTGCTGTATTCTTAGCATTTGCAGCCGATACTGGGTAGGCTTCCGGCCATCCTGAAAAGAGATCAACGCACACAAGCACATATTTGTATACTCCCACTTTTAGTAGTTGTATATAATCTATCTGCAATCTCTGAAATGGGTAAAATGGCCTGGGTGTGTGTTTCTTGGGTGTTTTTACTACCTGTCCTGGGTTATTCAGATTACAGATCATGCAACCCTGTACAAACCTGCTGGCAGTTGTGGAGAAACCTGGTGCAATGCATTTCTTCAGCACAGTGTCCACCATTGGCCCTTTGGCCAGGTGTGTGGGCCCGTGGGCCTCTTGTGCCATCATAGGGTAGAGAGCCCTGGGAGGCAGATTTTACCTGAGACCTCTCAGAGACCTTGCTTATTCAGGGCTGCTCCTTTCTGTACCCAAGAGTCTCTCTCTTTCATCCGCCCGTGCAGACAGTTTAACCAGCACGTCTTTAGACATGTGGTGCGGCTTCAGGACGCTGACAGGGATGACCTCAGAGCTCCAAGGCTTGAATGCCGCCTGTTTGGCATCTTGATCTGCCCTGTCATTTCCCCCAGCCTCACCAGTTTCCTGCCTGGTATGTGCTTTTACCTTTACAATGGCTACTTCTTCTGGAAGCAACAGTGAGTTCATTAGTTCAAACACAGAATCTTTGTTTTTAATTGGTTTCCCTGCTGAAGTTAGGAAGTCTCTGGCCCACCAGATGGGACCATAGTCATGTGCAATACCAAAGCCATACCTGGAATCTGTGAAGATATTTACTCTTTTACCATCTGCCATTTTACACGCTTCAGCTAGTGCCTTCAACTCAGGGAGTGGTTCAGCCAATACTACCTCATGTTGTGTGACCACTGCATATCCAGTATGAAATCTGCCATCCTCACCCATGTATATGCTGCCATCTACAAAAAACTCAAGATCTGGATTAGACAAAGGTTGATCATGTACATGAGAAAATCCAGACGTTTCTTGTAGCATCAATTGTACACAGTCATGTGAATCATTTTCATTTAAATCATTTAAAAGAGACCTCCCTCACCCATTTCTGAATCTGAAATGGGCAGCAACGTTGCAGGATTCAGAATCGTACATCTTTTCAATGTAATTGAGTCAGGCATAAGGAGGCAAAACTGCAATCTAAGTTGACGGACCATTGATATGTGCTTTGGCTGTGCTTGACTGAGGATTCCATGAATGTCATGAGGAGTCTGTACCACCAGGGGGTAAACAAGCACAATTTATGATGCTTTTTCCACCATGAGTCGCACTGCCGTGACCGCCCTGGCAGAAAAGTAGGCAACTGGACGCTGCCTGTCTCCATGTTTCTGTGTCAGGACTGAGGTGCTATGGCCACTCAGCTCTGACCAGAATAGACCAGTGCAGGTGCTGACAAAATTGCCAATTTGAGAGTGTAAAAAGACTCTTCTGCCTGGTCACTGTGAGAAAAAGGTTCAGTACTCAGGCAGTCGTACAAAGGCTGCATCAACATGGATGCATTTCGTATCCAGGGTCTGCAATAAGACACCAGTCCCAAAAACATTCTGAGGAGTTTTGGCCCCCATGGGAAGTGTGATGTCTTTTACAGCCTGTTTTCTTTCCTCGGTGAGGTGACGGGCACTTTCTGACAAACAGTGACCGAAGAGAGTAACAGGGGATTGGCAAAATTGCAGTTTGTCCTTTGAAGATTTACAACCACTTTCTGCCAGAAAGATCAACAATGACAATGATGCATTTTTACATGTTTCATAACTGGGGTCACAAAGCAACAGATCCTCAACATATTGCAAAGGACTATACCATCTGGAACCGACCACCCTGTCAACACGGACTGAAGGGCTTGAGTATACATGGTGGGTGAATTCTGGGCACCCTGTGACAGTACTGTCCAGGTATACCGTGTACTAGTGTTGATCACGAATATTCGAATTGCAGATTTTTATCTCGAATATCGGCACTTCGAGAATTCCCGAATATTTAGAATATAGTGATATATGTTCGTAATTTCGAATATTCGAGATTTTTTTTTTATCAGTTCACGTGATCCCTTCCTGCTTCTAGCTTGTGGGCCAATGAGAAGGCTGCAATATCTTTGACTTTAAGAGTAGTGTTGATTGCGAATTTTCGTAATGCAAATTTTTGTAATGAGAATTTTCGTAATGAGAATCAATGAGATCGTGAAAAACTCAGATCCGATGGTATATTCTAACCCCCAGGCATTCCCATGGTGACGGGAACTCTTGTCGGTGAGGAGTATGCCAAAGTGGAACAACTGTAGAGATAAAAAAAAAAAAAAGACGAATATTCTAAAAAAACTAATATATTCATTTTCTAGAATATTCGTCTTTTTTTTTTAAAATCTGTACAGTTGTTCCACTTTGGCATAATCCTCCCCGACAAGCGTCCCCGTCACCATGGGAACCCCTGGGGGTTAGAATATAGCATCAGATCTAAGTTTTCACGATCTCATTGATTCTCATTATGAAAATTCGAATCACAAAAATTCTCATTACGAAATTTCTCATTATGAAAATTTGCAATCAACACTACTCCTAACGAATATTCGAATTCGCGAATATTCGACGAATAGTTGATGAAATATTCGCAAAATATCACGAATTCGAATATGACCCCTGCCGCTCATCACTACTGTGTACCCTTAAAGTTAAATGCAAACAGATATTGACAGTCCTTATGGATAGGAACACTGAAAAATGCATTTGCAAGATCAATCACAGTATAACATGAAGCCTTTGAAGGCACTTGCATCAACAAGGTGTGTGGATTGGGGACAACCGGGGTCTGTAGGACAGTGACCTTGTTGATTTCCCTTAGGTCATGTACCATCCTGTAAGCTATAGGCTGACCTTTTATGGCCTTTTTCTTGACCGGAAACAGGGGAGTATTGGCGGGTGAGTTGGTAACCACCAGGACCCCCATTTGAACATATTGTTCAATCTGCTCGGAGACAGACTGTTCTTATGCGTGACTCAGAGTATACTGGCGAACCCGAGGTGGACTGCACCCGGGTTTCAAATGAACCATAAAAGGAGTGACATCCAATCTACCAATATCAGTTTTACCCTTTGCCCACAATTTGTCAGGGACTGGCTGCAGGTCCTGCTCCAATTGTACCACACAGGATGTTTGGTCCGGCTCCATGTGTAAAGCTAGAACCTGGGTTAAAACATCATCGGGGGTGTCAATATCTACATGTGTGGTACCATCCTCATTAAAGTGAATATAAGCCCCCAGTGTCTGCAGGACATCAGTACCCAGCAAATTGAATGGGATATTTTATTTTACTTACAACTGAGTCACCACTGTACTATCTTTGATTTTCAACTTCATCGGTATAGTTTCAGGAACAAAAACAACTTCCCCCGTGAACCCTGAGGCGGGTGCACGTTATCCACTTATCTGCCATGGTTTCAAATAATCTGGATTAATTACAGTTTTGGCTGCCCCCGTGTCCACTAAAAAGGGAACCTGCTGATTGCCCACCTGAACTGGTATTTCGATCCGTCAACCTTCGGTCCCTGTGGTCATGGCAGATAAGGACACGGGGTTGCCAACTTCCTATTGTGATGTCACCGGACCAGGGGTGTGCACTGAACCCTGGTTCAGGGAGTTCACCTGTTGTTCTTCATGGGGTAACTGGCAATTTCTGCGTCTGTGACCAGGTTTGCCACAATTGTAACATCTGAAGTCACTCCTCCTCTATCTGGTCTGTCCCTGTTGACCAGACCATGGTCTCTGTTGTCCTTATACCATATTGATTTTTGAGGATTTGGTAGTGGACATATCTAGTTCTAAACCCTTAGCAGCAGCAACTAACTGAGGTAGTGCTGTCACCCTCCATTCAGGCTTACATGCCTTCAGTTTTGTCTGGAGGGCAGGTCTCAGTCCCTCCATGAAAGTGGATGTCAGAAACTTCTGTCCCATAGGTCCAGTGGTATCCCAACCCATGTCTGTCCACACTGTCCGTAGTCTAGACTTAAATGCCACTACATCTTCTTTAGTCTCCTATATTACATCTTTTGAAATATGGGCTCTGTCATCTTCCTTTGTCCTGGCCAATCCTGCAATATTCTATGCCCGATGCGTTGGCCTTTTCCCAGTCAGACCATGAGGACTGGTCAGTTTTTACCCTTTAGGCCAGTAACTGTTCTTTTAGAGAGTGTAAACTTTGGGGGTCTTTAAGCTCCGCGAGACAAGTGCGTAAAACCGTGTCAGTAAAGCAAAGGGTCTTTATTGGTGACCAAACAAAACAAAATAAAGCTTTTCTTCAGCATCCAAAACGTCACAACAAAAGTCCTGCTTGTTTCCAGCATAAATTAGGAAAAAGTCTTTCTTCAGAAAAACAACCAAAAGAAAGGCACATACGTTTTTAGTAGAAGTCCTCCAGACCTTCCCTGCAGACACAGCTTCACTTCCAAACTACTCAAAAGTCCTCTCTGAGCAGCTAGCAGACTTCCATCTTGTCCTCACAGGTGCACTCTCCCAACTCCCTCACTCCCTCCAGCATCACTTCCTGCTTTAATGGGTGGTTGTCTGTGAGATCTTAACCCCTTGTGCGCTGGCTTCCAGGGTTTAGGAGTGGAGGCTTCATCCCACCCAAATAACACTTTGGAGCCTCCAAAATTCCAGGCCCCAAACTACTTTACTAAGATAAAGAAGACTGTGAGCCAGTCCTCTCTGAATTAGCGCCTGCCTGGAACTTTTCACCCACTTTTTGGGTGACCCCCTGAACCTTCTACCTCTATTTAAATGGACCATAGTCCAAACAGTGGTGCCGTATAGCACCCGTCCAGGACCCACCCCCGGTGTCCTGTACAAGAGTTATATGGTTATTCTCCCATTTTTTAAGGCCACTAAGTAATTTAATTTAGCCCATGTTGCCCTATATGTGGCTTGTATCTGTTGTACATACAGTGGGCAGGCATAGGTCTTGTCAGTGGGTCAGGAATTCTACCTAAAAGTCCCATCTGATCCTTAGGACTCCAAGGTAAATATGACAGTATGTGTTGTTGTTCATACTGACCTCTCACTAGTGGAGCTTGGGGAGCCTGATTGTCTGCCCCGTCTACTCGGTCTGTGGCCCCGTCAACTGGTGGTCGTGGAATAAAATTTGTTCTGATAATCACTAGGTAGTCCTGTCCGTGGTCTGGGCTTTGGTGCCCCACAATCTCTACATGTCTCAGTCCAGTCAGGGTCCTGATTTCCACATGTCCAGTATCCCAGGCCACCCGTGACTATCAGATAAGAGGGCGGTGGGAAACAGGGTACTGGACACTTTTTGTCTTTCAGTCCGTCCACATCATCCTTTTTCACATTGGTAGCATAATACATATTTCCTCCAAATGCTACGCTTGGCCATTGCTCATTCTTCACTTTCTCTGCTGCCCGACATCAACATTCCACAACCTCCTCACATTCCTTATCCTTCATCCAACCACTATGTGTTCTTTTGAACCTTTCCGAAACTTCAGAATCTAAATTACCATGTTTCATACCCGCCTTCTGTAACACCTTCTCTGTCTTTTTCTTGTCTTGTTTTCCATCTACATCTTCGACTATGTGTTTTTACCCCTCAGGTATACTCTGTGTATTGCCCATGTCTATATGTTAAGATTTTCTCTACCAGACGTCTGAAATATCTAGTTGAAACTAAATTTCAACAACCATCTATTTGCTTCCTTATAGCCTCACTAATCTCCTGTTAGTGTATCAACTATATCACAGATAGGAAAACTCTATATTGTCTTAACACTTTCTCAGAGGACTCCACAGTTCACTATGTCCTCTACGGGCATTTTCTGTGATACAATACAAAATCCAAACAACAACCAAGACATATATAACAACACCAATGACTAATCCAAATGTTTCCAAGACTAAGACCAATCAAATTCCATATCTCAGCATAATAGGTTCTTACCATAATAGGCTTGACCATCAGTAAGAATTCAATAGACCCGCTGCCTCGGACCCGGTTGAAGATACGGGAAACACAGATATATTGTGTAAGAATAAAGTTCTTACCTTACAGCGCTGTATATTTTATCTGTGGGTCCAGTTCTCCTCCCATCGTGGCCAGAACTGCAGGGTCAAGAGTCCACTGGTCAAGCCCCACGTTGGGCGCCAAAGAATTGTCAGGGCAAAGACCCCTACTCTGATTTATGCTGAGTTCAAAATTAGTATGGCATATAGGTAATGAGTACTCGGGAGAATTGAATGACACAGACATCAAGGTTTCATCTAAGCAAGTCTCAGTTTATTACTTATGGAAAGCAAATACTTATACCACGTTGGGGCCAGTTCCTGTTATACACCCACGCACTTTACATGAAAGTCATAAATCATCTGGACATATAGAAATACTTATGCAGAAAGTGTAAATGTCAGTTAACCGCAGACTTTCTATACAAAAACGAGACATACATTTATCAGAATAGAGGAAGTAGATATAGCGCACCAAGCAGTTTCCATTTCTCGAGAATAGCAAAGGTGGGGGCTAAGTTACTCCTTCCCTTGTCTGCATATACTGACATACACACACAAAAGTCACTGATCTCTCAACTTCAAAAAAGGTCATACAATATAAAATGGCCACTGTAGAAACAAAGATGGAGTCTCATCCACCACAGTACCTTAAGGGTTAAATCAGGAAATATAATTATTTTCCTTTTAAGATTTAGATACCATAGGAGGCCAATTAATAAAGGAATTTTAGCAATAATTAAAGAGGAGCATGTGTAACACCCCCGAGTGGTGTTACCACTCCTGCAACCTGCTACTATCTTTATTGGTCTAACAAAATGTCAACTATATATTTATTTCCAGGTCCCTCAACACTGTGCATTTATAATAATGTTAGGTAACTGTTCATGTAATGTGCCTGGTTCACCAGCAGGTGGCAGAAAATATGGCAGAGCTGTACTTAGAATGGAACTTTCCATTCCGTTCTACACCACTCTGTAAGGGAGTGGGCCAGCCATACTTCCTGAAGGAAGGGTGGGGACCAGTTCAAGTTAGTCTAGTTTACCCCTAGCTAGGGGAAGGGTGTGAAGGAGCATGTCTCTGCTGGACATGCCCACGCCAGCCAGATCACCCTAAGCTCTGCTGGCCATGGAGGTCAAAGCTTAAAGCCTCAGGAGCCAAGAGAAAGTTCCCTGGCATAACATAAGTCCGACTACAAGAGTGAAGTGAGCATCAAGAAGAAGCTGAGTTATCCAGTCAGCCTGTCAGTACAGCAGTGAGAGAAACAGATATAGCAGAGTTGAGCTTGCCTGCCAGTTTAATGCTAAAGTCTGCTGGAACCAAGACCAAGCCTGAAAACTGTTGGAAGAAACGTTTATTCAATGTAAAGCTGCTGTTGAACTTTATCTGAAGGTCTTCACTCAAGTTATTTCTTTGCAATCCCAATCCCAATCAATTATTCCCCCTATTTATTGCTTATGAGCCAAAGTCTGGGGTCCAGCCGTATCCAGGTAGGAGCACCGTGATACACTTAAAGAGACATTTTAGGCCGCAACATACCACTCAGCATTTCCTACACCTGGGAGGCTATATAGGAGGGCCCTGGGGGGGCGTTCCTGGAGGCAAATTATATAACAACATGTAAGATGGAAAGACCAGTATCCCTGACGAAGGAGGCTGAGTTCTCTGAAACTTGTTTTTTTTTCTGGTTCCCAGAGGCTGCCGTACATGTGTGACGTCACACCAACACTTCGGGAAGCCCATTCTGACTTCTAAAACACGAGCTAACGCTGCCGGCCGAGGCGTCGTTGTTGAGGAACGGTTGAGACGTATGCATATATATCCATGCATGCCTGCAAACATGTGCGGGCATGTATGGTATATATCTGCATACATTAGCCTTAGCATCATGGGACGATGTGCGCAAATGTGCCCAGCATCTGCGCACGTCTGCCCATGGTGATCCCCAGGGGCTCATGGTGGCCCCTGTGGAAAATATGTGCCCCCTTCATGTGGCCCCTGTGGGAGATCTGTGCCCCCTTATAGGATGTAACTATGTCCCTTACATCCCCCTTCATAATGTATATGATCAATGTATACATGTGTATGGATGTGCCCCTAGCATTCATGCACATGTATATCATATATATATATTATACCCCCCCATCTCCATAGGCTGTAACCAGGTGTATCGGTGTGAATGGGCCCCAAGCATTCACACCGATGCAATCTGGCTAATTGCATCAGAATGACCGGACTAGGGTCCGGTCATCCTGATGGATACAAAGAGCTCACCCCCTAGTGCATGGCGCGGGAGTGCGGGCCGCCGGGGATAAATATCCGGCGGCCCCTGCACTCAGTAGTCAACATCTGGGCCCCCACCTGGAAGAGGAGCGCGTCCTGCGGAGTGAGGGAGCGCGTCCTGAGCGCGTCCTGGGGAGTGAGGATCGGGACCCCCCCCTTCCACTGACCGGACCCAGCCGCACCTACCCCCACTGACCTGGAGAGGAGAGCGCATCCTGCGCTCAGGCCGTGTCCGGACCACCCCCTCCTGAAGGACCCCGACCGGCCCCTCTGAAGAAGAGCGCAATCGGCGCTCAGGAGCGACCCCCCTGGCTAGACTAAGTATCAACCCCTACACCCCTGGACCCCTTAACCCCTAACCCTTCTATACCCCACTGTGCCTCACCCCTACCTATAACCCGTGCATTGACCTACCCTGTCCCACCAACGAACCCCCATTCCCTGACCCAGCACCACCTCCCCTGATTCCCTGCCAGGCATTACCCCTGGTAGTAACCCTGGTCCCTGTGTGCTGGTAGCCCCTGATTTACCCCTGGTCCCTTGCCCTGGAACCCTAACACCCCTTGTATTGTGTAACCCTTTCCCTACCCTGAATAACCCTCTTGTAACCCCGTAGGGACAGACGGGTGGGTTATTGTTAAATACTTGTATGTGTGAACTGTATAGTTAGTTTATGGGTGGAATTGGGAACGTGTAGTGTAGTGTAGTTTAGGATTTGTAGTGCTGCATTGTTAGTATTGCGTGCGTAGTGTATTGTTAGTAATAAATACTGTTACTTGTAACTATCTGTGTAACGTGTAGTTATTGGTGATAGTTAGTTAGTAAGGCGCATGCAGTTAGCGTAGTGATTAGTGTAAAGCATAGCGAAAGTATTGTTGTTATATAAAGGCATAAATAGGCAGAGTCATCAATAGATGCTCCTCCCATTTATGAATATTAATTATTGATATTTGCATAAATATTGATGATTAATATTCCCCCTTTACAGTCGTCATTTTCAGAAGCCGAAGACGCAAGCAAGCAGGATTAAGCATCAGAGCTCATTGGCCGGACTAAACTACAGGATCGCTACAAATATAAATACAAACAAGGCAAGTGATTGTAGTAGACTATTTTTGAGCACTTTGGAACATTGTACTAAATTGTATGTATCGGAATTAGGCACAGAAGTTTCTTTGCGGGAGTATTATTTCTATTTATATTGCAGTTGGCGCAATAGGTATCGGTGGGTTTGGAATATTAATATTAAAACTAGCATCCAACTGATATCAGCACTAGAGATTAGCGAATAATTGAAAAGTTTGATTCGGCTGATTCTCTAAAGTTTACAAAAAAATTCACTTTGGGACGAATTACTTCGTCACGTAGCACTTTTTTTGTAAGTAGCGGGTGCAATGACAGGGAGCTGCTATAGCGCCGCCCCCATTATTGTACCCCTCTGATGCCGCCTTCATACATGTTTACAGCATCTGAGTGTAAAAACAGTGTAAAATTAACAATAAAAAAAATTAAATCAAACTTACCGCCTTGATGTGCTCGCGACGGGCCGGCCGCCGCCATCTTGCTTGAAGATCTCGAGCATCATCACTCCGGTCGGCGTGGTGATGTCATATATCACCACACACGGGATTTTGGCCGAGATCTTCAAGCAAGATGGAGGCTGGCGACCCGTCGCGAGCAAATGGGGAGGTAAGTATGATTTTTTGGGTTCTTCACACTATTTCAGGTTAAATCGAGTCGCTGACACGAAGCACAAGAAAATTCAGCTTCGAGGCGAATCAAATTTATCCTGGAATTCGGATGGAATTCCACTTCGCTCATCTCTAATCAGCACCATGATGCCTACTAGTAAGCGCAGGTTGGTTGCTATTTATTCATGAAATGATCATGTCAGAGGGCCTGCCTGGGTGAAAATGAGGATATGTCCAGGTTCAAAGCTGAACCCGGACATATCCCCATTTTCACCTAGGCAAGGTTAACTACACACTGGAAAACTTGAGGTATATCAGATTCCATGGTTATACATGACAACAGGACAACTCTCATCTTTAGCAGTGGCTTCCGTTTCACTGCAACCAAACCTCACTTAGTGGGAACCTCTTGATTATACCTTAGCGGCTGGACAGCCATCTCTTTAAAAGTTACATCTACCGCCATCACCAACTATCAGCACCTGACACCCTGCTAGGCTCTACAATGCTCTGTGTAGTCCTCTGACTCACTCCAGGCTCCACAGCCTCTCTGCACAGTCTATCTCACTGATTTTCCTCTCTGCAGCCGCACAGGCCTGGCTTGGACCTGTTTTTCTCTGAATGTGTACTCAATTTCTAAAGTCTAAACAGAAATCTCTGACAGGAAGCTCTCTGCTTCTTTCTTCAGCTTTGCACTGGCATTTCAGGCTGTTCAGTGTCCCAGTTCCATGTGTCAAGGTCAACTACTGTACTGACCTCAAAGAGTTCCTCCTCATAATGACCACCGTTCCCCCTAACAATATGGTGGAATGATATTACAGTATCACCAGTGACATCAGACTCTGCCATCACTCCATGTGGCCTTTGGTGTGGTGTTCTCTGATGGTGTGGGCCTTTTTACTTAATAGACACCAGCTTTGAGAGACACCACAAATGTGTACAGTTTAGAAGAACATATAATCTCCTGGACAAGTCTAGTTATTGTACATGAGCACACTAGGTCCAGTCAAGATTAATCGATGTGTCTGATGGACCACCGCACTCACCAGACAGATTTTTCAAGGTGAGCCTCGAGTTATGAGACTATGTTGACTAGAAAACATCTCCTCAAACATTTGATAGTAACCAGACTACTTATGAGTCACTTTCCGTAGCTTAAGCAGTATGGGTAAAATGTTAACCCTGTTTCTGATGATGGACAGGATAGTTTCGACCACAGTAGAATGGCATACTGCTTGAAGAACGATCTTTTTTACCTCTTGGTTCCTCAGGCTATACACAAGTGGGTTCAACATTGGTGTAAGTACTGTGTAGAAAATACAAGCCACTTTGTCCTGGACATCAAAGATGTCGGATGGAGGGCGTAGATAGGTGAAGAAGACTGTAACATAAAACAAGGAGGTGCATATGAGGTGAGCTGAGCACGTACTAAATGCCTTTTGCTTCCCCTCAGCTGACTTCATGCGTATAATTGTTGAAAAAATAAACATGTAAGAGATGAGTATGGGTAAAAAGGACCCAATGGTACAAGCGCCAACACTGTACACCGTCACCAAATCACAGTACAAAGTATCGGAGCAGGACAGCTTGAGCAATGGAGGAACATCACAGTAGAAGTGGTCGATCAAGTGTGACCTGCAGAATTGGAGCCTAAATACACAGTTTGCCTGTAAGGCCGACTGTAAGAAGCCGATGAAGAAAGCAAGAAGAACAAGGCAAAAGCATTTACACTTGGTTATTATGGATGCATAATGGAGAGGGTGACAGATGGCAACATAGCGGTCATACGACATGTTCGCCAAAATAAAGATTTCTGTCCCTGCCAAACCAGCAAAGAAGAAGAACTGTATGGCACAACCACTGAAGGAGATGACCCTCCTTGAGGAGATAAGATCGGAGAGCATTCTGGGGGTTATAACAGTAGAATAGAAAAGGTCCACCAGGGAGAGGTAGCTCAGGAAGAAGTACATCGGAGTGTTGAATTTGGCAGTTTTTTTTACAATTGCTATCATTCCAATGTTTCCTATCACAGTCACAATATATACAAAAAAGAAAAAGAGGAAGAGGAAGGGGATGAGCCTTCCATCGTTGGTCAGGCCAGAAAACAGAAACAGAGACACGTGGGTCTTATTCTTGACATTATCCATTGGGTTCTTGTTCTGTAGAGGTAAAAAAAATAGAGATGAGCAAATTTCTCAAAAATTCTATTTGGTCAGTTTGCCAAATTTTCCAAAAAGATTTTATTGGATCCAAATTTATTTGTGGCGAATTGCAAAAAAATGGCTATTTCCTGGCTGCAGAGAGACTGTATAGTGGTGTAGGGAGTCTGCTCTGTAGTGAAACAATACTGTGAGTCAGTATGACATGGAGATGACAGGTGTCGCTCTTAGAATCACTGCACACTTCACTTATTTGGGCAGTCACGGGGCTAAAACTGACCAAATAACTCAAGTGTGAACTCAGCCTTACAGGTCGATGTTAGCGCCAGGTATAAAGAACATTGCAAAGGCCCAACATTCTACCATAGAGTGAAAGAGCGCACTTCTTTCACACCATCAGCTGACTCCACATAAATGTCTACAGAACCTGTTCTATTAAACTCTTATGCAAGTAGAGCCCCCCCAACAGAGCGGAGAGGGTGTCAGCAGAAAGTTTGTGTTGACGTCAATGATTAGTTTGCCCTTCCGCTGATTCGTCAGAACAATAACCCCCAAAAAACAGATCCTGTCTGTGTTGCATACACCTTCACTCGGTCAGCATTTGGTCAGTAATCCATCAGTATTGCTAATGCCAAAAAAATCCAGGAGTGGATCCAAAACAGAGATGACACGTGAATGGAATATTTGCATGTCTTCTGTGTTTTGTACCCACTCCTGCTTTTGGCTACCAAATCATAAGCAAATTCTGATATAAAATAGGGACCATGTCATACAGGCCTTACAGCTGTTACACAGACAGGATCCGTTGTGCGTCTTATTTTTCCTTCCTTCTGACAGATCAGAAGAAGGGTCAAATAAATGATGATGTCAACCAGCCCAAAAGGGCTAAATAGTGGCCCAGTCATGAAGTGGGGAGGGTGGGAACAGCATAAGGAGACCACAGAGTGACCCAATGACATAGTGGTAAGGTGGCAGCAGCATGAGGAGACTAGTGATGAGCAGTAGAGATGTCCCGAACTATTCGCCGGCGAATTTGCTAGACACAGTATCTCTATTGTCTGATTGCAAATGAGCATAGGCAAGTAAGGTGTTAATTTGCTGTTGGGGGAGGAGCCTTTGTGGGAGGGTGTGTATATAAACCCACACAGTATTAGCTTGCTAATTATAGCTTGCTGCTTCTCCAAGACTGCTTACCAAGAGCTGATTTACAAGAGCATTGAGATATTCAGGAGATACTCAGGAGGTAATCTGGAGGTGGATACAATCTAAACAAGTAAGAGTTGTTTGTTTAAAATCTTTCCCCTCTTTACAATGGCAGACCTGGTTCTGTGCAGGAATTGTTGTGCTTTTATTTCAGGTTCCACTCTTCAGAGGTTTGGATACTGTCTGATCTGTAGACAGCTCTCCATAATGCAGCAGGAAATTACCTTTTTGAAATATGAGGTTTTTAAATTAACCACTAAACAAACTCAGGCTGAGAACATTGCAATGCCACTGCCACAGAGGCCCCCTAGAATAGGGAGATGGGTTACTGTAGGTTCTGGTAGACTGAGAGTTGTGGATAGAAGGCATGTCCCACAGTCTGTGGCTCTCCATAATTCATTTGCAGCACTTTCAGAGTGCAAGAGCAACATGGAGGATGGCTCAAGCACAGTGGGTGAGAAACAATCATCTCCCATGCCTAAAGTATGCAAGACTGCAGCCAAAGACAAAAAGGAGAAGGCGAGGATTGATAGTAAGCAGCTGTTGGTGGGCGATTCCATCATAAGAGGTGTGAAGTTTGAGGAGAATGGTGTTGTGAGATGTCTCCCTGGTGCTACCGCTAGCAGGGATAGACGACGGATCGTTAATATTGTTAGGCAAGCAAAGCAGGAAAGGGAAGTGGATGTTATTCTCCATCTTGGGACAAACGATCTGGCTTGCAATGAGGTTTCAAAGGTGAAAGAAGCTTTTCACACACTTGGAAAGGATATACAGGAGGTTGCATCAACTGTTTCATTCTCTGCAGTTTTGCCTGTGCATAACCTTCAGCATGACAGGAAGATGCGCATTAAGGAATTCAATGTATGGCTTGGTGAATGGTGTCTGAACCAAGGGTTTGGCTTTGTGTCTCATGTTAGCTCTTGTTGGAATGGAAAAGAACTGTACAAGAAAGATGGTTTGCACCTTTCTCTCAAAGGAACGAATGTCCTCGGTGAACAGTTCCAGGTATTTGCTAAGAAGCATTTAAACTAGGAAAGGGGGGCAAAAGAGTGATAATCCAGCAGTCCAACTGCCCCCCGAAACAATGCCAGAAAAGGGCAGTAGCACAAAGGTTAAGAAATGACAAGCTCAGAGTCTTGTCTACAAATGCTCGCAGTCTAGGAAATAAAATCAATGAACTTGAGGCTATAATGGCATCTGAGAATATAGATGTAGTGGCTGTTACTGAGACGTGGTTCAAGGGGAGTAATGACTGGGATATATCAATACCAGGGTTCTCTCTATACAGGAAAGACAGAGAAGGCAAGAAGGGGGGAGGGGTGGCCCTGTATGTGAAAGATAACCTAAAATCTAATTTGATACAAGTTAGTGAGAACAATTTAGAGTCAGTTTGGGTTACCGTGCAGCTTGATAATCATAAGGCAACTCGTGTAGGTGTGATATATAGACCACCTAGCCAAGTCAAAGAATTAGATGATCTACTAGTTGAGGAAATAGCTAAAATGACATTGAAGGGGGAAGTTATCATTATGGGAGACTTCAATCTTCCAGATGTAAACTGGAAAACCAAAATAGCTAGTTCTGCCAGGAGTACAGATATTCTAAATTCCCTACTGGGATTATCTCTACAGCAAGTAGTGGAGGAGCCAACCCGGAAGGAGGCCATTTTAGATTTAGTATTCACAAATGGGAATTTGGTATCTGATATTACTGTAGGGGAAAGCTTGGGATCTAGTGATCACCAGTCAGTGTGGTTTACTATAAGTAGAGTGACTGAGTCACACCACACAAAAACAAAAGTTTTAGATTTTAGAAAAACAGACTTTTCTAAAATTAGATTAGTGGTATACAAGTCCCTATCAGACTGGAACAGTTTCATTGGAGTCCAGGAGAAATGGGACTACTTAAAAGTGGCACTATTGAAGGCAACAGAAAATTGCATTAGGCTTGTCAGTAAAAGCAAAAAAAGGAAGAGACCACTGTGGTACTCAGCAGAAGTGGCCAAAATCATTAAAAACAAAAAGATAGCATTTAGGAATTATAAAAAAAAACAAAACGAGGATGACAGACAAATTTATAAGATTAGGCAGAGAGAGGCCAAACAAGTTATAAGAGCTTCCAAAGCACAGGCAGAAGAGAAATTAGCTCAGTCAGGAAAAAAAGGCCAGAAGGCATTCTTCAGATACATAAATGAAAAAAGGAAACTAAAACAAGGAATTACCAAATTAAAAACAAAAGAAGGAATGTATATAGAAGAAGATAAAGAACTAGCTGACTGCCTCAATGAATATTTCTGTTCAGTTTTTACAAAGGAAAATGAAGGAGAAGGACCTCAGTTAGGAAAGAAGTCTAATAAATCTTTTGATGCATGTGTCTTTACAGAGGAAGAGGTTCTAAGTCAGCTGTCTAAAATTAATACAAATAAGTCACAGGGGCCTGATGGGATACACCCAAAGCTATTAAAAGAGCTCAGCGTTGAACTAGCAAAACCATTAACAGATTTATTTAACCAATCGCTGGCAACAGGAGTCGTCCCAGAAGATTGGAAATTAGCAAATGTTGTGCCCATTCATAAGAAAGGTAGTAGGGAGGAATCGGGCAACTATAGGCCAGTAAGCCTGACATCAATAGTGGGGAAATTAATGGAAACCATACTTAAGGAGAGGATTGTGGAACATCTAAAATCCCATGGATTGAAAGATGAAAAACAGCATGGGTTTACTTCAGGGAGATCATGTCAAACTAATCTTATTGATTTTTTCGATTGGGTGACTAAAATAATAGATGGAGGAGGTGCAGTAGACATCGCTTATCTAGACTTTAGTAAGGCTTTTGATACTGTCCCACATAGAAAGCTTATCAATAAAGTGCAGTCTTTGGGCTTGGACTCCCATATTGTTGAATGGATTAGGCAGTGGCTGAGGGACAGGCAACAGAGGGTTGTAGTCAATGGAGTATATTCAGACCAAGGTCTTGTTACCAGTGGGGTACCTCAGGGATCTGTTCTGGGACCCATATTGTTTAATATCTTTATCAGCGAAATTGCAGAAGGCCTCGATGGTAAGGTGTGTCTTTTTGCTGATGACACAAAGATTTGTAACAGGGTTGATGTTCCTGGAGGGATACACCAAATGGAAAAGGACTTAGGAAAACTAGAGGAATGGTCAAAAATATGGCAACTAAAATTTAATGTTGATAAGTGCAAGATAATGCACCTGGGCCGTAAAAACCCAAGAGCAGAATATAAAATCAGTGATACAGTCCTAACCTCAGTATCTGAGGAAAGGGATTTAGGGGTCATTATTTCAGAAGACTTAAAGGCAGGCAGACAATGTCATAGAGCAGCAGGAAATGCTAGCAGAATGCTTGGGTGTATAGGGAGAGGCATTACTAGTAGAAAGAGGGAGGTGCTCATGCCGCTCTACAGAGCACTAGTGAGACCTCATTTGGAGTATTGTGCTCAGTACTGGAGACCATATCTCCAGAAGGATATTGATACTTTGGAGAGAGTTCAGAGAAGAGCTACTAAACTGGTACATGGATTGCAGGATAAAACTTACCAGGAAAGATTAAAGGAACTTAACATGTATAGCTTGGAAGAAAGACGAGACAGAGGGGATATGATAGAAACTTTTAAATACATAAAGGGAATCAACAAAGTAAAAGAGGAGAGAATATTTAAAAGAAGAAAAACTGCTACAAGAGGACATAGTTTTAAATTAGAGGGGCAAAGGTTTAAAAGTAATATCAGGAAGTATTACTTTACTGAGAGAGTAGTGGATGCATGGAATAGCCTTCCTGCAGAAGTGGTAGCTGCAAATACAGTGGAGGAGTTTAAGCATGCATGGGATAGGCATAAGGCTATCCTTCATATAAGATAGGGCCAGGGGCTATCCATAGTATTTAGTATATTGGGCAGACTGGATGGGCCAAATGGTTCTTATCTGCCGACACATTCTATGTTTCTATGTTTCTATGAAAAGTTCCCGGCGAACATAGCTTGTTTTTGCGTTCGCTGCGGCGGGCGAACATATTCGGTGTTCGGTCCGCCCCCTATACATCATCATTGAGCAAACTTTGACCCTGTACCTCACAGTCAGCAGACACATTCCAGCCAATCAGCATCATACCCTCCCTCCCAGACCCTCCCGCCTCCTATCAAAAAGCAAGGACAGCATCCATCTTAGATTCATTCTGAAGCTGCAGTGTCACAAATTTGACTAAGTTGTAATCGCAATGCGAATAATACAGGTTATATTAATCGCATTGCGAATTCAACTTAGAGCTGGGTTCCTAATGGTTGTATTGATAGAATATACTGAAGATTGAGAATATAGCGCTATATCCGTTATATTCGTCAATTCTAGCAATACAACCATTAGGAACTCAGATCTAAGTTGAATTCGCAATGCGATTAATGCAGGTTATATTAATCACATTGCGAATTCAACTTACCACACTCTGCGTCAACTACGTAATTTTCCATGGGAGTTTTGCCATGGATCCCCCTCCGGCATGCCACAGTCCAGGTGTTAGTCCCCTTGAAACAACTTTTCCATCACTATTGTGGCCAGAAAGAGTCCATGTGGGTTTTAAAATTCGCCTGTCTATTGAAGTCTATGGCGGTTCGCCCGGTTCGCCCGTTCGCGAACATTCGCGGAAGTTCGCGTTCGCCGTTCGCGAACGTAAAATTTTATGTTCACGACATCTCTAATGAGCAGCATAGTTCATTTTCATTTTTGCGATATTTCGAGAATTGTTGGCCTAATATTCGCAAAAAAAATTCGTGATCTTTAGTCATTATTGTCTTGATTGCGAAAATCGGCAATGTACTATGCGTGTATTGAGCGCGCAATACAGGCGTGAGTCACTTTTGCTAAATTTTTCAAGCTGCTAGAAGTTTCCTGAGACTGGAGAAAATTCACAGCACAGTAATTCCTATCACACTAACTAACACCCTTCACTGGACCCTATCAGCTACACTTTATCACTATCTAACCTACACTGACTATCTCCCACTGTCTGTATTATATATATGAGCTAACTAACTCTCTAATGTAATTGGATAAGGAATAGGATCCAGATGAAAGCACAGAGAACAGCAATGTCACTGCTCTCTGTCTGAGAACTGCAAAAATATAGTAAGGGGTAGGCAACTTTCCTATTGGTTGCTAGGGACGTTGCTAAGCTCAGACAAAGATATTGCAGCCTTCTCATTGGCCCACAAGCAAGAAGCAGGAGGGTACCGATACTGATACAAATCTAGAATATTCGCGATTACAAAGATATAGCACTATATTCTACATCTTTGCGAATTCTCAAAGTGCCGATATTCACGATAAAAATTCGCGATTAGAATATTTGCGATCAACACTAGAGGAGACCACAGAGTGGCCCAGTGACAGAGTGGGGAGGTGGAAGCAGCATAAGGAGACCACAGAGTGGCCCAGTGACATAGTGGTGAGGTGACAGCAGCATGAGGAGACCACAGAGTGGCCCAGTGACAAAGTGGTGAGGTGGCAGCAGCATGAGGAGACCACAGAGTGGCCCAGTGACATAGTGTTGAGGTGGCATAAGCATAAGGAGACCACAGAGTGGTGATGTGGCAGCAACATAAGGAGACCACAGAGTGGTGAGGTAGAAGCAGCATGAGGAGACCACAGAGTGGCCCAGTGACAGAGTGGGAAGGTGGGGGGCAATACCAGTACCAGCTGAAGATGTTGGGTGGCAGTAGGAGCACCTGGCAGCAGGTGTGGCATCAGGTGGGTGGCAGGATCAGAACAGTAGCTGAAGCAGGTAGTCAGAAGAAACAAGTCTCTTTTGACAAGTGTAGGTGTGGCACCATGGATGATCTAGTCTGATGCATCAGGCACTGGTGTTTGAAAATCCTGGCTGATCCACGCTTGATTCATCTTCACAAAGGTCAGTTTCTCCACATTTTGGGTGGACAGGCGAGTTAACCTTGGGGTAAATATGGCCCCCGCCACACTAAACACTCGCTCTGATTCCACACTGCTGGCCAGGCAGGAAAGTTTGTCCAGGGCAAACTCAGCCAATTACAGCCACAAATCGAGTTTGGCTGCCCAGTAGAGTTGAGCTGACACCTGGATGTTCAGGTTCAACGGGTTCGGCTGAACTTCACAAAAAAGTTCAAGTTCGGGACCCTAACTTGACCCGAACTTGACCCCGAATCCGAACCCCATTGAAGTCAATGGGGACCCGAACTTTTGAGCACTAAAATGAAATTACTTAAAATAACAAAAAAACACATAAAAATAAAAAATAATAATCTTGATCTAGGAGGACGCGGTCCATATGGAGTAGGAGGTTAAAGAGGCGGTGGATGTGACAGTGTAGGTGGAAGCAGCGGTGGAGGAGGAGGTAGCTAACACAGTTTTTTGGTTTTCATTTTATTAATTTTTTTGTTTAAATTAGGGTACACCCGAAAACATTGGGAAATATAACCTGTGATTACCCCCTCCAGTCGTGCTAAACACACGATCAGACAATACACTGGCTGCAGGGCAGGCCAGCACCTCTAAGGCGTAAAGGGCAAGCTCAGGCCATGTGCCCAATTTGGAGACCCAGAAGTTGAAGGGGCAGACCCAGAAGTCAGTACGTGTAGGCGTGTGCACACATACTGCTCCACCATGCCGCACGTCCCCAATATGTCCACGATCCAATTGGATATTGTGGCGGAACCCGCCTCGCCACTGGGCATTGGAGAGGCCTGGCTGCCCGCCTCCTACCTGCTGACTATGGCCCCTGGTAAATTGGTACGTTTGAATGCAATATTTGGGCATGTGGTCTTTTATATTGCTGCTACTGGCCCTTTAATGGCCATCCGTGGACATATTATCACTTTTAGGAACAATGCCCCTTGTAGCAGATTGCATTCAGGCTGTCTTAAATATTATGTGTGTTATTATGGGGTTCGGTTAAATTGTATTGCTGTGTGTTGTGGACTGTATATATCCTGCTCTTACTGTAATGTTTGCATGTTACAGGCATTGTTGTCTGTGCCTCTTCTCCTCCCCCTTTTTCCTGTCCCATTGTTTCCCCAGCAATGTGTTGTCGCAGGGACACCAGTTTAAACCAGCGGCTCTGTCCCTCCTCCATCTCCCATCAGCCCTTGCTATTGTCTGGCCCCCACCCTTCCTTGTACCAGAGTCCTCTAGGTGCCCTATTGTATGTAAATGAGGCTGTTGAGTTTAAAGTAGTGTGCTGTGTCTAAATAAAGTCAGTTCCTCTTTTATCCCTCAAGGTGAAGTGTCGTCTCGTTCTTGGGGGAGGATTTATTGCATGCTGTCCCAGTTTGACTGCTAGGAGTGTAAACCTATTCGTATGGTTCCTATTCAACTGCCTACAGCATTCATATGCTTGAAGAGGATTCATATGCTGCTTCGGTTCAGTGATTGTGGTGTCTGCCAGAGTGCTTGGAAGCCTCAGGAAAACGCTAGGCGCATCCGTCAACGGAGGTACTCAGTCTAGGGGTGCCAGGTGATCCGTTACATTGGTGGCAAGCAGTGGGATGGCGTCCTGGTGTGAGAGGAACAACACCCTGGAGACACAGGAATTGTTATGGAGCGGCATAGAACCAGCGAGTCCCTGGACAACGCTCAAGGTAGAAAAGGAATGGAACCGGAGGTTACAGAACCTCTTGGCACCACTGGTCAAGCCAATAGGAGAGGCAACCAGGTTGGACTGCAGAGAGAGCGCCCGACAAGAGATGTGGGAAGAAACCCTAGAAGGTGTCCAGTGTTGGCGAGGTGAGCGTCTTCCCAGCAAGGAGCAGCGGTTACAAGCCAGAGTGACCCTACGGATACCTATGCTGGGAGAACAGGCGCAGGAGGAATTGGTGAGGCAACTTGATTCACTGGCATGGAGGGAACTGGGTCTCGATGATGCATACCAAGCGCTACGTTGGTACGCGGTTCAGCGGGTTCCCGGAATGGCCAAATTTGACAAACCCGAGGGCAAGGATTATAATGGCCCTGGCTTATTATGGGGGGCCTTTGCAGAACCGGAATTTGGGAGTGCGGCAGAGTCACGGCTTTGGGACATATTTGACTACAGAGAGGCCGTGCTGGATCTCCCTATGGCCGAAGACCTAAGGCCAGACCTGATTGAACTGGCTGTCCAGGAATGGGAACTGGAGCAGGATTACCAGCACCTGGTCAGCTCCAGTCAGTCACCCTATACCCTGCAAGTACCACCAGAGCAGTGGGGGATCGAACAGAATTATGCGGACTTATATGATTAAGTGACACCGCCTGTCTCTAACCTGATGGGGCTTATGGACTGTACACCATTGGGAGCATTGAGTTTCGTTCCCCCTCCCCAACAACTAAGCCCGTCATCAGGAGACCTGTATTCGGTACCTCCTACTCCCCAACTAGCCCCAGAAATTAGGGACCTTATCGACTGGTCATGGGAAGACCCACAGATGGCAGGTGGAGATGGGACCGAGATCTCTCTACCGGCCCTACAGAGATACTGGGCAGCCGGCCCAGATCTCCAACTCCAGATGGGGGTAATACAGGGAGAGAAGTGTGTTGTCCTTCCTTCCCAGCGGCAGAGTGCTTTACAGGGAGGGGAGACAGCCGGTCTCTCTCCCCAACAGCAGCAGTACCAGGAGGAGGAGGTAAGCAACCCCTCCCCTCCACAGCCAACTCCAAACCAGGTACTGGGGTCAGTAGAGGAGTCGTTAGCCCCCTCTGGCCCCCTCCCAGCAGAAGAGCTGGCATCTGGGCAGAGCGCCGCTGGCCTCTGCCCTACTTGTCCCCTTACTACCCAGCAGGACTGTAGTCCAGTCCCTCCAGCAGAAGAGCTGGCATCCGGGCAGAGCGCCGCTAGCCTCTGCTCCACCGACCCCCTTGTTACAGGGCTGGCTTGTACCCCCTCTCCCCAGCGGCTGAAAGTGTGTAAGGGAGAGGAGCTTGTTACCCCCTCTCCCCAGCGGCAGGCTAGCACACCAAGGGGAGACAGTAAGCCCCACAACAGTGCAGATGGGACCGTAGTCTCTGTACCTGCACCACTGGGGATATGGACAGTCTGTCCTGGTCCACAACAACAGGACAATGTATTGGAAGGAGAGGCATTCTGTTTTCCCCTACAACAAGGGAGGGTGTCGCAGAGAGAGGAGCCTGTTACCCCTTCCCCCCAGCACCAGCTTTGTTCAACAAGGGGAGAGGGCACCCTGGTTACCTTCCCCCCAAGTCATGGATCTACAACTGGGCACAAGCGGCAGGGGGCCATTGGGACAACTACACCCTTGGAGAAAGGCCTGCTGACTATCAGAGCCCCAGACCACCTGGAGGTCTGGAGTCTGGATAGTCTCAATGGGAAAGGGGAGAAATGTGGCGGAACCCGCCTCGCCACTGGGCATTGGAGAGGCCTGGCTGCCCGCCTCCTACCTGCTGACTATGGCCCCTGGTAAATTGGTACGTTTGAATGCAATATTTGGGCATGTGGTCTTTTATATTGCTGCTACTGGCCCTTTAATGGCCATCCGTGGACATATTATGACTTTTAGGAACAATGCCCCTTTAAGACTGTGTAGCAGATTGCATTCAGGCTGTCTTAAATATTATGTGTGTTATTATGGGGTTCGGTTAAATTGTATTGCTGTGTGTTGTGGACTGTATATATCTGCTCTTACTGTAATGTTTGCATGTTACAGGCATTGTTGTCTGTGCCTCTTCTCCTCCCCCTTTTTCCTGTCCCATTGTTTCTCCAGCAATGTGTTGTTGCAGGGACACCAGTTTAAACCAGCGGCTCTGTCCCTCCTCCATCTCCCATCAGCCCTTGCTATTGTCTGGCCCCCACCCTTCCTTGTACCAGAGTCCTCTAGGTGCCCTATTGTATGTAAATGAGGCTGTTGAGGGGTTTAAAGTAGTGTGCTGTGTCTAAATAAAGTCAGTTCCTCTTTTATCCCTCAAGGTGAAGTGTCGTCTCATTCTTGGGGGAGGATTTATTGCATGCTGTCCCAGTTTGACTGCTAGGAGTGTAAACCTATTCGTATTGTTTCCTATTCAACTGCCTACAGCATTCATGCTTGAAGAGGATTTATATGCTGCTTCGGTTCAGTGATTGTGGTGTCTGCCAGAGTGCTTGGAAACCTCAGGAAAACACTAGGCGCATCCGTCAACGGAGGTACTCAGTCTAGGGGTGCCAGGTGATCCGTTACAGATATCTGCTCTATCAACTTTCGATGTTCTTTTCTGCGCCTACCATGTTGATGACGGTTAGCGGCGAATCAGGGTTCCACACCGGAGAGGGAGCGTGAGAAAGGGATAGCACATCCAAGGGAGGTGAATGGCTGCAATGTGATAGAGCGGAAATGTGGGACAAGTTATTAAAGCGGAAAGATCGAATAAAAGGGCCGATTAAAGACGAATTTTAGAATTTAAGTCCCTGTCACCTATGCAGATTAGGGGTTTTTCATCGGCAAAAATGGGTTAATGTCACCCACCAATGGAACAGACAATTTTTAAAAATTTTGGGCCCTGCGCTTGTCTGTGATAACGCACCCTGACCTGCTGAACACACGTTCAGACAATACACTGGCTGCAGGACAGGCCAGCACCTCCAAGGCATAAAGGGCAAGCTCAGGCCATGTGCCCAATTTGGAGACCCAGAAGTTGAAGGGGGCAGACCCATCATTCAGTACGTGTAGGCGTGTGCACACATACTGTTCCACCATGTTGCTGAAATGCTGCCTCCTGCTAAGACGTTCCATATCAGTTGGTGGTGCTGGTGTTTGTGGCGTGCTGACAAAGCTTTTCCACATTTCGGCCATGCTAACCCTGCCTTCTGAGGTGCTGGTGGTGCCCCAGCTGCGTTGGCGACCTCTTCCTCCTCCTCTGCATTCGCCTTGTGCTTCCACTGTGCCCCCGCCTACCAGCGTGCGCTTGTACTCGCGCATCTTACAATCACGCTCCAGTGACGGAATTAAGGACGGTATGTTGTCCTTGTAACGGGGTTCCAGCAGCGTGGCCACCCAATAATCAGCACAAGTTAGAATGTGGGCAACTCGGCGGTCGTTCCGGAGACATTGCAGCATGTAATCGTTCATGTGTGCCAGGCTGCCCAGAGGCAACGAAAAGCTGTCCTCTGTGGGAGGTGTATCATCTGCGTCCTCTGTATCCACCCAACCACGCACCAGTGATGGCCATGAGCTGGTTTAGGTGCCACCCTGCTGTGAACATGGTTCCTCCTCCTCCATCTCCTCATCCTCCACCTTGTCACCCTTCAGAACTGTGCCCTGGCTGGACAATTGTTTACCTGACATTTGTAGGTGCAGGAACCCACCCTCGGAGCCACTTGTGAATGACTGACCTGAAACCCTTGGAAATGATCCCACTTCCTCCTCCTCCTCCTCCTGTTCCACATCCTCTTCCACCATGTTGAAGGAGTACTCGAAACAGTGCATCAAGGCACACCAGTCTCGCATGGAGGCCCAGACATTGGTGGTGAAGTGGTGCTGTTCCGCAGAACGACTCACCCGTGCGTGCTGCAGCTGAAACTTCACTAATACCTGCTGCTGCTCGCACAGTCTGTCCAGCACCTTGTGGACACGTCGCATATGAGGATAAGGAAGCAACAGGAGGCAAAGAGAAGTGCCCTGCAATCCTTGGTGATGGAAGAACATGCGCCAAACTGCTATCCACCTCAGGCCCAGCCGCCACTGCATTTACCCAGTGTGCTGTTATGGAGATATAATGGCCCTGACTGTGCTTACTGGTCCACGTATCCAAAGTTAGGTGGACCTTGCCACAGATGGCGTTGCACAGTGCACACCTGATTTTGTCCCCCACTTGGTTGTACAGGGAAGGGATGACCACAGAATGGATAATAGGAACTAGGTTTATTTCCCTTCAATACACCCTGTAAATGGCTGTAGTACATTGTAACTTCACCACAGAACGGCAATTAAGACGTATTCTTTTTCCTAATGATACACCCAAAAAAATGAAATATAACAATCGCAATTCACTGCAGAACGGCTAATAGGACGTACATATATTTCCTATTAATACACCCCATAAATGTCTGTATCACCCAGAACTTGCACCTCAATCACAAGCAAGGTTTGCTGGAATTACTGATGTATCATATAGTGCAAACAACCTAAAAGCAGCAGTATAACTGCAATTTTGGATCCACAATTAGTGCAGCAAGGTGTAATAGAATCGCTCCCATTACCCAGGCTGTACACTCTCCCATTGCACCCTGTTTTACTCTTATAGTGTAGATGATGCATCGCTTTCATTTCCCTACACCTTGACTCCGGCTCATACTGGCCCACCGGGGAGGTGGGGGATTCCTCAGTGGGCCCCTAGTCTCCTGCGTCGGGAGATAAAATGGAAGAGTAATTATTTCCCCTTTCTCAGGAGAGATAATTATTGTAGCCACTAGGTGGAGGTATTGCACAGTGATGCAGCCTCCTACTGGTGTAAATTATAGGAGGCCCCACAGTATCTTCTAAACCTCCTGCTGCTGGTAGTGAAGGAGGAGAGAACATGTCTGGCCATCCTCCTGTCAGAAAACTGTGGTTGCTGGAGAGAAGGACTCCTCTGCGGTGCTGGGCTGATTTCTCAGGTGTGTCAGGCCCGCATCGGCACTTGGCACACCTGGGCAAGTGCCGGGGCCCACTGCTCCTGGGGGGGGGCCACTGTGCCCAAGCACTCCTGTAGCTGTGTTCTGGTCTTCATTAAACTGCCTGTTCTGAATTCTAGGTCAGCTTACTCCATCAATGCAGACAATTTTCGCCATGTGCACTGCTGGGGTAGGCGGCCCCAAGACTCAGAACAGGGTAGATGGAGTTTCCTACCAGGCTAAAGGACCTTCCTGATGTCATCCGCCCATGTGACCAGTGGGGGAGGAGCCTGAGGAGCAGAGAGATGTGTTGCTGTATAGATAAAAGCAAGACTGGAATGTGGTGAGGCCTAGCTGTATGGGTGTGCCCCTGTGTGTCTGTCTGTCCCTGTGTGTATGTCTGTCACGGCTGAGGATTCGGAAAACCCTCAGCTGTGCGATGCCAGAAGATGTTGTTGGATGCTCGGTCAGGACGACAGAAATAGGGAGCAGGTCCCCTCCTAGAGCTTCCCTAATCTGACCCTGACTCCTAGCTGCATGAGCCGACCTTGAAGGTAGGAGGGCTCATGCTCAGGAACCTCGGATCCCTACTGACCCTCCGCCGATCCCTGAGCTAGGAGCTGGGTAGACAGCCCGTTCCACCTGGACGCGGAGAAACAGGAGTCTAAAGTGGCCAAGCTGCAAGGGGATAGGAACAAGAACAGACCTATGGATATGGCAGGTGAACTGCACTAGTGCCACCGACCTGCCACAGCCTTGCTGACTGGTACCCTGTGCTGACACGCTGACATCCACACCATACTTAAAAGGACACAGCCAACACACATACAGACAGGAACCCAGATCCATAGCTGCAATAAATAACAAAAGGAAAACAACATCGACTAAACATCACATACATTTGCTATGACCACAAGGGTGGCCCTCACTGGCAGATGGTATTAGGTAGGAGGATGACTCCAGCAGACCATGGCTGAAGTACCCCTCTGACTACTGCTCTCAGCAGAGGCTATATAGCCCATGTAGCCACACCCAGTGCTCACAGTCTAGGAAGGGAATTAACCCTTCTCACACCAGGGAAGGGAAGACCGCAACTTTAAGGGAAATACGCACACAATTACACTGCAACTGTTACCGCAGGCAACGACATGCGTGTCAACCGTGTCCTGGGAGTCAGCCAGAAAGCCGAGACACTGCCACCACATCTAACACACCACACACTGCCACGGACAGCCACCAGTGAAAGGAAATGACACAGTGCACACCAAACAAGGAAAGTGCACACAAACACACACACACAAAACCAAAGGCAACCGCACGCATACCTGTTGTCTGCGGCAACCGCACTTGAGGCAAAACAACTAAGTGCCCCCAGCTGCGGTTGACACAACACCCAGACCGCGGGCAACTGCATGCGGCTCCCAAGGAGTCACGACCATAACCATGGACGTGACACTGTCCCTGTGTGTGTGTCTGTCCCTGTGTGTCCCTGTGTGTGTGTGTGTGTGTGTGTGTGTGTCTGTCCCTGTGTATGTGTCTGTCCCTGTGTGTGTGTCTGTCCCTGTGTGTGTGTCTGTCCGTGTGTGTGTGTCTGTCCCTGTGTGTGTCTGTCCCTGTGTGTGTGTCTGTCCCTGTGTGTGTGTCTGTCCCTGTGTGTGTGTGCCCCTGTGTGTGTGTGTCTGTCCATATGTATGTGTCTGTCCCTGTGTGTGTGTGCCCCTGTGTGTGTGTGTCTGTCCATATGTATGTGTCTGTCCCTGTATGTGTGTGTGTGTGTCTGTCCCTGTGTGTGTGTCTGTCCCTGTGTGTGTGTGCCCCTGTGTGTGTGTGTCTGTCCATATGTATGTGTCTGTCCCTGTGTGTGTGTGCCCCTGTGTGTGTGTCTGTCCATATGTATGTGTCTGTCCCTGTATGTGTGTGTGTGTGTCTGTCCCTGTGTGTGTCTATCCCTGTGCATTGCTTAGACTCAACAGTCTAGCCAGTGCCTAATGGGTTACAGTTTATACCACCTTCTGGTACATGTTAATTATTCCCCAGTCCATGTCCCCCCAGTACTGGGAATCAGTGGGAGTCATATTAGAAGGTAACAAAAGGTTGGAGCATAACTAAAGGTGGAATTCCCTTTAAATGTCCCCTAAAGGTGGCCACACACATTAGATAGAAGTTGGCTGTCTGTCCCTGTGTGTGTGTGTGTCTGTGTGTGTCTGTCCCTGTATGTGTCTGTCCCTGTGTGTGTCTGTCCCTGTGTGTGTCTGTCCCTGTGTGTGTCTGTCCCTGTGTGTGTGTCTGTCCCTGTGTGTGTCTGTCCCTGTGTGTGTCTGTCCCTGTGTGTGTCTGTCCCTGTGTGTGTGTGTCCCTGTGTGTGTCCCTGTGTGTCTGTCCCTGTGTGTGTCTGTCCCTGTGTGTGTCTGTCCCTGTGTGTGTGTGTCTGTCCCTGTGTGTGTCTGTCCCTGTGTGTGTGCGTCTGTCCCTATGTGTGTGTGTGTCCCCCTGTGTGTCTGTCCCTGTGAGTGTGTCTGTCCCTGTGTGTGTGTGTGTGTGTGTGCCCCTGTGTGTATGTGTGTCTGTCCCTGTGTGTGTGTGTGTCTGTCCCTGTGTGTGTGTTTGTCTCTGTGTGTGTGTGCATCTGTCCCTATGTGTGTGTGTGTCCCTGTGTGTCTGTCCCTGTGTGTGTGTGTGTCTGTCCGTGTGTGTGTGTGTGTATGTATGTCCTTGTGTGTCTGTCCCTGTATGTGTTCCTGTGTGTGTGTGTGTGTGTGTGTGTGTGTATGTCCCTAGGTGTGTGTGTGTGTCTGTGTGTGTGTGTATGTGTGTGTGTGTGTCTGTCCCTGTGTGTTTGTGTCCGTGTGTGTGTATGTGTGTGTCCCTGTGTGTGTCTGTCCCTGTGTGTGTGTGTGTGTCCCTGTGTGTGTGTCCCTGTGTGTGTGTGTCCCTGTGTGTGTGCGTCTGTCCCTATGTGTGTGTGTGTGTCCCTGTGTGTCTGCCCCTGTGTGTGTGTCTGTCCCTGTGTGTGTGTCCCTGTGTGTGTGTGTCCCTGTGTGTGTCCCTGTGTGTGTCTGTCCCTGTGTGTGTGCGTCTGTCCCTATGTGTGTGTGTGTGTCCCCCTGTGTGTCTGCCCCTGTGTGTGTGTGCATCTGTCCCTATGTGTGTGTGTGTGCATCTGTCCCTATGTGTGTGTCCCTGTGTGTCTGTCCCTGTGTGTGTGTGTGTGTCTGTCCCTGTGTGTTTGTGTCCCTGTGTGTGTGTCCATGTGTGTGTCTGTCCCTGTGTGTATCCTTGTGTGTGTCTGTCCGTGTGTTTGTGTGTGCTCCTGTGTGTCTGTCTGTCCCTGTGTGTCTGTCTGTCCCTGTGTGTGTGTATGTGTCTGTCCCTGTTTATCTGGCTGTCGCTGTGTGTGTGTGTCTGTCCCTATGTGTGAATCCTTGTGTGTCTGTCTGTTCCTGTGTGTGTACATTTCTGTCCCTGTTTATCTGTCTGTCCCTGTGTGTTGTGGGGTTTCGCTCTGGTAGATAGGGTAAGCGGGCGCAGTACAGAGGCAAAATACAAGTTCTTAACTCAAACTTCAGAGTTTATTCACACTTGCAGCAGTTGCACAAAACAACACATCATTTTGCAGTCTTTGGTGTTAATTCACACACAAATGGAAAGTTCAATTTGCCCAGAACAACATGTCACTTTGCAGTCTTTGGTGTTAATTCACCACAATGAAAAGTTCATATTGCAGAAGTCACCGTGTTGGCAGTTCTGCCTCCAGCAGTCCACAGCAGGCTTTAGGGGGCCTGTTTCCCCTGCACACGGGTCTCGGCCCTCCAGTCCGGCACAAATCCTCAAAACCTGGCAGTGCTGGCTGGTTTTTATGCCTGGCAAAACCTGGCCTGGAACGTGGGGAGTAGTCACCCACCCAGCACTTTGACCACTCCCAGTAAGAGCCATCCCAGATCAGCTATTTCAGCCATGCTAAGTACCAAGGTGTCAAACAGCAACTGCTGCTGACACATAAAAACAGGCTTTTACTTCAGGCTTTTACTCCATGTTTTTACTCCACGTCGGTGACATATACCTATCATCCATGATGATGCCTTGTACCTTCTTACATACCTCCACCTTTGTTCAACCCTATGGGGGTGAACACATGCCATACAGTATACTCGGGACAGGGCATCCGCATTTCCCTGCAACCGGCCTGCCCTGTGTTCTATGGAAAACTTAAGGTTTTGTAAGGACAAGAACCACCTGGTGACTCGGGCATTTCTCTCTTTGGCCTGGCTCATCCACTTGAGAGGGGAGTGGTCGGTCACCAGGCAGAATGTTTTCCCCAACAAATAATAGCGGAGAGACTCTCGTGCCCACTTGATATTCAGGCACTCTCTCTCCACTATACTGTACTGGGTCTCGGCTGGGGTGAGCTTACGGCTAAGGAAGACAATGGGATGCTCCTCCCCGTTGACTGCCTGAGACAGTACAGCACCGAGGCCTACTTCGGAGGCATCGGTCTCTACTATAAACTCCCTTTTGAAGTCGGGCGTCACCAAAACCGGAGACCCGCACAGGGCCGACTTCAAAGCAGAGAAAGCCTCTTCGGCCCGATCATCCCAGCGAACCATCACTGACTTGTGTTCCTTCAAGTGCCCTGTCAATGGTGCGACCACCATAGCAAAGTGGGGGACAAACCTCATGTAATAGCCCACCATTCCCAGGAATGACTTTATTTGCCAAGTGGTGACAGGTCGGGACCAATTTCGTATCGCCTCTATTTTGTTCACTTGGGGTTTGATGACTCCACGCCCAATGACATACCCTATTGCACATTTTGTTGGGTTAGCGGTTAGGCCAGCCTTCCGAATGGAGTCCACTACAGCCTACACTTTGGGTAGGTGACTTCCCAAGTCGGTACTGTGGATAACAATATCGTCCAGGTAAGCTGAACAACAATGTGGACGCAGCACAATGTCCATAAGCCGTTGAAAAGTGGCGGGGGCACCATGCAGACCAAAGGGTAGCACCTTATACCGATACAGCCCCTCAGGTGTGTTGAAGGCAGTTTTCTCTTTGGCAGCCTCTGTTAAGGGCACCTGCCAGTACCCTTTCGCGAGGTCCAAAACAGAAAAATACTGGGCTTGTCCGAACCTCTCGATAAGCTCATCCACCCGGGCATGGGATTAGCGTACCCAGCGTGCCAGCACCTGGAGCAAGCCAAGTATTGCGCCCCCCCAACCTGTGACCACGCCCCCTTTTACAAATAATGCAGTAGATGTCACCTGCAGTCCTATGTAGCACACAGATAACACAGGGATAACTCTCTGAGTACAGATAATGTAGTAGATGGGTGTAAGGCCCCAGAATTCAGAACACACACAGTGTGACCTGTAGTCTGGGGCCAGGCTTCGGCAGTGTGGCCCAAATTCTATATCCACCCCACCCCCCCCCAAAAAAAAACTGATATTTGGATGGACATAACATACATTGCTATGAAATATACAGGAGAATACAGCACCATACCTCTTACATCCAGTGACATCTCCTGTGATGTAGACTTTCCTCAGCATCTTCATTCGAAGATAGGGCCGTCATGATAACTTCTTTCTTCCGCGTCTCGTCTCTGTAGAGTTTCACCAAAATTTTTGGGGATTTCTCACTTTACTATCATCCTCAGATAACAAACCCCCCCCCCCCCCCCCCCCCGTATTGCCCATAACTATAATGCCCTCTGTATAATTATAATATATACTGGCCCCTCTGTATTATTATTATTTCCTCCTCTGTATTATTATTATTAATATTATAATGGGCCCCTCTGTAGTGTTATAGTAATTATTATGCCCCCCAGCATACAGTCCCATGTAATATACAACATGCCCCCTGCCTTCAGCCCCTCCAACATACTGTCCCCTGTAAGATACAACCTTCCCCCTGCCTTCAGCCCCTCTAGCATACAGTCCCATGTAAGACACATCACTTCCCTGCCTTTAGCCCCTCCAGCATACAGTCCCATGTAAGGTAGATCACTCTCCTGCCCTCAGCCCCTCCAGCATACAGTCCCATGTAAGATACATCACTCCCCACCTTCGGCCCCTCCAACATACAGTCCTATGTAAATAATATTACACTCCCTCTCTTTGCCGTCTACCTTCAGCCCCTCCAGAATACAGTCCCATGTAAGATACAACACACCCCTGCCTTCCAGCCCTTCTTGCAAACAGTCCCATGTAGAATGCATCACTCGCACTGCCTTCAGCCCCTCCAGCATACAATCCAATGTAAAATACATCACTCCCTCTGCCTTCAGCTCCTCCAGCATACAGTCCCATGTAAGATACAACCCCCCATGCCTTCTGCCCCTCCAGCATACAGTCCCATGTAAGACACATCACTTCCCTGCCTTAGCCCCTCCAACATACACTCCCATGTCAAATACAAAACTCCCCCTGTCTTCAGCCCCTTCAACATACACTCCCATGTAAAATATTAAACTCCCCCTGTCTTCAGCATACAGTCCCATGTAAAATACAAAACTCTCCCTGCCTTCAGCCCCTCCAGCATAGAGCCCATGTAAATAATATCACCCTCCCTCTATTCATCGCTGGCCTTCAGTCTCTCCAGGATACAGTGCCATAAGATACATCACTCCCCCTGCCTTCCAGCCCTTCTTGCAAACAGTCCTATGTAAAATTCAGCACTCTTCCTGCCTTCAGATCCCCCAGCATACAAGCCTATGTAAAATAATATCACCCCCCCGCCTTCAGCCCCTCCAGCATACAGTCCCATGTAAATAATATCACCCCCCACCACCCTCTCTTCAGACCCCTCTAACATACAGTCTCCAGTACAAAGATTATTCCTCCTCCCTTCAGCCCCTGCAAAATGCCCCCAAGTAAAAAATAACAGTCACTATTCTCCTCCACATACTGACCTGCAGACTCTGCTGCTCTCTCCAACATCCTGCTCTGTAGACTTTTCCGCACATCTTTAGGCCCCGCCCTCCTAGATGACGAGACCCCGCCTCTTCCCCTGACATCATACCTCCTAGGATCAACTCCATTCTAGACACTACGGTCGCTCTACTGCCTCATAGGCTTCAGGCCACTAGCCTGAAGCCTATGAGGAAGAACGGAGGGGACGGGAGCCATAGGCTCCCATGGCCCTCATTGAAGTGTTTGCTGCCTGGCTCCCCCTGCAATTTTGCGCCCGGGGCAACGGCCCCCACGGCCCGCCCACGCTGCGCCACTGGACTATAGGGCTGGCCCACTCACTTTTAGACTCCTCAATGACATCTTAATGCAGCATTAACTGCACTTCCTCTGAGATGGCTTGTCGCCGAGCCTCGGGTACCCGGTATAGTTTTAAACGGACTTTGGCCTGAGGTTCCCGTGATAATATCATGCTGGATTGTGGAAGTGCGTCCAGGGAGGCCCGAGAACACATCCGTGTTCCGACTAACGAACTCCCTGGTCTCCTGTCTGTTTAGAGGAGAGGCAGTCAGCAACTTTTACAGCAGAAACTGGTTCCCTTGCATCAGACAAAGGGGCCAGAACCTCTTCCCCCAGAAAACCCGGGCTGTCTTCTGTAGAGATCTCCCTATCCTTCCATGGCTTAAGTAAATTAACATGGTAGATCTGTTTTGGCTTTCACCGCCCCGGCTGGTGTACCTTGTAGTTTACATCTCCAACTTTCTCGGGTACCTCATAGGGCCCCTGCCACCTAGCCAGGAACTTACTGTCTACGGTCGGTAGCAGAAACAAAACCCGATTACCTGGGTTAAAGATCCGGACCTGAGCCTGTCGATTATAGACCCGACTCTGGGCTCGCTGAGCGGCCTCCATATCCTCCCTAACAAGAGGCAACACTGTCTCCATCCATTTTTGCATCTGGGTAACGTACTCAATAAGACTTTTATACGGAGTGGGTTGCTGTTCCCACGCCTCTTTGGCCACGTCCAAGAGACCGCGAGGGTGTCTGTCATACAGCAGTTTGAAGGGCGAGAACCCAGTAGAGGCCTGGGGTACCTCTCGCACTGCGAACATGAGATAGGGCAGAAGAAGGTCCCAATCCTTCCCATCTTTAGCCACCACCCTTTTCAACATTTTTTTTAATGTTTGGTTAAACCTTTTTTACCAGATGGTCTGTATGCGGATGGTAAACGGACGTCCGTAGCTGTTTTATGTGCAGCAACTTAAAGAGTTCCCTCATCACCTTGGAAATAAAAGGGGTCCCCTGGTCGGTCAGAACTTCTTTAGGTAGTCCCACTCGGGAGAACATTTCCATTAGCTTCTTAGCTATCAGTTTAGCCAATTTATGTCGCAGTGGCACCGCCTCCGGGTACCGAGTGGTGTAGTCTAGGACGACCAAGATGTGTTGGTGTCCTCTAGCGGACTTCGGTACTGGGCCTAAGAGGTCCATAGTGATACGCTCTAACGGTACCTCGATGATCGGGAGAGGTACCAAGGGACTTTGGAAAAGGTGGTGGGGGCTAGTTGCCTGGCAGGTCGGGAAAGACTTACAGAATTCGTCCACCTCCCTAAACACACTGGGCCAGTAAGACCGTTGTATAATTCAGTCCTGTGTTTTCTGCAGTCCCAGATGACTCCCAAGAACATGTTGGTGGGCTAGCTCCAATACCAGTTTGTGATATGCCATGGGCACCAACAACTGTTCAATGTGTGTCGCTGTGTGTGTGTCTGTCCCTGTGTGTATTTGACCATCCCAGTGCATGTGTCCCTGTGTATGTGTCTCTCCCTGTGTTTGTGTGTCACCATCACCATGCCCACAGTGTTCCTATGCCTTGACGCAGTTGCATCAGGATGTTCTGTGCGGGGCAAGAAGAAGGAAGAGGAGGCAGAGACGCCAGCATGGAGTCCGTGGGAGAGGCACAGGGAGGCACAATAAGGACGTAGGTAACACTGCCACATGATCGACACTAGTGTAATCTGTGCTTTTACATAGGACTTCAGTTAACACTACGACATTATCAGCACTAGAGTTATCTGTGGTTTTACATAGGACTGCAGGTAACACTAACACATTATTAGCACTAGTGTTATCTGTGGTTTTACATAGGACTGCAGGTAAGATTACTAAATTTTCTGTACTCAGATAGCCATCACTATGTTATCTGTGTTGTTACATAGGACTGCAGGTGATATCTACAATATTATCTGTACTCAGAGAGTTATCACTGTGTAAGGGGGCCCACTGAGACTTTATCGCCCAAGGGCCCACATGAACCTGGAGCCGGCCCTGGTGACAGCAGTGAGCTTTAGGAGACTGTAAGGGGGAAATAGGGGATTTGTTTATAGTAGACTCAGATCTGTGTATGTGTGCTGCTCTCTGCAGAGTTCAGAGTGGCATTGGGGGGACTCTGCCCTAGATCTCCCAATGCCTCTGCTTTAGGTGCACCCACATATGTGCCCTAGCTCCAGATGCCCCCCAATGCCCCCTCTCTAAAAGCACCCCTAATATTGCCTATTCTCCAGTTGCCCCCCTAATACCTCTCTTTGCTCCCAGATCCCCACTATTACCCTGCCTCAGGTGACCCTAATTCTTCTGCTTTAGGTGCCACCCCATAAGTGCCCTAGCTCCAGATGCCCCCCGATGCCCCCTCTATAAAATTATCCTTAACATTGCCTCTTCTCCAGTTACCCCTGCTCCAGGATCCCCACTATTACCCTGCCTCAGGCGACCCTAATGCCTTTGCTTTAAGAGCACCCCCATAAGTCCCCCCACTCTAAATGCACCACTGATATTGCCTCTTCTCCAGTTACCCCTGCTCCAGGATACCCGCTATTACCCTGCCTCAGGTGACCCTAATGCCCCTGTTTCAGTTATGACCCTCCGTTTGTGCCCTTTGCTCACGTTGCTCCTCTAGCACCTTTGCTTGGGCTTTGTTAAAGGTTGTGACCTGCAAAGGGTGTTGGACATATGTCCGAAAAATTCTGCCCAGTGCGTCTCCTTCTCCAGTATTGACACGTATGGTTTACATAGCGGCAGTGATGATATTCCGTATTTACAGGCATCACTGCTGCCATGTAAAGAGATACTGGTGGGGGAGTGGTGGAGGATTTAAAGGGTTTGTCCAGGTTTTCAAGTTATCCTCTCCTCATCATAGGGCATAACTATATGATTAGTGGGGTCCGATTCTGCGACCCCCACTGATCCCAGGAACGGGTCCTGTTCCCCCTATTTATGTTGTGACAGGCCACACATACACCCTGCTGCTCGATGCATTCTCTTTGGGACCACTGGAAATAGCCAGCGCTGTACTTCATAGAGCATGGATGGAGAGGCAGGGCATGTGCTCCACCTGCCACTCAGTCAAGAAGGGGGATCAGTGGGGGCTCCAGAGTTCAGACCCCCACGGATCACTTAGTTATCCCCGATCCTGTGGATAGAGGAGAACTAGAAAAGTGGACACTGGCCCTTTAACAGGCGACCATTTCTATTTTAGTTCAGTGCTCTCATTAAGAGAAACAAAATGAGAGTATTGCAGGTTTGACGCCTTTTAATGGCTAACAGAAATAGAAGTAATGATGTTACATAACGAGCTTTATGTAACAATAAGAGCAGAGACATGGGGGAATGAATGGACATCTGAAAAACAACAGAACAACATATCAAAGATCCTGAGAATCAGTCCTTAATTATCTTACAGATAAGGGGTGTGAAGGTTTTATGGTCTCTAAATTGATGTTCTCTCAGAGACCTGGTGCCCCGACTATGTCTATAGAAGACTCTTTAGATCTTGTAGTACGGTATATCATAAATCCCGGGGACAAGTTCAGACCAGTGTTCAAAGTGTCAAGCAGTGTTATAAATTTGTATTCCCAAATTCTTCTATCTCTTTGGGATTTGAAGTTATCTTTTAATATGAGAACTTTCATGTGTTCTTCATTGTGTCCTGGGCTACAGAAATTCTTAGCCACAGGAAAGTGTAGCTTCTTCTCTTTAATTGTGTGGCGGTGGGACCTCATCCTTGCATTGAGTTTCTGTCCTGTTTCTCCAACATAGAGGCCTCCAACAGGACATAGAGGCCCCCAACAGGACATAGAGGCCTCCAACAGGACATAGAGGCCCCCAACAGGACATTTAGTGCAGAGAATCAGATAAACAACATTAGATGTAGAAGATGTGAATGTCCTAGGGATCTCATAGTCCTGCTGTGTGTTAGGGGTCTGGATCTTATCTGTTTAAGGCCATGTACCACAGAAAAAGGAACCCATCCCTGTAATATAAGAAAATGCAAAACCTGTTCCCATATAATGACAACAGATAAGATCCAGACCCCCAACACACAGCAGGACTATGAGATCCCTAGGACATTCACATCTTCTACATCTAATGTTGTTTATCTGATTCTCTGCACTAATTGTCCTGTTGGAGGCCTCTATGTCCTGTTGGAGGCCTCTATGTTGGAGAAACAGGACAGAAACTCAATGCAAGGATGAGGTCCCACCGCCACACAATTAAAGAGAAGAAGCTACACTTTCCTGTGGCTAAGCATTTCTGTAGCCCAGGACACAATGAAGAACACACGAAAGTTCTCATATTAAAAGGTAACTTCAAATCCCAAAGAAATAGAACTAGCTTCTCCTAGCATCCTCTCAGCCACTTCTCCAGCTCTCTAACTACACATTTTCTCAGTCTTGTAGATGGCAATTTTTCCTATGCTGCTATTTCCTGGACCGGGACCCAGGCTCTGCCTGCTGCCTCTTACTCTATCTGCAGCTGCATTGGGAGACTTGACCCCTACCCCCAGCAGGGGTGTGTACATCACACAGTCAGGATTAAAGAGAAAACCACAAGTTGTGCCTACCTCATCCATTCCCTCCATTGCCTTTCCGATGGTGCAGGGTCCCCTCTGCCCTTTGCTTCCTGCTCTTATCTTGACACGGCAGGAAATGGCTGGGAGAGCTGCTCAGCCAATCACTCGCTGAGGCGGGTCATCGCTGCAGGCAGTGATTGGCTGAGGGGGGTTCACAGTCATTCTCTGCTAGGGGAGACAAGAGCAGGAAGTGGAGCACAGCGGAGACCCGGTCAGTCAGCAGTGCAACGGCGGGGGATGGACGAGGTAAGCACCATATGCCGCCCCGGGAAGGAGTTTTTTCTTTGTGCTGAAATAAACCTTTAGTCCGGCTTCACAAAGGACTGAAAATCCAGTGGGAGAAAATGCACGAAAAACTGCAACAAAACTGCAAGTATTATATACGGATTCTGCTGTGGAAAAGCGAGAAAATCCCACGATCTCCATTGAAAGTAAAATCCGCAAGAGAAATCCGCTGTATAAATTTCAGATCCGCAATACCACCCTTTTTCTGCTGCGTTTTTTAACCCAGTATGTGGATGAGAATCCTGAAATTCTCACCTGTTTGCTGGTACTGTACAATGCCACACGAAAAATCCACGACGGGAAATCCGCAGCTATTCAGTCATGTGTGACCCCGGCTTTGAAGTGACAGCACGTATTGACACTAACCTAAGAGCGGCACCCGCTATAGCAACATGACGTTCAAAACATGTACATGGGTGGGTGCGGGGGGCACTCCATGACAAGCTTATCAGATAATCCTCAGTTTTAGGGCTCATGCACATGAACATATGTTTTGTCCGTGTCCCTTCTGGGTTTTTTACGGCCCGCATGTGGATTTATTCATTTCAGTGGGGCTGCAAAAAAACAGAAATGACTCCGTGTCCGCATTTTCGTTCCGCAAAAAAATAGAACATGTCCTATTATTGTCCGCATTATGGACAAGGACAGGACTGTTCTATTAGGGGCCGGCCCTTCCGTTCTGCAAAATGGGGAATTCACGAGGCCGGTATCCGTGTTTTGTGAATCTGCAATTTCCTAGAGTTTTGTGAGTGACCACCTGTTCTTAGGTCATCAATATCTGACTGACCGGGTCTAACACCCCGCACCCCACCGATCAGCTCCAGTGCTGAAATTACACAGCTCCTTCCACAAATTATCTGAAGTAATGTTTTCAATGTGCAAAAGGATAAAAACATACAAAAAACTTGTATAAATACAATGGCAGAATTGCTGTTTTTCAGGCCCCCTGCCCAAAAAAAAAAATATATATATATATATACAGTACAGACCAAAAGTTTGGACACACCTTTTCATTCAAAGAGTTTTCTTTATTTTCATGACTATGAAGGCATCAAAACTATGAATTAACACATGTGGAATTATATACATAACAAACAAGTGTGAAACAACTGAAAATATGTCATATTCTAGGTTCTTCAAAGTAGCCACCTTTTGCTTTGATTACTGCTTTGCACACTCTTGGCATTCTCTTGATGAGCTTCAAGAGGTTGTACCCTGAAATGGTTTTCACTTCACAGGTGTGCCCTGTCAGGTTTAATAAGTGGGATTTCTTGCCTTATAAATGGGGTTGGGACCATCAGTTGCGTTGAGGAGAAGTCAGGTGGATACACAGCTGATAGTCCTACTGAATAGACTGTTAGAATTTGTATTATGGCAAGAAAAAAGCAGCTAAGTAAAGAAAAACGAGTGGCCATCATTACTTTAAGAAATGAAGGTCAGTCAGTCAGCCGAAAAATTGGGAAAACTTTGAAAGTAAGGGCTATTTGACCATGAAGGAGAGTGATGGGGTGCTGCGCCAGATGACCTGGCCTCCACAGTCACCGGACCTGAACCCAATCGAGATGGTTTGGGGTGAGCTGGACCGCAGAGTGAAGGCAAAAGGGCCAACAAGTGCTAAGCATCTCTGGGAACTCCTTCAAGACTGTTGGAAGACCATTTCAGGTGACTACCTCTTGAAGCTCATCAAGAGAATGCCAAGAGTGTGCAAAGCAATAATCAAAGCAAAAGGTGGCTACTTTGAAGAACCTAGAATATGACATATTTTCAGTTGTTTCACACTTGTTTGTTATGTATATAATTCCACATGTGTTAATTCATAGTTTTGATGCCTTCATAGTCATGAAAATAAAGAAAACTCTTTGAATGAGAAGGTGTGTCCAAACTTTTGGTCTGTACTGTATATATATATATATATATATATATATATATATATATATATATAAATACAGGACATTGGAGTTACCCCAAAATGGAGAAATTTAAATTCCAACTTGTCCTGCAAAAAACAACCCCTTGAATAGAAAAATAAAGTGTGTTATTTTTTTAATGCAGAGATGACAAAAATAAAAATTAGAAAATCACAGTGTTGTGTTAGTAGTTCCATGGACCGTATGTGCTCCGCGCGACCCTTTCTGCCCACATCCAGGGGAGTTACACCTTGTCTTGGAGGAGCTCGCACTCCACTGCTCATGGGGACATTCAGATTCTGTTCCCAGTGACAACACTCCTGGTCCTGCCAGCTGGCGTCATCATGGGGGGCCGCCGGATAAAAGTAACACAACCCACATCAGTGTTCTGACTGATACTGGACACTGATAATGATTCCTCTCCGCACAATGTTCCCTATGACAACTCTGACTGGCAGGAGTATTGTTACCAGGACAAGAGAAACACAGCAGGGTATGTGTGTGTATGGGAGGATATAGAGTGAAAGCTCTTGGGGCAGCATCTTCCATCACGCTGACTGTCGTCTCTTACCTGCCTGACACACGGTAGCAGCTGTGCTCCGTATGCTGTAGATCTTCTCCTCTTTTATAATAGTATATCATTCACCTCCGAGTATAAGAAGCCCCATGACACCTGTGAGCAGCAGCTCATTAGTCGGCAGAGTCAGCATTTAACCCCCGCCGTCCTATAATCTAATTCTTAACTGTAGATTTTCTTCACATATTTTACAATCTGAACTTGAATTTTCCCTTTTATCAGAGTGTGGTGGGGGTCGGGTTTTTAAGGTGCCTGGGGCAATTGTAGTCCATGGCCACCTCCATCTCCCTGTTCTTGGCGGGCATTGACAGCAGACTGCTCCCCCAATTCCCTGCTCCTGTGCTCCAGCAGTCCATGTCTGTTGGCACCTCAATGCTCTGTCCACTCCACTGGTGTGTGGCCCTCAAGTGCGATGACTGCAGGGCATGCACATGCTTCCCCTGGCTCCTCAAGGGCCAATACGCATGTATGCCCTTGGTTGGGAGGGTGCCTGCAATAGGTTCTGTTTCCTAATTTCTAGCGAAGGTGCACCATTCTCCTGTTCGTTTGCTTATGCACAAAAACTCTGCCTGTTAACCAGATGTCACCCTTTACTGCCTGATCTGACCTTTTGTCGGGATTCGAACCCGTGACCAGGCACATCCCAGGCGGTAGCCCTGCTTACTAGGCTACCATCCTCTCTGGACATTCCTCCCTGAAGCCTATTAGTTAACCTCAGCCTTGCTCATCACCCTTGATTCCCCACACCTGGTACTTCCCTATATAAGTTCAGCCCCTTGCACTCCAGTTTGCTGATTATTGAGCTCCTGAGCCTTGATCAAGCTTCTCCTCATCTGCTGCTCTTGCTACTACTGGAAGTCCACTGCTGACCAGGAATTGCCTACCGACTACTCTTCTGCTTTGTCCCTACCTACTGAACTGCTACCACTGTTGCCATCCGGATTGTCTGACCACACTTACTGCCGCCTGCCCTGACCCACCCCCTGCCTACCGACTACGCCTCTGCCAGACTTCCTGCACCTACTACCTGCCTGCGGTCCTTGCCACTGGGCTCCACTCTTACCTCCAGCCAGCGGTACTCTGACTCAGGTGAGCCCTTCACCACCAAGAAAAAGAAGGTGCTATTCTTGGTCAATCTCCTGACGGATGAAGCATTAGCATGGGCATCACCATATGTGGAGACTAACAGTCAGCTCCTGGACAACCTAAACAACTTCATCACCGCCATGAGCCAAGTCTTCGATGACCCCAACCGCTGTGCGACAGCCGAGGCGCGACTACATGGTCTGCAGCAAGGGAGACGCTCCGTCGCCGAATACACAGCCGAGTTTTGCCGTTGGGTCACGGACACCACCTGGAACCCAGCGGCACAGAGAAGCCAATTCCGGCGAGGCCTGTCCGAATTAATAAAGGACGAACTCGCCAGAGTTGAGGCCCCGGACGATCTGGATGACTTCATTCAGTTATGCATCCGGATAGATCAAAGACTCTCCGAGAGGAAGAAGGAAAGACTCTGGTCCTCGGACCACAGACCCACTTACTCCTTCTCTTCCCCCGCCCAGCGCGACCCCCAGTCAGTAACTGAACCTATGCAGGTCGATGCTCTATGTAGGTCTCTATCCACAGCTGAGAAGGAGAGAAGGCTGGCCTCTACTGTAGAGGCAGAGAAAACCTCTGCCTCTACTGTGGGGAGCCGGGTCATTTTGCCATCAAATGTCCTCATAAGAACCGAAAGACTATTGCCGTCACGGAGCTAAAGGAGCAACCACAGACTCCAACCCCGCCAGCAGCCCTTGAAAATAACAACACGGCGGCTCATGGATCCCACTTCATCGTCCCCATCCTCATCGACATTGAGGGGCGACAACTCCCCTGTTCAGCGATGTTAGACTCCGGGGCGGGAGGCAACTTCATGGACCTAACCTTCGCCCGCGAAAAGAACATTCCACTGACAATCAAGGCAGCCCCCGTTGACCTGGAAACCGTCGACGGATCCCCACTCTCCTCGGGGCCGGCCACTCACGAGACCACCGAACTACAACTCCTCATAGAACCCGATCACCGCGAAAAGATCCACTTCTCGCTGATTGCCTCCCCGAAGTTCCCGGTGATCTTGGGCATCCCATGGTTGGCCACCCACAACCCCTCGGTGGACTGGGAAACCCACTGCATACGATTCCCGTCCGAGTTCTGCTCGCTAAATTGCTCCCACAAACCCATCCTTCCATCCGAAGACACCACCATCTCAAAACTATCCGTCAAGGATCTGCTACCCCCTCAATACAGCGAGTTCCAGGATGTCTGCGACAAGGAAAACGCAGACAAGCTGCCACCACACCGACCCTACGACTGCCCTATAAAACTGTTGCCCGGGGCCGAAATACCCTTTGGCAGTATCTACCCCCTCTCAGAGCCTGAACTCAAGGCTCTGAAAAAGTACCTGGACGAGGACCTGAGGAAGGGGTTCATCCGGCCCTCTACCTCCCCAGCGGGAGCCCCCTTTTTCTTCGTAGAGAAAAAAGACTCCTCCCTGCGTCCCTGCATAGACTACAGAAAGCATAACAACATAACCGTAAAAAAACGGTACCCGCTCCCACTGATTTCAGAACTCCTCGAGAGACTCCACTCGACCTTCGACAACCTCGTCCGAATCCGCCCTGGGGACGAATGGAAGACCGCCTTCTGGACACGTTATGGTCATTTTGAGTACCTGTTCATGCCTTTCGGACTCTGCAATGCTCCCGCCACGTTCCAGCACTTCATTAACGACGTCCTCAGGGACATGCTGGATCTGTTTGTAGTCGTTTACCTGGACGACATCTTGATCTTCTCTGAAGACCTCGAGCAGCACCGCGAACACGTCCGCAGGGTACTGCAGAGACTCCAACAGAACTCTCTCTATATAAAGCTAGAGAAATGCGAGTTTAAGCGAACCACCACTCAGTTCCTCCGATACATCATCTCCCCTCAGGGCCTAAGTATGGACCCGTGGAAGGTCCAAGCTGTGATGAACTGGCCCATTCCGAGAAACGAGAAGGAGATACAAAGATTCATTGGCTTCGCCAAATTCTATCGGAAGTTTGTCCGGAACTTCTCCAAGGTCATAGCACCAATCACCCAACTCACCAAGAAGGCAGTCCCCTTCTCCTGGACACCCGAGGCCCAGGAGGCCTTTACCAAGTTGAAACTCCTCTTCACTTCTGCTCCAATCCTAATCCACCCGAACCCCGAGCTGCCATTTACAGTCGAAGTGGATGCATCAGACTCCGCGGTGGGGGCAGTTTTGTCACAACGGACAGGGGAGAGGATGCTATTACACCCGTGCTCATATTTCTCCCGCCAGATGTCCCCCTCCGAGAAGAACTATGACATCGGGAACAAAGAACTACTGGCGATCAAGGATGCCTTCTCCGAGTGGAGACACCTGCTGGAGGGAGCCACCAACCCCATAATCGTACTAACTGACCACAAGAACCTCGAGGTCATCTGCAGTGCTAAGAGACTCTCAGCCAGACAGGCCAGATGGAGCCTATTCTTTTCCCGCTTCAACTTTCTCATCACCTATCGCCCCGGATCAAAAAACGGCAAGGCTGACGCCCTCTCCAGAATGTTTTCCGAGCCCTCACAGAGTAACAAGGGCCAAAATAACATCCTACCCGAGAGAAGAGTTGTAGGGGCCACCTACTCTAAAGAACTCCTGGGCACAATCAAAGAAGGATATGAAAATTACCCCTTCCTCGCCCACCCAACAGGGAATGTCAGCCTTACGTTTAAGAACGGTCATTGGTTTCATCAGGACCTACAACTATATGTACCAGAAATCGCACGGCTCGAAGTGCTCAAACTCAACCATGACTCCAAGGTGGCCGGCCATTTTGGCACAAGAAAGACCCAGGAGCTTCTCTACCGCTCCTTCTGGTGGCCAACATACAAGGAGGACATCAAGAGGTACATCTCGTCGTGCACGGTCTGTGCCCGCAATAAGACTCCTCGTTCCTCTCCCGTGGGTCTGTTACAACCCCTCCCGATTCCCTCCCGCCCCTGGGGCTCGATCTCCATGGACTTTGTGGTAGACCTTCCTCCTTCAAAAGGGATGAACACCATCCTGGTCGTGGTCGACCGTCTCACCAAGATGGCCCATTTCATCCCCTACAAAGGCCTACCCACCGCCAAACAGACGGACGATCTTATTCTCAGAGAGGTCTTCAGGCTGCATGGGATCCCGGACGACGTGGTCTCCGACCGAGGCGTACAATTTGCCTCAAAGTTCTGGAATAACTTCTGCCTGGCGCTCGGGGTTAAAGTGAACCTGTCCTCCGCTTTCCACCCTCAGTCAAACCGGCAGACGGAGAGAACTAATCAGACCCTAGAGCAGTACCTACGCTGTTTCAGCTCTCACCTGCAGGATGACTGGCTTGATCTCCCCACGGCCGAATTCGCCTACAACAATGCTGAGCACAGCTCAACCAAGCACAGCCCCTTCTTTGCTAACACAGGCTCGCACCCGGTGTTCATTCCCCACCTACCCATCGCCTCCACCCTCCCAGCAGTGGCCGAACGCCTAACATCCCTACAGGAGGCACAAAAGAACATTATAGACAACCTCCAGCTTGCCCAGAGGCGCTTTAAACAGGGAGCAGACAGACGTCGCAAACTCACCCCGGGCTTCCATGTGGGAGACAAGGTGTGGCTGTCCACCAGGAACCTCAGATTGAAGGTCCCCTCCAAAAAGTTGGCCCAAAGATACATGGGTCCGTTCCGGATCACCGCACAAATCAACGAGGTCACGTTCCGGCTCGACCTTCCGGACTCCATTAGGGTGCACCCTGTCTTCCATTGCTTACTCCTCAAGCCACACATGGAGAACACCTTCACAGGCCGCCACTCACCCCCTCCACCACCCGTGAGGGTACAGGGTGAAGAAGAGTACGCTGTCGCAAAGATCCTCGACTCCAGGATCCACCGGGGAAGACTACAATACCTAATTGGGTGGGAGGGTTATCCTCCCGAGGATAACTCCTGGGAGCCAGAAGAAAATGTCCACGCCCCCAGACTGGTAAAAGAGTTGCACCAACAGCACCCCGGTAAGCCTGCCCCTGCGGTGCCCAGAGGTCACCTTGGAAGGGGGGGAGTACTGTCGGGATTCAAACCCGTGACCAGCCACATCCCAGGCGGTAGCCCTGCTTACTAGGCTACCGTCCTCTCTGGACATTCCTCCCTGAAGCCTATTAGTTAACCTCAGTCTTGCCAAGCCTTGCTCATCACCCTTGATTCCCCACACCTGGTACTTCCCTATATAAGTCCAGCCCCTTGCACTCCAGTTTGCTGATTGAGCTCCTGAGCCTTGATCAAGCTTCTCCTCATCTGCTGCTCTTGCTACTACTGGAAGTCCACTGCTGACCAGGAATTGCCTACCGACTACTCTTCTGCTTTGTCCCTACCTACTGAACTGCTACCACTGTTGCCATCCGGATTGTCTGACCACGCTTACTTCCGCCTGCCCTGACCCACCGCCTGCCTACCGACTACTCCTCTGCCAGACTTTCTGCACCTACTACCTGCCTGCGGTCCTTGCCACTGGGCTCCACTCCTACCTCCAGCCAGCGGTCCTCTGACTCAGGTGAGCCTGTAGGACTGTTACACCTTTGCCTGTTCCTCGTGTTGACCCTGTTCTGCCTGCTGTGACTTTCAGAAAAATTCTGGATTTGCTTGTATGCTGCCTCTGCTGACCTCGGTTTGTTTCTTAACTACAGTTTTGCCTGATCCTTTGTGCTCTGCAACAGTGTGTCTCTTGACCCTTGTAGGTCAACTGTCACTGAACAGAGACTATTTCAGGAGGTGGCAGCCTGGTGGTTCCCCTGCAGTGGAATTCAGATACCCTTTAAAGGGTGAAGCCCAGGAGATCACTTAGCTGACACCACTTTTAAGAGTAGCTCCAAGCCAAATGTGTTCAGTGGCACAGTGCACCCACATTGTCTTCAGTAACAATTAGTAAGGTCTTAAAGGGGTGACCCTGTTTCAGAGCTGAACCCGGACATAATCCCTTTTTCACCTATTCAGCACCTATGAGTGGAGCATCAGAGCATTTCATGCTCCAATGCTCCCCAGCACAGGGCAAGGGCTGTTTTGTTTACATTGACACACCTCTAGGTGGAGGTTTCCGCCTAGCAGTGTTCCCGGTGACATCACGGCACTAATGGGCGGTCTTTAGCGCTGCCCTAGGCTGTTTTACAGGCTAGGGCAGCAATAAAGACCGCTCATTAGAGACAGTGAGATCACCGGGCTCACTGCTAGATTCAAACCTCTGCCTAGCATGCCCATCAGAAGCCTGTTACGTCACCTGATCTGAAGACAAGGCCCCCTACCCTGCACTGTACAACGCAGGGCAAGGTGGAGCATCGGAGCATGAAATGCTCTGATGCTCCACTCACAGGTGCTGAATGGGTGAAGAAGGGACAACCCGGACAACCCCTTTAATTCTTATGGCCTCCTGAACGATGTGGGTAGGATTTGGGCACATCTTCTCCTGTATTACCTGTCAGGCTACAGCGCCTACCCTTCTGTTCAGGTCCATGACTAGTGATGACCCATGGTCTGATACCATCTAAGAACTATTTTTAATCTGGTGTTTGAGCAGATGGTGAGCTCAGGGGTGGTTTGCAGACCCAGGAAAAAGCAGTTCCTCCAACCTGGTCCTTTGATAGAGGCCTTCTGGATTCTGAAACAACAGGACCCTTCTATTTTTTTTATTTTTTGTTATTTTTCTGTTCTTCTGATGGATCAGAAGAGTGGAAAAATAAATGGTGATGTCCACACGGCCAAACAGGGACACTAGATTGGTGAGGGTGGCAATGTGAGATTAAGAAACAGCTCTCATTGTCTGAACACTGTTTATGTGTGGATTAAATAAAATGTTCTGACTGACGTTCTACTGTTTTACCACAAGATGCTGCTGTTTCCTAGGCACAGCTACTGACTGCATATGTATTTCCATATTTATGAGAGGTGTGGTTCTAGAGAGCTTGAAGAAGGATCTGCAGCCATCTTAGGTGCTAAGAGCTGAGGAGCTGTGTGTGAGCAGAGAAGCTAATGAATCCAGGAGAAAGAGGACCCCCTCAGTGACCATAGCTGCAGCTGAGTGAAGCTGATCGTTGTACAAGACCCAGATCCTGTCCAGGGAAAGAAGAATTGTTTCCAGGAAGGCTGACAAGAGCTAAGGAATGAGCTGCATACCCTGTGGGACCTCATGTTTGTTGGAGAGACTGGTTGTTCGGTTCAGAGACATCAGTGGATAAAGAGCAGACCCGGGTCGGTAAGATCGTGCACGCACCTCACTGCAGTTTGGCACCTAGAGACTTAAACCAGGCCTGTAGTTAGATAGTTAGGGTCTCTGCTTTGTGTCAGGCCTAAAGTGTTGCTACTGTACTACAAGGACTCCATTACTAAAAGGGACATTGCACATTTGGGAGCTGATAAACACCCCCACAAACTCTATCTAGTTCAGCGTTTTGCTCAGGAGAAATAATCAGGCATGTGCTACCGGGCTAGTTATGGGAGGGGGAATAATACAGAGCACGGTAAGATTGTGAACTGTTGTGTTCACCGCAGGCCAGCCCGTACTAAGCACCCAACCAATTGTTCGTGTCTGTTTCAGGGTAATAATAGGTACAGCGAGGCAGTTTTATCTGTGCCCGCCAGTAGGTAAATTACCGCAAAGTTTTTGCTAGAATCCATCAGGGGGTGCCGTGCTGTGCAACACAGGGGTCTCAGCCTTTGGGCTGAGTGTATGTAAACTTATTTGATGTTCTCAGTATTTGTGGTTGTGTTTATTATCACGTGTTAGTAAAATTCTGTATTTGTAATAGCTGGTGTCAGTTACTTTCCTCGTTCTTGACTTCGGCAGGATACAGCAACCGTTATGGATGGGAACGCGGCGACCTTACCGCGGCGCCAATTTCACCAGTCCAGGATCCAGCTCAGGGTGCGCCAGTTCAAGGCCTGCTTGACCTAGCCATGCCCGTCCCAGTAGGGTACATCCCCGTGGGGACGCTGTTATGTCACCTGCCAAAATTTGACAGTAAAAACATGACGTTGCAGGACTGGACTGAAAGGGTGGGAAGTGCGGTTAGAATGTGTAACCTGACCCTTGAGCTGCGAGCAGAGGTTGCATTGGGGGCTCTAGAGGGTGATGTCAGACGGACAGTGATGGTAAGGCCCGAATCCAAGAGAAACACACAAGAGAAAATATTCTCCCTGCTGGAGAGATCCCAGGGGGGCGTGCTAAACTAGCGCGGTTGAGGAGCCACTTCTTCAACCGACCACAGCGAGAGGTCGAGACCCGGATGCAGTACTCCAATGTCCTACAGGAGACGCTAAATGAAATACAGCAGCGAGACCCAGAGGCAATGGAAGCCTTTCGGGAGGTGGACCGGCTACTAAGAGATCAGTTCATAGTGGGGCTATCGAACAAGTTCTTACAGGACAAATTGCAAGAGATGACCCGGACGACGACTGACATGACATTCTACAGCATCTACCTAACCGCCGGGGAGAGAGAGGAAGAGCACATGCCTGTGGCAGCGAGAGTAGTAAGTAGCACCCATGCTACAGGGGACTGGTCAGGGTCTGAAGACGCAGAGTCCATAAAGGATGTGGTCCAGGCCCTGTGGACAGAATTGAGAGAACTTAAACTGGAAGTGTCCCAGATAAAGACAGAATCACCCCGGCCTCCGGAAATGACCCCAGAACCCCGCGCCACTCCACCCAGGATAACTTAGGTGCGGGGACACGTCAAAAGAGGGCCCCTCTGCTGGGCTTATAGACAGTATGGCCAGAGAGTGCCCCGAACAGATGAAGTCCGAGCCGACGTTAAACTTCCAACTGCCGCAGTAGCTGGGAGTCATGCGGCGGTACACCAGAAGCTAAGCCCTATGCGTGAGGAACACAACCTATATGCCAGAAGCCAAGCTGGAAGGTCAAAAGTTACACTGCCTAGGTACAGGGTCGGAGTGCACCCTTAAACCTCTTGAGTTCTTCGAAAGACACTTTGGACATATGATGGAGCCAGAAGACGGCGGCGTCATCAGGCTGACTGCTGCCAACAACAGAGAGATGGACGTCCGAAGGATAGAGATGGCCCGAACTATCCGACGGCGAACAGTTCCCGGCGAACATAGCTTGTTCGCGTTCGCCTCTGCCGGGCGAACACATGCGATGTTCGGTCCGCCCCCTATACATCATCATTGAGCAAACTTTGACCCTGTACCTCACAGTCAGCAGACACATTCCAGCCAATCAGCAGCATACCCTCCCTCCCAGACCCTCCCACCTCCTGCACAGCATCCATTTTAGATTCATTCTGAAGCTGCAGTCTTAGTGAGAGGAGGGAGACTGTAACTGCTGCTGATTTAATTGGGAAATCGATAGCTAGGCTAGTGAATTCAGTGTCCACTCCAGTCCTGAAAGACTCATCTGATCTCTGCTGTAAGGACAGCGTCCTGACAGCACCCCAAAAAGCCCTTTTTAGGGCTGCAACATTAGTCTGCTTTTTTTTTTTCCTTTATATACATATTGCAGTTGCCTGGCCTGCCTGTGTGTGAGGAGCTGCAGGCCCACAGACTGTAGTGTGCCCACTGCCAGTGCTCACCCCTGTCATTCCGTGTGGCACAGGACTTTGCTTAAAAAAAGGCACTTAATTTTTACACTTTAATCTAAGGTTAGTTGCCTGCCAGTGTGTGTCAGGCTGACTTCCACTGACTGTAGTGTGCCCACTGCCAGTGCCCACCACTCATACCGGCTGGCACAGGACTTTGCATAAAAAAGGCATTTAATTTTTACACTTTAGTGTAATTTCAGCTGCTTGCCTGCTGCTAGTGTGTGTCAGGCCGACTTCAACTGACTGTAGTGTGCCCACTGCCAGTGCCCACCCCTGTCATCCCGTGTGGCACAGGACTTTGCTTAAAAAAAAGGCACTTCATTTTTACACTTTAATCTAAGGTTAGTTGCCTGCTAGTGTGTGTCAGGCCGACTTCAACTGACTGTAGTGTGCCCACTGCCAGTGCCCACCCCTGTCATCCCGAGTGGCACAGGACTTTGCTTAAAAAATAGGCACTTAATTTTTACACTTTAATCTAAGGTTAGTTGCCTGCCAGTGTGTGTCAGGCTGACTTCCACTGACTGTAGTGTGCCCACTGCCAGTGCCCACCACTCATACCGGCTGGCACAGGACTTTGCTTAAAAAAGGCATTTAATTTTTACACTTTAATGTAATTTCAGCTGCTTGCCTGCTGCTAGTGTGTGTCAGGCCGACTTCAACTGACTGTAGTGTGCCCACTGCCAGTGCCCACCCCTGTCATACCGAGTGGCACAGGACTTTGCTTAAAAAATAGGCACTTAATTTTTACACTTTAATCTAAGGTTAGTTGCCTGCCAGTGTGTGTCAGGCTGACTTCCACTGACTGTAGTGTGCCCACTGCCAGTGCCCACCACTCATACCGGCTGGCACAGGACTTTGCTTAAAAAAGGCATTTAATTTTTACACTTTAATGTAATTTCAGCTGCTTGCCTGCTGCTAGTGTGTGTCAGGCCGACTTCAACTGACTGTAGTGTGCCCACTGCCAGTGCCCACCCCTGTCATACCGAGTGGCACAGGACTTTGCTTAAAAAATAGGCACTTAATTTTTACACTTTAATCTAAGGTTAGTTGCCTGCCAGTGTGTGTCAGGCTGACTTCCACTGACTGTAGTGTGCCCACTGCCAGTGCCCACCACTCATACCGGCTGGCACAGGACTTTGCATAAAAAAGGCATTTAATTTTTACACTTTAGTGTAATTTCAGCTGCTTGCCTGCTGCTAGTGTGTGTCAGGCCGACTTCAACTGACTGTAGTGTGCCCACTGCCAGTGCCCACCCCTGTCATACCGAGTGGCACAGGACTTTGCTTAAAAAATAGGCACTTAATTTTTACACTTTAATCTAAGGTTAGTTGCCTGCCAGTGTGTGTCAGGCTGACTTCCACTGACTGTAGTGTGCCCACTGCCAGTGCCCACCACTCATACCGGCTGGCACAGGACTTTGCTTAAAAAAGGCATTTAATTTTTACACTTTAATGTAATTTCAGCTGCTTGCCTGCTGCTAGTGTGTGTCAGGCCGACTTCAACTGACTGTAGTGTGCCCACTGCCAGTGCCCACCCCTGTCATACCGAGTGGCACAGGACTTTGCTTAAAAAATAGGCACTTAATTTTTACACTTTAATCTAAGGTTAGTTGCCTGCCAGTGTGTGTCAGGCTGACTTCCACTGACTGTAGTGTGCCCACTGCCAGTGCCCACCACTCATACCGGCTGGCACAGGACTTTGCTTAAAAAAGGCATTTAATTTTTACACTTTAATGTAATTTCAGCTGCTTGCCTGCTGCTAGTGTGTGTCAGGCCGACTTCAACTGACTGTAGTGTGCCCACTGCCAGTGCCCACCCCTGTCATACCGAGTGGCACAGGACTTTGCTTAAAAAATAGGCACTTAATTTTTACACTTTAATCTAAGGTTAGTTGCCTGCCAGTGTGTGTCAGGCTGACTTCCACTGACTGTAGTGTGCCCACTGCCAGTGCCCACCACTCATACCGGCTGGCACAGGACTTTGCATAAAAAAGGCATTTAATTTTTACACTTTAGTGTAATTTCAGCTGCTTGCCTGCTGCTAGTGTGTGTCAGGCCGACTTCAACTGACTGTAGTGTGCCCACTGCCAGTGCCAACCACTGATACCGGGTGGCACAGTAGCTTGCCGATAAATAAGGCATTTAATTTTTAGACAGTAGTCTAAATTCAGTTGCTTGCCTGCTGCCAGTGTGTGTCAGGCCCGCTTCCACTGACTGTAGTGTGCCCACTGCCAGTGCCAACCACTGATACCGGGTGGCACAGTAGCTTGCCGATAAATAAGGCATTTAATTTTTAGACAGTAGTCTAAATTCAGTTGCTTGCCTGCTGCCAGTGTGTGTCAGGCCCTCTTCCACTGACTGTAGTGTGCCCACTGCCAGTGCCAACCACTCATACCGGGTGGCACAGTAGCTTGCCGATAAATAAGGCATTTAATTTTTACACTTTAGTGTAATTTCAGTTGCTTGCCTGCTGCCAGTGTGTGTCAGGCCCGCTTCCACTGACTGTAGTGTGCCCACTGCCAGTGCCAACCACTGATACCGGGTGGCACAGTAGCTTGCCGATAAATAAGGCATTTAATTTTTAGACAGTAGTCTAAATTCAGTTGCTTGCCTGCTGCCAGTCAGTGTGTCAGGCCCTCTTCCACTGACTGTAGTGTGCCCACTGCCAGTGCCAACCACTCATACCGGGTGGCACAGTAGCTTGCCGATAAATAAGGCATTTAATTTTTACACTTTAGTGTAATTTCAGTTGCTTGCCTGCTGCCAGTGTGTGTCAGGCCCGCTTCTACTGACTGTAGTGTGCCCACTGCCAGTGCCAACCACTGATACCGGGTGGCACAGTAGCTTGCCGATAAATAAGGCATTTAATTTTTACACTTTAGTGTAATTTCAGTTGCTTGCCTGCTGCCAGTGTGTGTCAGGCCCGCTTCCACTGACTGTAGTGTGCCCACTGCCAGTGCCAACCACTGATACCGGGTGGCACAGTAGCTTGCCGATAAATAAGGCATTTAATTTTTAGACAGTAGTCTAAATTCAGTTGCTTGCCTGCTGCCAGTCAGTGTGTCAGGCCCTCTTCCACTGACTGTAGTGTGCCCACTGCCAGTGCCAACCACTCATACCGGGTGGCACAGTAGCTTGCCGATAAATAAGGCATTTAATTTTTACACTTTAGTGTAATTTCAGTTGCTTGCCTGCTGCCAGTGTGTGTCAGGCCCGCTTCTACTGACTGTAGTGTGCCCACTGCCAGTGCCAACCACTGATACCGGGTGGCACAGTAGCTTGCCGATAAATAAGGCATTTAATTTTTAGACAGTAGTCTAAATTCAGTTGCTTGCCTGCTGCCAGTGTGTGTCAGGCCCGCTTCCACTGACTGTAGTGTGCCCACTGCCAGTGCCAACCACTGATACCGGGTGGCACAGTAGCTTGTCGATAAATAAGGCATTTAATTTTTACACTTTAGTGTAATTTCAGTTGCTTGCCTGCTGCCAGTGTGTGTCAGGCCCGCTTCCACTGACTGTAGTGTGCCCACTGCCAGTGCCAACCACTGATACCGGGTGGCACAGTAGCTTGCCGATAAATAAGGCATTTAATTTTTAGACAGTAGTCTAAATTCAGTTGCTTGCCTGCTGCCAGTGTGTGTCAGGCCCTCTTCCACTGACTGTAGTGTGCCCACTGCCAGTGCCAACCATTCATACCGGGTGGCACAGTAGCTTGCCGATAAATAAGGCATTTAATTTTTACACTTTAGTGTAATTTCAGTTGCTTGCCTGCTGCCAGTGTGTGTCAGGCCCTCTTCCACTGACTGTAGTGTGCCCACTGCCAGTGCCAACCACTGATACCGGGTGGCACAGTAGCTTGCCGATAAATAAGGCATTTAATTTTTAGACAGTAGTCTAAATTCAGTTGCTTGCCTGCTGCCAGTGTGTGTCAGGCCCACTTCCACAGACTGTAGTGTGCCCACTGCCAGTGCCAACCACTCATACCGGGTGGCACAGTACCTAGCACGCGTAGTACCACTTATCTAAAAAAAAAATGACAGGCAGAGGCAGGCCACCCCGCAGGGGCCGTCGTGGTCGTGGTGCTGTGATTTCCACTGTCCCTGGAATAATGCCCAGTTTTCAGAGGCCACGTACCCTGAACCCGAAAAATTCAGAGGACGTAGTTGACTGGCTTAGACAGGACACCCAATCTTCAACAGCTTCCGCTAAGAACCTTGACGCACCATCCTCCTCCAACTCAGCTTCGGTCACCTGCTCTCAAGTTACCACGCACCCGCCCGTCGCCACTACCACCACAGCCACCACAGCCGCTTCACTTGATCCGTCAGAGGAGTTATTTACACATCAGTTGGATGCAATTAGTGATGCGCAACCATTATTGCCAGATGATGTAGATTACGGGGATATGTCTCAGTCAGGCAGGATTACACACATGGACGTACAGTGTGATGATGATGATGTTGTACCCGCTGCTGCTTCCTTTGCTGAGGTGTCAGATACAAGTGAAGCGGTTGATGATGACGATGTGTCCACGGATGCCACGTGGGTGCCTGCTCGAAGAGAAGAAGAGGGGGAAAGTTCTGAAGGGGAGACAGAGAGAATGAGGAGACGAGTTGGAAGCAGGGGGAGGTCGTCGCAAGGAGTTAGTGGCACAGTCAGACAGCATGTATCGGCACCTGGGGTCAGCCAGACAGCACGCCAGTCAACGCATGCTGTTGCCACCACTAGAATGCCGTCATTGCAAAGCTCAGCAGTGTGGCATTTTTTTTGTGTGTCTGCCTCTGATAAAAGCAATGCCATTTGCAACCTGTGCCAAAAGAAACTGAGTCGTGGGAAGTCCAACACCCACCTTGGTACAACTGCTTTGCGAAGGCACATGATCTCACATCACAAACGCCTATGGGATCAACACATGAGTACAAGCAGCACACAAACTCAAAGCCACCATGCTCCTCCTGGTCCTGCATCTTCAGCCACGTCAACCACTGCTGTCCTCCCTGCCCCCTCTCAACCACCCGCCACTCCATCTCTCACCTTCAGCAGTTCCTGCTCATCTGCCCACAGTCAGGTGTCTGTCAAGGACATGTTTGAGCATAAGAAGCCAATGTCACAAAGTCACCCCCTTGCCCGGCGACTGACAGCTGGCTTGACGGAACTCTTAGCCCGCCAGCTTTTACCATACCAGCTGGTAGAGTCTGAGGCCTTCAAAAAATTTGTCGCTATTGGGACACCACAGTGGAAGGTACCCGGACGAAATTTTTTTTCAAAAAAGGCAATCCCAAACCTCTACCATGTCATTGAAAAGGAAGTCATGGCATCTCTGGCATACAGTGTTGGGGCAAGGGTCCATCTGACCACTGATACCTGGTCTGCAAAGCACGGTCAGGGCAGGTATATCACGTATACTGCGCATTGGGTCAACCTGCTGACGGCTGACAAGCATGGAATGCGTGGCTCTGCAGCGGAGTTGGTGACACCACCACGACTTGCAGGCAGACCTACTGCCACCTCCTCTACTCCTACTCCATCCTCTTTAATTTCCTCCTCGGCTGAGTCCTCTTCTGCTGCGGCGTCTGGCTGCACATCAACTGATTCCCCCCAGCTCCCCAGGGGCTATTCCACATCCCGGATACGACAGTGTAACGCTATCTTGGGGTTGACTTGCCTGAAAGCAGAGAGCCACACAGGACCAGCACTCCTGTCCGCCCTGAACGCACAGGTGGATCAGTGGCTGACCCCGCACCAACTGGAGATCGGCAAAGTGGTGTGTGACAATGGAAGCAATCTGTTGGCGGCATTAAATTTGGGCAAGTTGTCACATGTGCCGTGCATGGCACATGTGTTGAATCTCATCGTACAACGTTTTGTGTCTAAGTACCCAGGCTTACAGGACGTCCTCAAGCAGGCCAGGAAGGTGTGTGGCCATTTCAGGCGTTCCTACACGGCCATGGCGCACTTTTCCGATATTCAGCGGCGAAACAACATGCCAGTGAGGCGCTTGATATGCGACAGCCCGACACGTTGGAATTCAACACTCCTAATGTTCGACCGCCTGCTCCAACAAGAAAAAGCCGTCAACGAGTATTTGTATGACCGGGGTGCTAGGACAGCCTCTGCGGAGCTGGGAATCTTTTTGCCACGTTACTGGACACTCATGCGCAATGCCTGTAGGCTTATGCGTCCTTTTGAGGAGGTGACAAACCTAGTCAGTCGCACCGAAGGCACCATCAGCGACCTCATCCCATTTGTTTTCTTCCTGGAGCGTGCCCTGCGAAGAGTTCTGGATCAGGCTGTAGATGAGCGTGAAGAGGAAGAGGAAGAGTTGTGGTCACCATCACCACCAGAAACAGCCTTGTCATCATCGCTTGCCGGACCTGCAGCAACGCTGGAAGAGGAGTATGAGGAAGAGGAGTCAGAGGAGGAATGTGGCGGCTTTGAGGAGGAGGAAGACCAACCACAGCAGGCACCCCAGGGTGCTCGTTGTTGTCACCTATCTGGGACCCATGGTGTTGTACGTGGCTGGGGGGAAGAACAGACCGTCAATGACATCAGTGAGGACGAGGAACGGGAAATGAGAAGCTCTGCATCCAACCTTGTTCAAATGGGGTCTTTCATGCTGTCATGTCTGTTGAGGGACCCACGTATAAAAAGGATAAAGGAGAACGATCTGTACTGGGTGACCACGCTACTAGACCCCCGGTATAAGCAGAAAGTGGCAGAAATGTTACCAAATTACCGAAAGTCGGAAAGGATGCAGCAGTTCAAAACCAAACTAAAAAATATGCTTTACACAGCTTATAAGGGAGATGTCACAGCACAACGGGAATCTAACAGGGGAAGAGGTGAGTGTAATCCTCCTCCTACCACGGCGGCAAGGACTGGACGATTTACAGATGTGTTGTTGATGGAGGACATGCGGAGCTTTTTCAGTCCTACTCATCGCCACAGCCCTTCGGGATCCAGCCTTAGAGAACGACTCGACCGACAGGTAGCAGACTACCTCGCCTTAACAGCAGATATCGACACTCTGAGGAGCAATGAACCCCTTCACTACTGGGTGTGCAGGCTTGACCTGTGGCCTGAGCTATCCCAGTTTGCGATAGAACTTCTGGCCTGCCCCGCTTCAAGTGTCCTGTCAGAAAGGAGCTTCAGTGCAGCAGGAGGCATTGTCACTGAGAAGAGAAGTCGCCTAGGTCAAAAAAGTGTTGATTACCTCACCTTCATAAAGATGAATGAGGCATGGATCCCGAAGGGACTGACAGTGGGGGATACGTTTGACTAACAAAAGGCCTGATTACATGCCTTGGCCTCAAAATGGTCCCCACGCTGCTGTATTTAATGTCTGCATACCGGATGACTTTCGTGAATTCTCCACCACCAACTAGGGTTCAAGCCGTAATGTTTTAGTCACTTTTCTGCCTGGAAAACATAAATTTTTCCGGCCGCTGCTACAATAGCGTCTGCAACAGTGCCATTATTTTTCAGGCATGTGTACATGCCTAATTTTTCTGTCCTATGGTGCAGCACTGTGGCTGCAAAAACAAACCAAAAAAAAAAGGCACATACAAGTGTCAATTCCCCTTCGTGATCGTTACCTTGTTGTGGTGAAGGGGCTTGCGTATCACAATGAAGCAATCATCATCACCTCTATAAAAGTGTGTTGGCAATGTTGCCACACCCCAGATGATAAGGCCGTTGCTTCATTATGGTCAGACCAAAAGCGATCGGGTGGCCACGCTACTAGACCCCCGGTATAAGCAGAAAGTGGCAGAAATGTTACCAAATTACCAAAAGTCGGAAAGGATGCAGCAGTTCAAAACCAAACTAAAAAATATGCTTTACACAGCTTATAAGGGGGATGTCAATGGGGGATTCGACAATGGTTAATCAATTCGACCGGATAGGGTCCGTAACAGGGATTAAACTGATAGCAATAGTACTAGTTAAGACACCACTCATATAGGGTGTCACAGCACATTGCTCTGTGCACGCGCAGTGCCCCAATTTGGGAGTAAGAGGACCGACCAAGCTGCTTTTTCCATCTCCCGGTTCCTGAAATCAATTCAGTTTAGTGTATGAGAGTTTGGTCTGTCACTGTGAAGGCAGTCGAAGGTACCCGGCCTAAATTTTTTTGCATAAAAGGCAATTCCTGATAATAAACTGATGAGAATAATACTACAGAAAATACCACTCATATCGGTGGAGGGAGCGAGCGTTTTTTTAACCATCTCCCCGTTCAAAAAATCTATTTAATAAATGGCCCCCAGATTGGGGATGTTAGAGGGATTAAATTGATGAGAATAGTACTACAGAAAATACCACTCATATCGGGTGTGACAGTAAATTGCACGGCGCAGATGCAGTCACCGTGGTTTAAAACAGAGTGGAGGGAGCCAGCGTTTTTTTAACCATCTCCCCGTTCGAAAAATCTATTCAATAAATGGCACCCAGATTGGGGACGTTAGAGGGATTAAACTGATGAGAATAGTACTACAGAAAATACCACTCATATCGGGTGTGACAGTAAATTGCACGGCGCAGACGCAGTCACCGTGGTTTAAAACAGAGTGGAGGGAGCCAGGTTTTTTTTAACCATCTCCCCGTTCGAAAAATCTATTCAATAAATGGCACCCAGATTGGGGACGTTAGAGGGATTAAACTGATGAGAATAGTACTACAGAAAATACCACTCATATCGGGTGTGACAGTAAATTGCACGGCGCAGACGCAGTCACCGTGGATTAAAACAGAGTGGAGGGAGCCAGCGTTTTTTTAACCATCTCCCCGTCCGAAAAATCTGTTTAATAAATGGCCCCCAGATTGGGGAGTCGGGGACGTTAGAGGGATTAAACTGATGAGAATAGTACTACAGAAAATACCACTCATATCGGGTGTGACAGTAAATTGCACGGCGCAGACGCAGTCACCGTGGATAAAAACAAAGGGGAGGGAGCCAGCGTTTTTTTAACCATCTCCCCGTTCGAAAAATCAATTCAATTGACCTTTCGGGGACCCTTGGTGTTGTACGTGGCTGGGTGGAGGAAGAAACCTTCAATGACATCACCGGGACGTGGCTAGCTTGGTATCCAACCTTGTGCAAATGGGGAGTTTGCGGTTGTGCAAATGAACTGTTTGCGGTGCATTAAAAGGGGAGTTTGGTCTGTCAATGTCTGTGATGCGGGCGTAACCCTTACACTACCTGATCGATACAACATCATACCTGATCGTATACACACACTGGATGTTTTAAAGCACGTTATTCCAAACAATTTAGGAATGTTAGTTGATTTATGCCCTTTATGGATTAAAACCCGACTCTGCGTCCACTACGTAATTTTCCATGGGAGTTTTGCCATAGATCCCCCTCCGGCATGCCACAGTCCAGGTGTTAGACCCCTTGAAACAACTTTCTCATCACTATTGTGGCCAGAAAGAGTCCCTGTGGGTTTTAAAATTCGCCTGTCTATTGAAGTCTATGGCGGTTCGCCCGGTTCGCCAGTTCGCGAACATTTGCGGAAGTTCGCGTTCGCTGTTCGCGAACTGAAAATTTTATGTTCGCGACATCACTACCGAAGGATAGTCTGGATGCTGGTCCGACTGTTTGGGCAAGACATTGTCAAGAAGGGCATCGTGCTAGTGGACCATTCGTCCCAGAAAGGAATGGACGTGACACTAGGTATGAATGTGCTGAGAGACCTAAAACATCAACTCTATGCCAAAGAAGGGCCGAGGTATTGGCAACGTGCCACCACGCACCGGCCAACCCAGAAGGTTTTACAGCAGATGGTGAGGAGCTGTAGTCTGCAAAAGAGCAACATGTCCAGTTGGCCCATTGGACACGTAAACGTGCCGCGGAGGACCCCGTTGAAGATACCACCTCGACAAGAACAAATATTGATGCTGTCAGTGGGGGCTGGACGACAACTAAATGGACTGGAGGTCCTGATCAAGCCTGCTTACCAAGAGTAAGCTCAGACTCGCCTACTGGTAGCCCGGCCCCTCGCTATTGTGAAGGATGGATGTGTGCCCGTACGCTATCTCAATGTTGAAGACTGCAAGTTAACCGTTCCTGGGAATACCTTGCTGGACAAACTTTATGTGTCCGAAGGGGATATCCTTTGACGAAGGGGCTTCACGCTGCAGCCGGATAGGAGATCAGCCTGGACCTACGCTGTAGAGGTCCATCAAAGAGAGACCCCAACAGCGGAGTGGAAAGGTTAAGTGATCATGGTCCAGATGGGGTGGACTGCAAGACCCTGACTCCAGGACAACAGAAGTCGCTGGAAGACACCCTTTGGGAATTTCAGGAGGTGTTCTCAAGACATGATGAGGACTTTGGGTGTGCTTCCGCCATAGAGCACGAAATCCCCACCGGTGATGCTGCACCAATCAGGGAACGTTACCGGCAAATCCCGCCTAAAATGTACCAGGAGGTGAAGGACATGGTGGCCAGCATTTTGGAAAACCAGGTGATCCAGGAGAGTCAAAGTCCTTGGGCTGCTCCAGTAGTCTTGGTGCGGAATAAAGATAGGAGTCTCCGGTTTTGCGTTATTTATCGGAATGCTGAATGTCCAGACCATCCGGGATGCCTACCCCCTTCCGTGAATTGAGAAGTCATTATCCAGCCTGAGTCATGCAAAGTTCTTCTCGGTTCTTGACCTGGCCAGTGGGTATTGGCAGGTACCGGTGGCCAAGAGGGACAAAGCGAAGATGGCCTTCATCCTACCTATAGGACTCTAGAGTTCAACCGGATGCCATTTGGCCTTTCCAATGCCCCGGGAACATTCCAACGGTTGATGGACCACTGTCTGGGAGATCCCAACTTCAAGTCGGTATTATTATACATGGACGACATAGTAGTGTTTGGGGCCTCCTTTGAGGATCACCTTCAAAAGCTGCGACAGGTCGTAAGACAGCTGCGAGACCATGGGCTCAAGATCAAGCCCAAGAAGTTCCAACTGTTTTGTCAGCAGATAGAGTATTTGGGACATTTGATCATGCAGGAGGGGGTAAAGCCGGCCCCCAGCAAGGTGGAGGCCATCCAGAAGTGGCCCCAGTCGAGTACACTACGAGAGGTGTGGGCGTTCGTGGGTCTGGTCGGCTACTACAGGAGGTTTATACCCAAATTCGCTTATTTGGTGGGCCAGTTAAATGAGTTATTAAGAGGCACTGCGGGAGGCCCTAAGAATCGTCCCATCAAATGGGGACCCCAGCAACAAGAGGCCTTTGAAGCAGTGAAAGAGGCACTGGCCAGTGCCCCGATTCTCGCTTATGCGTGGTTCGACACCCCATTCCTGCTGTACACTGATGAAAGTCTGCATGGTCTGGGGGCCGTGTTATCCCAAGTCCAGGATGGATGTGAGAGAGTCATTGCCTATGGCAGCCGGTCTCTGAGGGAGTCAGAACGCAACCCTGACAACTATAGCTCCTTTAAACTGGAACTACTAGCACTGGTGTGGGCCATGACTGAAAGGTTCGTAGAATACCTGACAGGTGCAGAGTAGAGTTGAGCGAACCCAAACTGTTTTCGGGCCCCCGGACCCGAACATTTACGTAAAAAATCGGGTTCGGTGTTCGGCGATTTTTATGGCGCTTTTTGAAAGGCTGCACAGCAGCCAATCAACAAGCGTCATACTACTTGCCACAAAAGGCCATCACAGCCATGCCTACTATTGGCATGGCTGTGATTGGCCAACTGCAGCATGTGACCCAGCCTCTATTTAAACTGGAGTCACGTAGCGCCGCCCGTCACTCTGCTCGGATTAGTGTAGGGAGAGGCTGCAGCTGCTGTGAGGGAGAGATCAGGGAGCGATCTTATCAAGAACTGTTTTTTGTACTCAGCGATCTACAGCAAAAGTGTTTTGTGGGTGCAGTGCACAATTTTTTTAAGCCTGCACTGAGCCAACTACTGCTGAAAAAGAAGTTTTTTTTCTTCAGTTAGTCAATAACAATACATGATCGGCAGCCATTTTATGCAACGATAGTGCACCAGCATAGGCTATCTGCAAGTCCAGAAATACAGCTTTGGCATACTGGGGTGAAAGAACCCTCTGATATACTGCACATCTGGGATTAGACAAGCATAAGTGACTTAATTGGAAGAAGGAACCGGCACTCCTTATGATGTAGTTATCAATTTTTTATTTGCCACTCATGGATAGAAGTTTCTTCTATCCATGAGTGGCGAATAAAAAATTGATAACTACATCATAAGGAGTGCCGGTTCCTTCTTCCAATTAAGTACCTGGGGCGACGCCCGCGGACCGTGCACCCACAACCTTCGCAGTGCCGCCCGACATCTATCACAAAGCATAAGTGACTGTCACATTTAGGACAGAAATACAGCTTTTTGGTTAGGGGGAAAAAACCCTCTAATATACTGCACATCTGGGATTACACGTGCATAAGTGACTGTCACATTTAGGACAGAAATACAGCTTTTTGTTTAGGGTGAAAAAACCCTCTAATATACTGCACATCTGGGATTACACGTGCATAAGTGACTGTCACATTTAGGCCATAAATACGGCTTTTTGGTTACTGGGGTGAAAAAACCCTCTAATATACTGCACATCTGGGATTACACGTGCATAAGTGACTGTCACATTTAGGACAGAAATACAGCTTTTTGGTTCGGGTGAAAAAAGCCTCTAATATACTGCACATCTGGGATTAGACAAGCATAAGTGACTGTCACATTTAGGACAGAAATATGGCTTTGGCATACTGGGGTGAAAAAACCCTCTGATATATTGCACATCTGGGATAAGACGTGCATAAGTGAGTGTCACATTTAGGCCACAAATACCGCTGTCAAATAGAGTTAAAAAAAAAAAATTAAGTGCAATACCCTACATCAGGGTTTTTATTGGCGGTTTATTATTTTTAACAGACTTAACCACTTTTTACTTTGCTTTGTAAACGCTAACTATGAGGAAAACATCTAATAAGGGACGCGGTCATGGTTGTGGTGTTGGTGGAGCCTCTGTTGCAGGGAGAGGACGTGGCCGTTCTGCCACAGCTACATGTCCTACTGAACCTACTACCTCAGATCCCAGTAGCCGCCAGAATCTACAGTGATATTTGGTCGGACCTAATGCCGTTCTGAGGATGGTAAGGCCTGAGCAAGTACAGGCGCTAGTCAATTGGGTGGCCGACAGTGGATCCAGCACGTTCACATTATCTCCCACCCAGTCTTCTGCAGAAAGCGCACAAGTGGCGCCTGAAACCCATGCTCATCAGTCTGTCACATCACCCCCATGCATATCAGGGAAACTGTCTGAGCCTCAAGTCATGCAGCTGTCTCTTATGCTGTTTGAAGACTCTGCTGGCAGGGTTTCCCAAGGGCATCCACCTAGCCCTTCCCCAGGGGTGGAAGACATTGAATGCACTGACGCACAACCACTTATGTTTCCTGATGAGGACATGGGAATACCACCTCAGCAGCACGTCTCTGATGATGACGAAACACAGGTGCCAACTGCTGCAGACCGAAAAGGAGGTCAGGGAGGAAGACTGGGTGGAAGACGATGCAGGGGACGATGAGGTCCTAGACCCCACATGGAATGAAGGTCGTGCCACTGACTTTCAGAGTTCGGAGGAAGAGGCAGTGGTGAGACCGAGCCAACAGCGTAGCAAAAGCGGGAGCAGGATGCAAAAGCAGAGCAGCCGTCGCCAAAACAGTTCGCCTGCTACTGGCCACCGTCACCACGGACCGAGCACACCAAAGGCAGCTTCTTCACACAATGTGCTGACGACAAGACCCGAGTTGTTTGCACGCTGTGCCATCAGAGCCTGAAGTGAGGCATTAACGTTCTGAACCTTAGCACAACCTGCATGACCAGGCATCTACATACGAGACACGGGCTGCAGTGGAGTAAGCACCTTCAAAATCAAGAAAGGGCTCAGGCCCCTCCTGCTCCCTCTTCTGCTGCTGCCTCGGCCTCTTCCTCCGCCTCTGGAGGATCGTTGGCACCTGTCGCCCAGCAAACATGGGATGTGCCACCAACACCACCACCTGCGTCACCAAGCATCTCAACCATGTCACACAGAAGCGTTCAGCTCTCCATCTCACAAACCTTTGAGAGAAAGCGTAAATTCCCACCTAGCCACCCTCAATCCCTGGCCCTGAATGCCAGCATTTCTAAACTGCTGGCCTTTGAAATGCTGTCATTCAGGCTGGTGGAGACGGACAGCTTCAAACAAATCATGTCGCTTGCTGTCACACAGTACGACGTTCCCAGCCGCCACTACTTCTCCAGGAAAGCCATGCCCTCCCTGCACAACCAAGTATCGGATAAAATCAAGTGTGCACTGCGCAACGCCATCTGTGGCAAGGTCCACCTAACCACAGATACGTGGACCAGTAAGCACGGCCAGGGACGTTATATCTCCCTAACTGCACACTGGGTAAATGTAGTGGCGGCTGGGCCCCAGGCGGAGAGCTGTTTGGCGCACGTCCTTCCGCCGCCAAGGATCGCAGGGCATTATTCTTTGCCTCCTGTCTCCTCCTCTTCCTACTCGGCTTCCTCCTCCTCTTCTACCACCTCCTCATCCGGTCAGCGACAGACCTTCACCACCAACTTCAGCACAGCCCGGGGTAAACGTCAGCAGGCCATTCTGAAACTGATGTGTTTGGGGGACAGGCCCCACACCGCGCAGGAGTTGTGGCGGGGTATAGAACAACAGACCAACGAGTGGTTGCTGCCAGTGGGCCTCAAGCCCGGCCTGGTGGTGTGCGATAATGGGCAAAATCTCGTTGCAGCTCTGGGACTAGCCGGTTTGACGCACATCCCTTGCCTGGCGCATGTGCTGAATTTGGTGGTGCAGAAGTTCATTCGCAACTACCCCGACATGTCTGTGCTGCTGCATAAAGTGCGAGTCGTTTGTGCGCGCTTCCGGCGTTCACACCCTGCCGCTGCTCGCCTGTCTGCTCTACAACGTAACTTCGGCCTTCCCGCTCACCGCCTCATATGCGATGTGCCCACATGGTGGAACTCCACCTTGCACATGCTGGACAGACGGTGCGAGCAGCAGCAGGCCATAGTGGAGTTTCAGCTGCAGCACGCACGGGTCAGTCGCACTGCGGATCAGACACACTTCACCACCAATGACTGGGCCTCCATGCGAGACCTGTGTGCCCTGTTGCGCTGTTTCGAGTACTCCACCCACATGGCCAGTGGCGATGACGCCGTTATCAGCGTTACAATACCACCTCTATGTCTCCTTGAGAAAACACTTAGGGCAATGATGGAAGAGGAGGTGGCTCAGGACGAGGAGGAGGAAGAGGGGTCATCTCTAACACTTTCAGGCCAGTCTTTTAGAAGTGGCTCAGAAAGAGGATTTTTGCAACAGCAGAGGCCAGGTACAAATTTGGCCAGCCAGGGCCGACTACTGGAGGACGAGGTGGAGGAGGATGGGGATGAAGCATGTTCACAGCGGGGTGGCACCCAACGCAGCTCGGGCCCATCACTGGTGCGTGGCTGGGGGGATACGGAGGACGCAGACGATACGCCTCCCACAGAGGACAGCTTGTCCTTACCTCTGGGCAGCCTGGCACACATGAGCGACTACATGCTGCAGTGCCTGCACAACGACAGCAGAGTTGCCCACATTTTGTGCTGACTACTGGGTGGCCACCCCGCTGGATCCCCGTTACAAAGACAATGTGCCGACCTTAATTCCCTCACTGGAGCGTGATCGGAAGATGCGCGACTACAGGCACACGCTGGTGGACGCGCTCCTGAGAGCATTCCCGACTGACGCCGGGGGACAAGTGGAAGCACAAGGCGAAGGCAGGGTGGGAGGAAGAGGTCGCCAACGCAGCTGTGTCAGCGCCAGCACCTCAGAAGGCATGTGGAAAACCTTTGTCACCTCGCCGCAACAACCGGCCCCAACTGCTGATATGGAGCGTGTTAGCAGGAGGCAGCATATGAACAACATGGTGGAGCAGTACCTGTGCACACGCCTACACGTACTGACTGATGCTTCTGCCCCATTCAACTTCCACATTGTCCACATGGCCAGAGCTTGCCCTGTATGCCTTGGAGGTGCTGGCCTGCCCTGCAGCCAGTGTACTCTCTGAACGTGTATTTAGCACGGCAGGAGGCGTCATTACAGACAGACGCAGCCGCCTGTCCACAGCCAACGTGGACAAGCTCACGTTCATTAAACTGAACCAGGCTTGGATCCCACAAGACTTGTCTGTACCTTGTGCAGAATTGACATTTATACCACCATCATACATACATGCTTGTACTCAAGTCAAGTGCAATGATTCTTTGTTTTCTTTTTTTTTCTTTGTCTCAATATTTTGGGGCTACCTACCCCAAAAAAAATATAAAAAAAACCCATTGTTGGCTACCTCCTCCTCCTCCATTGCTGCCTCCACCTATAACACCACATTCACAGCCTCCTCAACCTCCGACTCCATATCCACCTCCTTCTCTGAGTTGCAGGTTAATAATTAGTAATTTTTAGTTATTTTATTTCATTTTAAGTTATTTCCCTCTCCACATTTGTTTGCAGAGCAGTTGCCATGCTCTTAAGCACATTTTACTGCCTTGTACATCCCTCTAGCCTTTTCAAGGACTATTTTAGAGCCATTTTTATTTAAAAAATGCCAATTTTAGTGCCCTAAATTGAAAAAATTCTTATTTTCAATTGTCGGGTGACATTTTACCATTTTTGGCGTATACAAACCCCTGCTGTGCCTGGGTGACAGGGGCCTAAATCTCTCAAAATCCTCTGTTCTATTGCTGGGTGACATGAACCCCCTTTTGCCATGAATGAACCCCTGCTCTGCATTGCTGACAGGGGCCTAAATCTCTCAAAATCCTCTGTCCTATTGCTGGGTGACATGAACCCCCTTTTGCCGTGAATGAACCCCTGCTCTGCATTGCTGACAGGGAACTAAATTTAGTGAAAACATCTGTTACTGATCGGAAGATGCGCGATTACAAGCGCACGCTGCTGATGGCATTCCCACCTGACAGCGGGGGCACAGTGGAAGCACAAGGCGAAGGCAGAGGAGGAGGAAGAGGTCGCCAACGCAGCTGGGGCACCGCCAGCACCTGAGAAGGCAGGGTTAGCATGGCCCAAATGTGGAAAAGCTTTGTCAGCCTTGGAGGTGCTGACCTGCCCTGCAGCCAGTGTATAGTGTGAACGTGTGTTTAGCACGGCAGAGAGCATTATCACAGGCCGCAGCCAATGTGGACAAGCTTACGTTTATTATAAGGAACCAGGCCTGGATCCCACAGGACTTGTCCGTACCTTGTGCAGAATAGACATTTATACCAGCCTCAACCATCCATTCTTGTACTCAAGTGCACTTATTCTTAGTTTTATTTTGTTATATGTCCCAATATTTTGGGGGATACCCCAATTTAAAAATAAAAAATAACACAAATCAGTGTTGGCTACCTATTCCTCCTTCACCGCCGCTTCCTCCTACACCGCCACGTTAACCTACACCGCCACATCCACCCATCCACCGCCTCCTCAACCTCCTACTCCTAGATCCAGATTGTTATTTTTAATTTTTCTGTATTTTATGTTATTTTAAGTCATTTCCCTATCCACATTTGTATGCAGGACAGTTGTCATGCTCTTAAGCACATTTTGATGCCTTTTTCAGCCCTGTAGCCCTTTCCAGGACTATTTTAGAGCCATTTTAGTGCCCAAAAAGTTCGGGTCCCCATTGACTTCAATGGGGTTCGGGGTCAAGTTCGGGTCAAGTTCGGGTCCCGAATCTGAACTTTTTTTTCATATGGGGGAGTACATACCTGAATTAATGTGGGCCTATAACAACAGGGTACACAGTGCCACAGGGTACTCCTCCATATGCTCATGTTTGGGAGAGCCGGACAGGAGATTCAGGATCTCCACATGCCCGATCAGATTGAGCCACCACTCAGAAATACCACCGCATGGGTGCAAGAGCACTGCCGACGGCTGAGAGCAATCCACAAAGTTGTGGGGGAGCGCCTGGGACAAGTGGTACACCCTAATCCAAGACCAGTGCAGAGGGATGGGTATGCCCTGGGTGATCGATTGATGGTCAAAGCCAAGTGGCTGTCTGGGAAGTTGGATGGGTGGTTGGAGGCGGTCCCATACATGGTTTAGAGGAGGGTAGACCCTGCCATCCCAGTCTATGAGGTAGAGCCAATAAGGACTGGGGGGTCCTCACAAAACTTGCACCGTAACATGTTGAGGCGTTGTAATTTTGATGAGCCGTTGTGTGCAGAGGAGATGCCTCCTCCTACTCAGAATACAGAGGAAATTCCCTTAGAGGAGGAGGAGGAGTGGTGGGTTGCCCCTGCCCCGGTACATACTGAGGCGCCAGCCGTGGCAAGTTTGCCACCCAGGGAAAGTGTTGAGCGGTGAGCAGCTCCTCTCCCATTAAAGGTGTCTGACGTCCCTAGTGCTTCTGAGCCTATCACTCTAAGTAGGTCAACAAGGCCCAATGCTGGTGTGCCCCCACAACACTATGCCGAGGATAAGTATGTATGGGTAGAGTTGCTGAGGACTACAACCTCTAGTGGGGTAGCATGTGACAGCTCTCATTGTCTGAACACTGTTTGTATGTGGATTCAAGTAAATGTTTTGACTTATGTTATGCTGTTTGGCCACACAATGCTGCTGTTTCCTAGGCACAGCTACTGACTGCATATGTATTTCTATATTCATGAGAGGTGTGGTTCTAGAGAGCTTGAAGAAGGATCTGTAGCCATCTTAGGTGCTGAGAGCTGAGAAGCTGTGTGTGAGCAGAGAAGCTAATGGATCCAAGAGAAAAAGGACCCCCTCAGTGACCATAGCTGCAGCTGAGTGAAGCTGATCGTTGTACAAGACCCAGATCCTGTCCAGGGAAAAGAGAATTGTTTCCAGGAAGGCTGACAAGAGCTAAGGCACGAGCTGCATACCCTGTGGGACCTCATGTTTGCTGGAGAGACTGGTTGTTCAGTTCAGAGACATCAGTGGATAAAGAGCAGACCCGGGTCGGTAAGATCGTGCACACATCTCACTGCAGTTTGGCGCCTAGAGACTTAGACTAGGCCTGTAGTTAGATAGTTAGGGTTCCTGCTTTGTGTCAGGCCTAAAGTGTTGCTACTATACTACAAGGACTCCATTACTAAAAGGGACATTGCACATTTGGGAGCTTATAAACACCCCCACGAACTCTATCCAGTTCAGCGTTTTGCTCAGGAGAAATAATCAGGCTCGTGCTACCGTACTAGTTATGGAAGGGAGAATAATATAGAGCACGGTAAGATTGTGAACTGTTGTGTTGCACCGCAGGCCAGCCCGTACTAAGCACCCAACCAATTGTTCATGTTTGTTTCAGGGTAATAATAGGTACGGCGAGGCAGTTTTAATTGTACCCGCCAGTAGGTAAATTACCGCAAAATTTCCACTGGCATCCATCAAGGGGTGCCATGCTGTGCAACACAGGGGTCTCAGCCTTTGGGCTGGGTGTATGTAAACTTATTTTATGTTCTCAGCATTTGTGGTTGTGTTTATTATTACGTGTTAGTAAAATTCCGTATTTGCAAAAGCTGGTGTCAGAGTTGCTTTCCTTATTCGTGACTTCGCTGTATCCTGGGGAGCCCACCCCAGTACACGGCTTACAGCAACAGCACAAATAGTCACAATAGTGGCCCCGTAACAGATTAGTTTCGGTGGAAACAGCGTGAAGAGTCACAATGGTGGCCCCGGAACATAGTGGGGAGGGCGGGGGGCAACAGCAGTGGCAGTAACAGTACAAGATGGTGGCACATGACAGTAGGGGCAGATGGCAGTAGAGGCAGCAGGCATTTGGCATCAGGTGGGTGACAGCAGGACATGGGCAGAAGTAACAGTCCATGCAGTATTTCACAGTGGCAGCACACTGTAGTCAAATCAGTATTGCCAGAATGATCTAGTCTGTTGTATCAGACACCTGTGTCTAGAAATCCTGGTTGATCCACGCCTGATTCATCTTTATAAAGGTCCATCTCTCAACATTTTATGTTGAAAGGTAAGTTCTCTTTGGGGTAACTATTTCCCCCCACCGCACCAAACACCCGCTCTGATGCCACATTACTGGCTAGGCAGGAAAGCTTGCCCAGGGCAAACTTGGCCAGTTGCGGCCACAATTCAAGTTTGGCTGCCCAGTAGTCCAGGGCATCTGGGGAGATAGGGTGCAATCTAAGTATGCCACCACCTGCTGGTTCAGGTTCTGCTCCATATCCTGCTGCTGCTGGGTGGTTTCTTCAGTAGGCAGGTGAAGAAAAGTGCCCCACCGCGTTCTAACAGTCATGACAGTGGAGCTTAAACTCAGAGTGTCCCCCTGGTCAGACTTTCGTGAGGATGGGTGATGGCACGCGTAGCCAGCGACCAACCGACTTCAAATGATGTCTTGATAGTAGATGAGTTTTAAATCCCTCTCAAAAGGTGTAAAAAAGGTCCCTATTTTAGTTTGGTAGTGAGGGTCTAACATTGTTGAGACCCAGTAGTCATCCCTCTGCCGAATGGTGATAATGCGGCTGTCACTACGCAAGCAACTCAGCTTCGGCTTCATGGAGCGAAGTGCGCATGCGCCGGCACTTCGCTCAACCACTTGCCGGCGCTTCGCTCAACCACTTGCCGGCGCATGCGCACTTCGCTCCATGAAGCCGAACGGAGAAGTCCGCACGGGCGCATCAGGCACAGGCCTGTGCGCACGCGCGGGATGTTAGAGAAGAAGGAGGGGGGAGTGAGGGAGCCGGAGGCGTCACACAGGATTCTGAGGCGGCGCTGATGACAGCAAGGGAGGAGCTGGGCACAAACGGCGGCGGGTACGGGCGGCATCTGGAAGACATGATCATCCCCTTGGGCACATTTGTGAGATGAATGACAGGTTAGTTATAACGTTTTTTAGACAAAATGAGCCTACGGATTTCGGCTATAAGACCACATTAGGAATCGCTAGAGCTCCATGAACATAACCATATTTTTAAATGGGGGGATAAGAAACTGGTGACAGAATCCCTTTAAGTAAGGGACTGGGAGGGATTCCCTGCCTCCATCTCCACTGCATACTGCCATGGTCGTTTAGGGTCATCTGAGTTGTTTTCATTGTCGCCATCTAGCATCTCATTATCCTCCTGCTCCTCTCCTGTCTTTTGGGCAGATAAAACACCTAGTTCTGTATAGAATTCTTGGGCGTTTACGACCTTCTCCTCCTCCTCCAGTGGGCTCAGGTGACCATGAGATTTAGGCGCCACATCTTCTGCCCCCTCGCCAGTCAGATTTTTCAGCATCAACTCCAGGACATGAAGGAGTGGAATGACATCATTCATCCCGTAGTCCTGGCAACTGACAAATAAAGTGTTCTCAAAGGGCCTGAGCAAACGGCAGGTGTCACGTATGATCGGCCACTGACTAACGTCAAAGTTAGTAACATAGTAACATCGTTTATAAGGCTGAAAAAGGACATTTGTCCATCCAGTTCGGCCTGTTATCCTGCAAGTTGATCAAGAGGAAGGCAAAAAAAACCCTGTGAGGTAGAAGCCAATTTTACTCACTTTAGGGGAAAAAATTCCTTCCCGACTCCAATCAGTCATCAGGATAACTCCCTGGATCAATGACCCCTCTCTAGTAGCTATAGCCTGTAATATTATTACACTCCAGAAATACATCCAGGCCCCTCCTGAATTCCTTTATTGTACTCACCATCACCACCTCCTCAGGCAGAGAGTTCCATAGTCTCACTGCTCTTACCGTAAAGAGCCCATAGTCTCACTGCTCTTACAGTAAAGAGTCCATAGTCTCACTGCTCTTACAGTAAAGAGCCCATAGTCTCACTGTTCTTACAGTATAGAGTCCATAGTCTCACTGCTCTTACAGTAAAGAGTCCATAGTCTCACTGCTCTTACAGTAAAGAGTCCATAGTCTCACTGCTCTTACAGTATAGAGTCCATAGTCTCACTGCTCTTACAGTATAGAGTCCATAGTCTCACTGCTCTTACCGTAAAGAGTCCATAGTCTCACTGCTCTTACCGTAAAGAGTCCATAGTCTCACTGCCCCTACAGTAAAGAGTCCATAGTCTCACTGCTCTTACAGTATAGAGTCCATAGTCTCACCGCTCTTACAGTAAAGAGTTCATAGTCTCACTGCTCTTACAGTATAGAGTCCATAGTCTCACTGCTCTTACAGTAAAGAGTCCATAGTCTCACTGCTCTTACAGTATAGAGTCCATAGTCTCACTGCTCTTACAGTAAAGAGTCCATAGTCTCACTGCTCTTACAGTATAGAGTCCATAGTCTCACTGCTCTTACAGTAAAGAGTCCATAGTCTCACTGCTCTTACAGTAAAGAGTCCATAGTCTCACTGCTCTTACCGTAAAGAGTCCATAGTCTCACTGCTCTTACAGTATAGAGTCCATAGTCTCACTGCTCTTACAGTAAAGAGTCCACAGTCTCACTGCTCTTACAGTAAAGAGTCCATAGTCTCACTGCTCTTACAGTAAAGAGCTCCATAGTCTCACTGCTCTTACCGTAAAGAGTCCATAGTCTCACTGCTCTTACAGTATAGAGTCCATAGTCTCACTGCTCTTACAGTAAAGAGTCCATAGTCTCACTGCTCTTACAGTATAGAGTCCATAGTCTCACTGTTCTTACCGTAAAGAGCCCATAGTCTCACTGCTCTTACAGTAAAGAGTCCATAGTCTCACTGCTCTTACAGTAAAGAGCCCATAGTCTCACTGTTCTTACAGTATAGAGTCCATAGTCTCACTGCTCTTACAGTAAAGAGTCCATAGTCTCACTGCTCTTACAGTAAAGAGTCCATAGTCTCACTGCTCTTACAGTAAAGAGTCCATAGTCTCACTGCTCTTACAGTAAAGAGTCCATAGTCTCACTGCTCTTACAGTAAAGAGTCCATAGTCTCACTGCTCTTACAGTATAGAGTCCATAGTCTCACTGCTCTTACCGTAAAGAGTCCATAGTCTCACTGCTCTTACCGTAAAGAGTCCATAGTCTCACTGCCCCTACAGTAAAGAGTCCATAGTCTCACTGCTCTTACAGTATAGAGTCCATAGTCTCACCGCTCTTACAGTAAAGAGTTCATAGTCTCACTGCTCTTACAGTATAGAGTCCATAGTCTCACTGCTCTTACAGTAAAGAGTCCATAGTCTCACTGCTCTTACAGTATAGAGTCCATAGTCTCACTGCTCTTACAGTAAAGAGTCCATAGTCTCACTGCTCTTACAGTATAGAGTCCATAGTCTCACTGCTCTTACAGTAAAGAGTCCATAGTCTCACTGCTCTTACAGTAAAGAGTCCATAGTCTCACTGCTCTTACCGTAAAGAGTCCATAGTCTCACTGCTCTTACAGTATAGAGTCCAGAGTCTCACTGCTCTTACAGTAAAGAGTCCACAGTCTCACTGCTCTTACAGTAAAGAGTCCATAGTCTCACTGCTCTTACCGTATAGAGTCCATAGTCTCACTGCTCTTACAGTAAAGAGTCCATAGTCTCACTGCTCTTACAGTAAAGAGTCCATAGTCTCACTGCTCTTACAGTAAAGAGTCCATAGTCTCACTGCTCTTACAGTATAGAGTCCATAGTCTCACTGCTCTTACAGTACAGAGTCCATAGTCTCACTGCTCTTACAGTATAGAGTCCATAGTCTCACTGCTCTTACAGTAAAGAGTCCATAGTCTCACTGCTCTTACAGTAAAGAGTCCACAGTCTCACTGCTCTTACAGTAAAGAGTCCATAGTCTCACTGCTCTTACAGTATAGAGTCCATAGTCTCACTGCTCTTACAGTAAAGAGTCCACAGTCTCACTGCTCTTACAGTAAAGAGTCCATAGTCTCACTGCTCTTACAGTAAAGAGCTCCATAGTCTCACTGCTCTTACCGTAAAGAGTCCATAGTCTCACTGCTCTTACAGTATAGAGTCCATAGTCTCACTGCTCTTACAGTAAAGAGTCCATAGTCTCACTGCTCTTACAGTATAGAGTCCATAGTCTCACTGCTCTTACAGTATAGAGTCCATAGTCTCACTGCTCTTACTGTAGAGTCCATAGTCTCACTGTTCTTACCGTAAAGAGCCCATAGTCTCACTGCTCTTACAGTAAAGAGTCCATAGTCTCACTGCTCTTACAGTAAAGAGCCCATAGTCTCACTGTTCTTACAGTATAGAGTCCATAGTCTCACTGCTCTTACAGTAAAGAGTCCATAGTCTCACTGCTCTTACAGTAAAAAGTCCATAGTCTCACTGCTCTTACAGTAAAGAGTCCATAGTCTCACTGCTCTTACAGTAAAGAGTCCATAGTCTCACTGCTCTTACAGTAAAGAGTCCATAGTCTCACTGCTCTTACAGTATAGAGTCCATAGTCTCACTGCTCTTACCGTAAAGAGTCCATAGTCTCACTGCTCTTACCGTAAAGAGTCCATAGTCTCACTGCCCCTACAGTAAAGAGTCCATAGTCTCACTGCTCTTACAGTATAGAGTCCATAGTCTCACCGCTCTTACAGTAAAGAGTTCATAGTCTCACTGCTCTTACAGTATAGAGTCCATAGTCTCACTGCTCTTACAGTAAAGAGTCCATAGTCTCACTGCTCTTACAGTATAGAGTCCATAGTCTCACTGCTCTTACAGTAAAGAGTCCATAGTCTCACTGCTCTTACAGTATAGAGTCCATAGTCTCACTGCTCTTACAGTAAAGAGTCCATAGTCTCACTGCTCTTACAGTAAAGAGTCCATAGTCTCACTGCTCTTACCGTAAAGAGTCCATAGTCTCACTGCTCTTACAGTAAAGAGTCCATAGTCTCACTGCTCTTACCGTAAAGAGTCCATAGTCTCACTGCTCTTACAGTATAGAGTCCATAGTCTCACTGCTCTTACAGTAAAGAGTCCACAGTCTCACTGCTCTTACAGTAAAGAGTCCATAGTCTCACTGCTCTTACCCTATAGAGTCCATAGTCTCACTGCTCTTACAGTAAAGAGTCCATAGTCTCACTGCTCTTACAGTAAAGAGTCCATAGTCTCACTGCTCTTACAGTAAAGAGTCCATAGTCTCACTGCTCTTACAGTATAGAGTCCATAGTCTCACTGCTCTTACAGTAAAGAGTCCATAGTCTCACTGCTCTTACAGTAAAGAGTCCATAGTCTCACTGCTCTTACAGTATAGAGTCCATAGTCTCACTGCTCTTACAGTACAGAGTCCATAGTCTCACTGCTCTTACAGTAAAGAGTCCATAGTCTCACTGCTCTTACCGTATAGAGTCCATAGTCTCACTGCTCTTACAGTAAAGAGTCCATAGTCTCACTGCTCTTACAGTAAAGAGTCCATAGTCTCACTGCTCTTACAGTAAAGAGTCCATAGTCTCACTGCTCTTACAGTATAGAGTCCATAGTCTCACTGCTCTTACAGTACAGAGTCCATAGTCTCACTGCTCTTACAGTATAGAGTCCATAGTCTCACTGCTCTTACAGTAAAGAGTCCATAGTCTCACTGCTCTTACAGTAAAGAGTCCACAGTCTCACTGCTCTTACAGTAAAGAGTCCATAGTCTCACTGCTCTTACAGTATAGAGTCCATAGTCTCACTGCTCTTACAGTAAAGAGTCCACAGTCTCACTGCTCTTACAGTAAAGAGTCCATAGTCTCACTGCTCTTACAGTAAAGAGCTCCATAGTCTCACTGCTCTTACCGTAAAGAGTCCATAGTCTCACTGCTCTTACAGTATAGAGTCCATAGTCTCACTGCTCTTACAGTAAAGAGTCCATAGTCTCACTGCTCTTACCGTATAGAGTCCATAGTCTCACTGCTCTTACAGTAAAGAGTCCATAGTCTCACTGCTCTTACAGTAAAGAGTCCATAGTCTCACTGCTCTTACAGTAAAGAGTCCATAGTCTCACTGCTCTTACAGTATAGAGTCCATAGTCTCACTGCTCTTACAGTACAGAGTCCATAGTCTCACTGCTCTTACAGTATAGAGTCCATAGTCTCACTGCTCTTACAGTAAAGAGTCCATAGTCTCACTGCTCTTACAGTAAAGAGTCCACAGTCTCACTGCTCTTACAGTAAAGAGTCCATAGTCTCACTGCTCTTACAGTATAGAGTCCATAGTCTCACTGCTCTTACAGTAAAGAGTCCACAGTCTCACTGCTCTTACAGTAAAGAGTCCATAGTCTCACTGCTCTTACAGTAAAGAGCTCCATAGTCTCACTGCTCTTACCGTAAAGAGTCCATAGTCTCACTGCTCTTACAGTATAGAGTCCATAGTCTCACTGCTCTTACAGTAAAGAGTCCATAGTCTCACTGCTCTTACAGTATAGAGTCCATAGTCTCACTGCTCTTACAGTATAGAGTCCATAGTCTCACTGCTCTTACTGTAGAGTCCATAGTCTCACTGTTCTTACCGTAAAGAGCCCATAGTCTCACTGCTCTTACAGTAAAGAGTCCATAGTCTCACTGCTCTTACAGTAAAGAGCCCATAGTCTCACTGTTCTTACAGTATAGAGTCCATAGTCTCACTGCTCTTACAGTAAAGAGTCCATAGTCTCACTGCTCTTACAGTAAAGAGTCCATAGTCTCACTGCTCTTACAGTAAAGAGTCCATAGTCTCACTGCTCTTACAGTAAAGAGTCCATAGTCTCACTGCTCTTACAGTAAAGAGTCCATAGTCTCACTGCTCTTACAGTATAGAGTCCATAGTCTCACTGCTCTTACCGTAAAGAGTCCATAGTCTCACTGCTCTTACCGTAAAGAGTCCATAGTCTCACTGCCCCTACAGTAAAGAGTCCATAGTCTCACTGCTCTTACAGTATAGAGTCCATAGTCTCACCGCTCTTACAGTAAAGAGTTCATAGTCTCACTGCTCTTACAGTATAGAGTCCATAGTCTCACTGCTCTTACAGTAAAGAGTCCATAGTCTCACTGCTCTTACAGTATAGAGTCCATAGTCTCACTGCTCTTACAGTAAAGAGTCCATAGTCTCACTGCTCTTACAGTATAGAGTCCATAGTCTCACTGCTCTTACAGTAAAGAGTCCATAGTCTCACTGCTCTTACAGTAAAGAGTCCATAGTCTCACTGCTCTTACCGTAAAGAGTCCATAGTCTCACTGCTCTTACAGTAAAGAGTCCATAGTCTCACTGCTCTTACCGTAAAGAGTCCATAGTCTCACTGCTCTTACAGTATAGAGTCCATAGTCTCACTGCTCTTACAGTAAAGAGTCCACAGTCTCACTGCTCTTACAGTAAAGAGTCCATAGTCTCACTGCTCTTACCGTATAGAGTCCATAGTCTCACTGCTCTTACAGTAAAGAGTCCATAGTCTCACTGCTCTTACAGTAAAGAGTCCATAGTCTCACTGCTCTTACAGTAAAGAGTCCATAGTCTCACTGCTCTTACAGTATAGAGTCCATAGTCTCACTGCTCTTACAGTACAGAGTCCATAGTCTCACTGCTCTTACAGTATAGAGTCCATAGTCTCACTGCTCTTACAGTAAAGAGTCCATAGTCTCACTGCTCTTACAGTAAAGAGTCCATAGTCTCACTGCTCTTACAGTAAAGAGTCCATAGTCTCACTGCTCTTACAGTAAAGAGTCCATAGTCTCACTGCTCTTACAGTATAGAGTCCATAGTCTCACTGCTCTTACAGTAAAGAGTCCATAGTCTCACTGCTCTTACAGTAAAGAGTCCATAGTCTCACTGCTCTTACAGTAAAGAGTCCATAGTCTCACTGCTCTTACAGTATAGAGTCCATAGTCTCACTGCTCTTACCGTAAAGAGTCCATAGTCTCACTGCTCTTACAGTATAGAGTCCATAGTCTCACTGCTCTTACCGTAAAGAATCCTCTTCTATGTTTGTGTACGAACCTTCTTTCCTCCAGAGGCAGAGGATGTCCCCTCGACACAGTCACAGTCCTGGGGATAAATAGATGATGGGAGCGATCTCTGTACTGACCCCTGATATATTTATTCATAGTTATTAGATCTCCTCTCAGTTGTCTTTTTTTAAAGTCACTAACCCTAATTTTGATAATCTTTCAGGGTACTGTAGTTGCCCCATTCCAGTTATTACTTTAGTTGCCCTCCTCTCCAGCTCTGCTATGTCTGCCTTGTTCACAGGAGCCCAGAACTGTACACAGTCCTCCATGTGTGGTCGGACCAGTGATTTGTAAAGTGGTAGGACTATCTTCTCATCACCGCCATCTATGACCCTTTTGATGCAACCCATTATCTTATTGGCCTGACACTGGTTTTTGCAGCTTAGTTTGCGGTTCACCAAAATTCCTAGGTCCTTTTCCATGTCAGTGTTACCCAATGTTTTACCATTTAGTATGTACTGTGTTAAACCTCATCTGCCACTTCTCTGCCCAAGCCTCCAATCTATCCAGATCCATCTGCAGTCGTATAATGTCCTCTGTAGTATATATACAGTATACTGTCCTCTGTAGTATATATATACAGTATACTGTCCTCTGTAGTATATATACAGTATAATGTCCTCTGTAGTATATATACAGTATACTGTCCTCTGTAGTATATATACAGTATACTGTCCTCTGTAGTATATATACAGTATACTGTCCTCTGTAGTATATATACAGTATACTGTCCTCTGTAGTATATATACAGTATCCTGTCCTCTGTAGTATATATACAGTATACTGTCCTCTGTAGTGTATATATACAGTATACTGTCCTCTGTAGTATATATACAGTATACTGTCCTCTGTAGTATATATACAGTATCCTGTCCTCTGTAGTATATATACAGTATACTGTCCTCTGTAGTGTATATATACAGTATACTGTCCTCTGTAGTATATATACAGTATACTGTCCTCTGTAGTATATATACAGTATACTGTCCTCTGTAGTGTATATATACAGTATACTGTCCTCTGTAGTATATATACAATATACTGTCCTCTGTAGTATATATACAGTATACTGTCCTCTGTAGTATATATATATATATACAGTATACCGTCCTCTGTAGTATATATACAGTATACTGTCCTCTGTAGTATATATACAGTATACTGTCCTTTGTAGTATATATACAGTATACTGTCCTCTGTAGTATATATACAGTATACTGTCCTCTGTAGTATATATACAGTATACTGTCCTTTGTAGTATATATACAGTATACTGTCCTCTGTAGTATATATACAGTATACTGTCCTTTGTAGTATATATACAGTATACTGTCCTCTGTAGTATATATACAGTATACTGTCCTCTGTAGTATATATACAGTATACTGTCCTTTGTAGTATATATACAGTATACTGTCCTCTGTAGTATATATACAGTATACTGTCCTCTGTAGTATATATACAGTATACTGTCCTCTGTAGTATATATAAAGTATACTGTCCTCTGTAGTATATATACAGTATACTGTCCTCTGTAGTATATATACAGTATACTGTCCTCTGTAGTATATATACAGTATACTGTCCTCTGTAGTGTATATATACAGTATACTGTCCTCTGTAGTATATATACAGTATACTGTCCTCTGTAGTATATATACAGTATACTGTCCTTTGTAGTATATATACAGTATACTGTCCTCTGTAGTATATATACAGTATACTGTCCTCTGTAGTATATATACAGTATACTGTCCTCTGTAGTATATATACAGTATACTGTCCTATGTAGTATATATACAGTATACTGTCCTCTGTAGTATATATACAGTATACTGTCCTCTGTAGTATATATACAGTATACTGTCCTCTGTAGTATATATACAGTATACTGTCCTCTGTAGTATATATACAGTATACTGTCCTCTGTAGTATATATACAGTATCCTGTCCTCTGTAGTATATATACAGTATACTGTCCTCTGTAGTGTATATATACAGTATACTGTCCTCTGTAGTATATATACAGTATACCGTCCTCTGTAGTATATATACAGTATACTGTCCTTTGTAGTATATATACAGTATACTGTCCTCTGTAGTATATATACAGTATACTGTCCTCTGTAGTATATATACAGTATACTGTCCTTTGTAGTATATACAGTATACTGTCCTCTGTAGTATATATACAGTATACAGTCCTTTGTAGTATATATACAGTATACTGTCCTCTGTAGTATATATACAGTATACTGTCCTCTGTAGTATATATACAGTATACTGTCCTCTGTAGTATATATACAGTATACTGTCCTCTGTAGTATATATACAGTATCCTGTCCTCTGTAGTATATATACAGTATACTGTCCTCTGTAGTGTATATATACAGTATACTGTCCTCTGTAGTATATATACAGTATACTGTCCTCTGTAGTATATATACAGTATACTGTCCTTTGTAGTATATATACAGTATACTGTCCTCTGTAGTATATATACAGTATACTGTCCTCTGTAGTATATATATACAGTATACTGTCCTCTGTAGTATATATACAGTATACTGTCCTCTGTAGTATATATATACAGTATACTGTCCTCTGTAGTATATATATACAGTATACTGTCCTCTGTAGTATATATACAGTATCCTTTCCTCTGTAGTATATATACAGTATACTGTCCTCTGTAGTGTATATATACAGTATACTGTCCTCTGTAGTATATATACAGTATACTGTCCTCTGTAGTATATATACAGTATACTGTCCTTTGTAGTATATATACAGTATACTGTCCTCTGTAGTATATATACAGTATACTGTCCTCTGTAGTATATATATACAGTATACTGTCCTCTGTAGTATATATACAGTATCCTGTCCTCTGTAGTATATATACAGTATACTGTCCTCTGTAGTATATATACAGTATACTGTCCTCTGTAGTATATATATACAGTATACTGCCCTCTGTAGTATATATATATACAGTATACTGCCCTCTGTAGTATATATATACAGTATACTGTCCTCTGTAGTATATATACAGTATACTGTCCTCTGTAGTGTATATATACAGTATACTGTCCTCTGTAGTATATATACAGTATACTGTCCTTTGTAGTATATATACAGTATACTGTCCTCTGTAGTATATATACAGTATACTGTCCTCTGTAGTATATATACAGTATACTGTCCTCTGTAGTATATATACAGTATAATGTCCTTTGTAGTATATATACAGTATACTGTCCTCTGTAGTATATATACAGTATACTGTCCTCTGAAGTATATATACAGTATACTGTCCTCTGTAGTATATATACAGTATACTGTCCTCTGTAGTATATATACAGTATACTGTCCTCTGTAGTGTATATATACAGTATACTGTCCTCTGTAGTATATATACAGTATACTGTCCTTTGTAGTATATATACAGTATACTGTCCTCTGTAGTATATATACAGTATACTGTCCTCTGTAGTATATATACAGTATACTGTCCTCTGTAGTATATATACAGTATACTGTCCTATGTAGTATATATACAGTATACTGTCCTCTGTAGTATATATACAGTATACTGTCCTCTGTAGTATATATACAGTATACTGTCCTCTGTAGTATATATACAGTATACTGTCCTCTGTAGTATATATACAGTATCCTGTCCTCTGTAGTATATATACAGTATACTGTCCTCTGTAGTGTATATATACAGTATACTGTCCTCTGTAGTAAATATACAGTATACCGTCCTCTGTAGTATATATACAGTATACTGTCCTCTGAAGTATATATACAGTATACTGTCCTTTGTAGTATATATACAGTATACTGTCCTCTGTAGTATATATACAGTATACTGTCCTCTGTAGTATATATAAAGTATACTGTCCTCTGTAGTATATATACAGTATACTGTCCTCTGTAGTATATATACAGTATCCTGTCCTCTGTAGTATATATACAGTATACTGTCCTCTGTAGTGTATATATACAGTATACTGTCCTCTGTAGTATATATACAGTATACTGTCCTCTGTAGTATATATACAGTATACTGTCCTCTGTAGTATATATACAGTATACTGTCCTTTGTAGTATATATACAGTATACTGTCCTCTGTAGTATATATACAGTATACTGTCCTCTGTAGTATATATACAGTATACTGTCCTCTGTAGTATATATAAAGTATACTGTCCTCTGTAGTATATATACAGTATACTGTCCTCTGTAGTATATATACAGTATACTGTCCTCTGTAGTATATATACAGTATACTGTCCTTTGTAGTATATATACAGTATACTGTCCTCTGTAGTATATATACAGTATACTGTCCTCTGTAGTATATATAAAGTATACTGTCCTCTGTAGTATATATACAGTATACTGTCCTCTGTAGTATATATACAGTATCCTGTCCTCTGTAGTATATATACAGTATACTGTCCTCTCTAGTGTATATATACAGTATACTGTCCTCTGTAGTATATATACAGTATACTGTCCTCTGTAGTATATATACACAGTATACTGTCCTTTGTAGTATATATACAGTATACTGTCCTCTGTAGTATATATACAGTATACTGTCCTTTGTAGTATATATACAGTATACTGTCCTCTGTAGTATATATACAGTATACTGTCCTCTGTAGTATATATATACAGTATACTGTCCTCTGTAGTATATATACAGTATACTGTCCTCTGTAGTATATATATACAGTATACTGTCCTCTGTAGTATATATATACAGTATACTGTCCTCTGTAGTATATATACAGTATCCTGTCCTTTGTAGTATATATACAGTATACTGTCCTCTGTAGTGTATATATACAGTATACTGTCCTCTGTAGTATATATACAGTATACTGTCCTCTGTAGTATATATACAGTATACTGTCCTTTGTAGTATATATACAGTATACTGTCCTCTGTAGTATATATACAGTATACTGTCCTCTGTAGTATATATATACAGTATACTGTCCTCTGTAGTATATATACAGTATCCTGTCCTCTGTAGTATATATACAGTATACTGTCCTCTGTAGTATATATACAGTATACTGTCCTCTGTAGTATATATATACAGTATACTGCCCTCTGTAGTATATATATATACAGTATACTGCCCTCTGTAGTATATATATACAGTATACTGTCCTCTGTAGTATATATACAGTATACTGTCCTCTGTAGTATATATACAGTATACTGTCCTTTGTAGTATATATACAGTATACTGTCCTCTGTAGTATATATACAGTATACTGTCCTCTGTAGTATATATACAGTATACTGTCCTCTGTAGTATATATACAGTATACTGTCCTTTGTAGTATATATACAGTATACTGTCCTCTGTAGTATATATACAGTATACTGTCCTCTGTAGTATATATACAGTATACTGTCCTCTGTAGTATATATACAGTATACTGTCCTCTGTAGTGTATATATACAGTATACTGTCCTCTGTAGTATATATACAGTATACTGTCCTCTGTAGTATATATACAGTATACTGTCCTCTGTAGTATATATACAGTATACTGTCCTCTGTAGTATATATACAGTATACTGTCCTCTGTAGTATATATACAGTATACTGTCCTCTGTAGTATATATACAGTATACTGTCCTCTGTAGTATATATACAGTATACTGTCCTCTGTAGTATATATACAGTATACTGTCCTCTGTAGTATATATACAGTATACTGTCCTCTGTAGTATATATACAGTATACTGTCCTCTGTAGTATATATACAGTATACTGTCCTCTGTAGTATATATACAGTATACTGTCCTCTGTAGTATATATACAGTATACAGTCCTCTGTAGTATATATACAGTATACTGTCCTCTGTAGTATATATACAGTATACTGTCCTCTGTAGTATATATACAGTATACTGTCCTCTGTAGTATATATACAGTATACTGTCCTCTGTAGTATATATACAGTATACTGTCCTCTGTAGTATATATACAGTATACTGTCCTCTGTAGTATATATACAGTATACTGTCCTCTGTAGTATATATACAGTATACTGTCCTCTGTAGTATATATACAGTATACTGTCCTCTGTAGTATATATACAGTATACTGTCCTCTGTAGTATATATACAGTATACTGTCCTCTGTAGTATATATACAGTATACTGTCCTCTGTAGTATATATACAGTATACTGTCCTCTGTAGTATATATACAGTATACTGTCCTCTGTAGTATATATACAGTATACTGTCCTCTGTAGTATATATACAGTATACTGTCCTCTGTAGTATATATACAGTATACTGTCCTCTGTAGTATATATACAGTATACTGTCCTCTGTAGTATATATACAGTATACTGTCCTCTGTAGTATATATACAGTATACTGTCCTCTGTAGTATATATACAGTATACTGTCCTCTGTAGTATATATACAGTATACTGTCCTCTGTAGTATATATACAGTATACTGTCCTCTGTAGTATATATACAGTATACTGTCCTCTGTAGTATATATACAGTATACTGTCCTCTGTAGTATATATACAGTATACTGTCCTCTGTAGTATATATACAGTATACTGTCCTCTGTAGTATATATACAGTATACTGTCCTCTGTAGTATATATACAGTATACTGTCCTCTGTAGTATATATACAGTATACTGTCCTCTGTAGTATATATACAGTATACTGTCCTCTGTAGTATATATACAGTATACTGTCCTCTGTAGTATATATACAGTATACTGTCCTCTGTAGTATATATACAGTATACTGTCCTCTGTAGTATATATACAGTATACTGTCCTCTGTAGTATATATACAGTATACTGTCCTCTGTAGTATATATACAGTATACTGTCCTCTGTAGTATATATACAGTATACTGTCCTCTGTAGTATATATACAGTATACTGTCCTCTGTAGTATATATACAGTATACTGTCCTCTGTAGTATATATACAGTATACTGTCCTCTGTAGTATATATACAGTATACTGTCCTCTGTAGTATATATACAGTATACTGTCCTCTGTAGTATATATACAGTATACTGTCCTCTGTAGTATATATACAGTATACTGTCCTCTGTAGTATATATACAGTATACTGTCCTCTGTAGTATATATACAGTATACTGTCCTCTGTAGTATATATACAGTATACTGTCCTCTGTAGTATATATACAGTATACTGTCCTCTGTAGTATATATACAGTATACTGTCCTCTGTAGTATATATACAGTATACTGTCCTCTGTAGTATATATACAGTATACTGTCCTCTGTAGTATATATACAGTATACTGTCCTCTGTAGTATATATACAGTATACTGTCCTCTGTAGTATATATACAGTATACTGTCCTCTGTAGTATATATACAGTATACTGTCCTCTGTAGTATATATACAGTATACTGTCCTCTGTAGTATATATACAGTATACTGTCCTCTGTAGTATATATACAGTATACTGTCCTCTGTAGTATATATACAGTATACTGTCCTCTGTAGTATATATACAGTATACTGTCCTCTGTAGTATATATACAGTATACTGTCCTCTGTAGTATATATACAGTATACTGTCCTCTGTAGTATATATACAGTATACTGTCCTCTGTAGTATATATACAGTATACTGTCCTCTGTAGTATATATACAGTATACTGTCCTCTGTAGTATATATACAGTATACTGTCCTCTGTAGTATATATACAGTATACTGTCCTCTGTAGTATATATACAGTATACTGTCCTCTGTAGTATATATACAGTATACTGTCCTCTGTAGTATATATACAGTATACTGTCCTCTGTAGTATATATACAGTATACTGTCCTCTGTAGTATATATACAGTATACTGTCCTCTGTAGTATATATACAGTATACTGTCCTCTGTAGTATATATACAGTATACTGTCCTCTGTAGTATATATACAGTATACTGTCCTCTGTAGTATATATACAGTATACTGTCCTCTGTAGTATATATACAGTATACTGTCCTCTGTAGTATATATACAGTATACTGTCCTCTGTAGTATATATACAGTATACTGTCCTCTGTAGTATATATACAGTATACTGTCCTCTGTAGTATATATATACAGTATACTGTCCTCTGTAGTATATATACAGTATACTGTCCTCTGTAGTATATATACAGTATACTGTCCTCTGTAGTATATATACAGTATACTGTCCTCTGTAGTATATATACAGTATACTGTCCTCTGTAGTATATATACAGTATACTGTCCTCTGTAGTATATATACAGTATACTGTCCTCTGTAGTATATATACAGTATACTGTCCTCTGTAGTATATATATACAGTATACTGTCCTCTGTAGTATATATATACAGTATACTGTCCTCTGTAGTATATATATACAGTATACTGTCCTCTGTAGTATATATACAGTATACTGTCCTCTGTAGTATATATACAGTATACTGTCCTCTGTAGTATATATACAGTATACTGTCCTCTGTAGTATATATACAGTATACTGTCCTCTGTAGTATATATACAGTATACTGTCCTCTGTAGTATATATACAGTATACTGTCCTCTGTAGTATATATACAGTATACTGTCCTCTGTAGTATATATACAGTATACTGTCCTCTGTAGTATATATACAGTATACTGTCCTCTGTAGTATATATACAGTATACTGTCCTCTGTAGTATATATACAGTATACTGTCCTCTGTAGTATATATACAGTATACTGTCCTCTGTAGTATATATACAGTATACTGTCCTCTGTAGTATATATACAGTATACTGTCCTCTGTAGTATATATACAGTATACTGTCCTCTGTAGTATATATACAGTATACTGTCCTCTGTAGTATATATACAGTATACTGTCCTCTGTAGTATATATACAGTATACTGTCCTCTGTAGTATATATACAGTATACTGTCCTCTGTAGTATATATACAGTATACTGTCCTCTGTAGTATATATACAGTATACTGTCCTCTGTAGTATATATACAGTATACTGTCCTCTGTAGTATATATACAGTATACTGTCCTCTGTAGTATATATACAGTATACTGTCCTCTGTAGTATATATACAGTATACTGTCCTCTGTAGTATATATACAGTATACTGTCCTCTGTAGTATATATACAGTATACTGTCCTCTGTAGTATATATACAGTATACTGTCCTCTGTAGTATATATACAGTATACTGTCCTCTGTAGTATATATACAGTATACTGTCCTCTGTAGTATATATACAGTATACTGTCCTCTGTAGTATATATACAGTATACTGTCCTCTGTAGTATATATACAGTATACTGTCCTCTGTAGTATATATACAGTATACTGTCCTCTGTAGTATATATACAGTATACTGTCCTCTGTAGTATATATACAGTATACTGTCCTCTGTAGTATATATACAGTATACTGTCCTCTGTAGTATATATACAGTATACTGTCCTCTGTAGTATATATACAGTATACTGTCCTCTGTAGTATATATACAGTATACTGTCCTCTGTAGTATATATACAGTATACTGTCCTCTGTAGTATATATACAGTATACTGTCCTCTGTAGTATATATACAGTATACTGTCCTCTGTAGTATATATACAGTATACTGTCCTCTGTAGTATATATACAGTATACTGTCCTCTGTAGTATATATACAGTATACTGTCCTCTGTAGTATATATACAGTATACTGTCCTCTGTAGTATATATACAGTATACTGTCCTCTGTAGTATATATACAGTATACTGTCCTCTGTAGTATATATACAGTATACTGTCCTCTGTAGTATATATACAGTATACTGTCCTCTGTAGTATATATACAGTATACTGTCCTCTGTAGTATATATACAGTATACTGTCCTCTGTAGTATATATACAGTATACTGTCCTCTGTAGTATATATACAGTATACTGTCCTCTGTAGTATATATACAGTATACTGTCCTCTGTAGTATATATACAGTATACTGTCCTCTGTAGTATATATACAGTATACTGTCCTCTGTAGTATATATACAGTATACTGTCCTCTGTAGTATATATACAGTATACTGTCCTCTGTAGTATATATACAGTATACTGTCCTCTGTAGTATATATACAGTATACTGTCCTCTGTAGTATATATACAGTATACTGTCCTCTGTAGTATATATACAGTATACTGTCCTCTGTAGTATATATACAGTATACTGTCCTCTGTAGTATATATACAGTATACTGTCCTCTGTAGTATATATACAGTATACTGTCCTCTGTAGTATATATACAGTATACTGTCCTCTGTAGTATATATACAGTATACTGTCCTCTGTAGTATATATACAGTATACTGTCCTCTGTAGTATATATACAGTATACTGTCCTCTGTAGTATATATACAGTATACTGTCCTCTGTAGTATATATACAGTATACTGTCCTCTGTAGTATATATACAGTATACTGTCCTCTGTAGTATATATACAGTATACTGTCCTCTGTAGTATATATACAGTATACTGTCCTCTGTAGTATATATACAGTATACTGTCCTCTGTAGTATATATACAGTATACTGTCCTCTGTAGTATATATACAGTATACTGTCCTCTGTAGTATATATACAGTATACTGTCCTCTGTAGTATATATACAGTATACTGTCCTCTGTAGTATATATACAGTATACTGTCCTCCTGTAGTATATATACAGTATACCTGTCCTCTGAGTTATATACAGTATACCGTCCTCTGTAGTATATATACAGTATACAGTCCTCTGTAGTAGATAGAACATATACTTCCTCTGTATATAGTATACTGTATACTGTCCCGTCTAGTAGTATATATACAGTATACTGTCCTCTGTAGTATATATACAGTATACTGTCCTTTGTAGTATATATACAGTATACTGTCCTCTGTAGTATATATACAGTATACTGTCCTCTGTAGTATATATACAGTATACTGTCCTCTGTAGTATATATAAAGTATACTGTCCTCTGTAGTATATATACAGTATACTGTCCTCTGTAGTATATATACAGTATACTGTCCTCTGTAGTATATATACAGTATACTGTCCTTTGTAGTATATATACAGTATACTGTCCTCTGTAGTATATATACAGTATACTGTCCTCTGTAGTATATATAAAGTATACTGTCCTCTGTAGTATATATACAGTATACTGTCCTCTGTAGTATATATACAGTATCCTGTTCTCTGTAGTATATATACAGTATACTGTCCTCTCTAGTGTATATATACAGTATACTGTCCTCTGTAGTATATATACAGTATACTGTCCTCTGTAGTATATATACAGTATACTGTCCTTTGTAGTATATATACAGTATACTGTCCTCTGTAGTATATATACAGTATACTGTCCTTTGTAGTATATATACAGTATACTGTCCTCTGTAGTATATATACAGTATACTGTCCTCTGTAGTATATATATACAGTATACTGTCCTCTGTAGTATATATACAGTATACTGTCCTCTGTAGTATATATATACAGTATACTGTCCTCTGTAGTATATATATACAGTATACTGTCCTCTGTAGTATATATACAGTATCCTGTCCTTTGTAGTATATATACAGTATACTGTCCTCTGTAGTGTATATATACAGTATACTGTCCTCTGTAGTATATATACAGTATACTGTCCTCTGTAGTATATATACAGTATACTGTCCTTTGTAGTATATATACAGTATACTGTCCTCTGTAGTATATATACAGTATACTGTCCTCTGTAGTATATATATACAGTATACTGTCCTCTGTAGTATATATACAGTATCCTGTCCTCTGTAGTATATATACAGTATACTGTCCTCTGTAGTATATATACAGTATACTGTCCTCTGTAGTATATATATACAGTATACTGCCCTCTGTAGTATATATATATACAGTATACTGCCCTCTGTAGTATATATATACAGTATACTGTCCTCTGTAGTATATATACAGTATACTGTCCTCTGTAGTGTATATATACAGTATACTGTCCTCTGTAGTATATATACAGTATACTGTCCTTTGTAGTATATATACAGTATACTGTCCTCTGTAGTATATATACAGTATACTGTCCTCTGTAGTATATATACAGTATACTGTCCTCTGTAGTATATATACAGTATACTGTCCTTTGTAGTATATATACAGTATACTGTCCTCTGTAGTATATATACAGTATACTGTCCTCTGTAGTATATATACAGTATACTGTCCTCTGTAGTATATATACAGTATACTGTCCTCTGTAGTGTATATATACAGTATACTGTCCTCTGTAGTATATATACAGTATACTGTCCTCTGTAGTATATATACAGTATACTGTCCTTTGTAGTATATATACAGTATACTGTCCTCTGTAGTATATATACAGTATACTGTCCTCTGTAGTATATATACAGTATACTGTCCTATATAGTATATATACAGTATACTGTCCTCTGTAGTATATATACAGTATACTGTCCTCTGTAGTATATATACAGTATACTGTCCTCTGTAGTATATATACAGTATACAGTCCTCTGTAGTATATATACAGTATCCTGTCCTCTGTAGTATATATACAGTATACTGTCCTCTGTAGTGTATATATACAGTATACTGTCCTCTGTAGTATATATACAGTATACCGTTCTCTGTAGTATATATACAGTATACTGTCCTCTGTAGTATATATACAGTATACTGTCCTTTGTAGTATATATACAGTATACTGTCCTCTGTAGTATATATACAGTATACTGTCCTCTGTAGTATATATAAAGTATACTGTCCTCTGTAGTATATATACAGTATACTGTCCTCTGTAGTATATATACAGTATCCTGTCCTCTGTAGTATATATACAGTATACTGTCCTCTGTAGTGTATATATACAGTATACTGTCCTCTGTAGTATATATACAGTATACTGTCCTCTGTAGTATATATACAGTATACTGTCCTCTGTAGTATATATACAGTATACTGTCCTTTGTAGTATATATACAGTATACTGTCCTCTGTAGTATATATACAGTATACTGTCCTCTGTAGTATATATACAGTATACTGTCCTCTGTAGTATATATAAAGTATACTGTCCTCTGTAGTATATATACAGTATACTGTCCTCTGTAGTATATATACAGTATACTGTCCTCTGTAGTATATATACAGTATACTGTCCTCTGTAGTATATATACAGTATACTGTCCTTTGTAGTATATATACAGTATACTGTCCTCTGTAGTATATATACAGTATACTGTCCTCTGTAGTATATATACAGTATACTGTCCTCTGTAGTATATATAAAGTATACTGTCCTCTGTAGTATATATACAGTATACTGTCCTCTGTAGTATATATACAGTATCCTGTCCTCTGTAGTATATATACAGTATACTGTCCTCTGTAGTGTATATATACAGTATACTGTCCTCTGTAGTATATATACAGTATACTGTCCTCTGTAGTATATATACAGTATACTGTCCTTTGTAGTATATATACAGTATACTGTCCTCTGTAGTATATATACAGTATACTGTCCTCTGTAGTATATATACAGTATACTGTCCTCTGTAGTATATATACAGTATACTGTCCTATGTAGTATATATACAGTATACTGTCCTCTGTAGTATATATACAGTATACTGTCCTCTGTAGTATATATACAGTATACTGTCCTCTGTAGTATATATACAGTATACTGTCCTCTGTAGTATATATACAGTATCCTGTCCTCTGTGGTATATATACAGTATACTGTCCTCTGTAGTGTATATATACAGTATACTGTCCTCTGTAGTATATATACAGTATACCGTCCTCTGTAGTATATATACAGTATACTGTCCTCTGTAGTATATATACAGTATACTGTCCTTTGTAGTATATATACAGTATACTGTCCTCTGTAGTATATATACAGTATACTGTCCTCTGTAGTATATATACAGTATACTGTCCTTTGTAGTATATATACAGTATACTGTCCTCTGTAGTATATATACAGTATACTGTCCTTTGTAGTATATATACAGTATACTGTCCTCTGTAGTATATATACAGTATACTGTCCTCTGTAGTATATATACAGTATACTGTCCTCTGTAGTATATATACAGTATACTGTCCTCTGTAGTATATATACAGTATCCTGTCCTCTGTAGTATATATACAGTATACTGTCCTCTGTAGTGTATATATACAGTATACTGTCCTCTGTAGTATATATACAGTATACTGTCCTCTGTAGTATATATACAGTATACTGTCCTTTGTAGTATATATACAGTATACTGTCCTCTGTAGTATATATACAGTATACTGTCCTCTGTAGTATATATATACAGTATACTGTCCTCTGTAGTATATATACAGTATACTGTCCTCTGTAGTATATATATACAGTATACTGTCCTCTGTAGTATATATATACAGTATACTGTCCTCTGTAGTATATATACAGTATCCTGTCCTCTGTAGTATATATACAGTATACTGTCCTCTGTAGTGTATATATACAGTATACTGTCCTCTGTAGTATATATACAGTATACTGTCCTCTGTAGTATATATACAGTATACTGTCCTCTGTAGTATATATACAGTATACTGTCCTCTGTAGTATATATATACAGTATACTGTCCTCTGTAGTATATATACAGTATCCTGTCATCTGTAGTATATATACAGTATACTGTCCTCTGTAGTATATATACAGTATACTGTCCTCTGTAGTATATATATACAGTATACTGCCCTCTGTAGTATATATATATACAGTATACTGCCCTCTGTAGTATATATATACAGTATACTGTCCTCTGTAGTATATATATACAGTATACTGTCCTCTGTAGTGTATATACAGTATACTGTCCTCTGTAGTGTATATATACAGTATACTGTCCTCTGTAGTATATATACAGTATACTGTCCTTTGTAGTATATATACAGTATACTGTCCTCTGTAGTATATATACAGTATACTGTCCTCTGTAGTATATATACAGTATACTGTCCTCTGTAGTATATATACAGTATACTGTCCTTTGTAGTATATATACAGTATACTGTCCTCTGTAGTATATATACAGTATACTGTCCTCTGTAGTATATATACAGTATACTGTCCTCTGTAGTATATATACAGTATACTGTCCTCTGTAGTATATATACAGTATACTGTCCTCTGTAGTGTATATATCCAGTATACTGTCCTCTGTAGTATATATACAGTATACTGTCCTCTGTAGTATATATACAGTATACTGTCCTTTGTAGTATATATACAGTATACTGTCCTCTGTAGTATATATACAGTATACTGTCCTCTGTAGTATATATACAGTATACTGTCCTCTGTAGTATATATACAGTATACTGTCCTATGTAGTATATATACAGTATACTGTCCTCTGTAGTATATATACAGTATACTGTCCTCTGTAGTATATATACAGTATCCTGTCCTCTGTAGTATATATACAGTATACTGTCCTCTGTAGTGTATATATACAGTATACTGTCCTCTGTAGTATATATACAGTATACCGTCCTCTGTAGTATATATACAGTATACTGTCCTCTGTAGTATATATACAGTATACTGTCCTTTGTAGTATATATACAGTATACTGTCCTCTGTAGTATATATACAGTATACTGTCCTCTGTAGTATATATACAGTATACTGTCCTTTGTAGTATATATACAGTATACTGTCCTCTGTAGTATATATACAGTATACTGTCCTCTGTAGTATATATACAGTATACTGTCCTATATAGTATATATACAGTATACTGTCCTCTGTAGTATATATACAGTATACTGTCCTCTGTAGTATATATACAGTATACTGTCCTCTGTAGTATATATACAGTATACAGTCCTCTGTAGTATATATACAGTATCCTGTCCTCTGTAGTATATATACAGTATACTGTCCTCTGTAGTGTATATATACAGTATACTGTCCTCTGTAGTATATATACAGTATACCGTTCTCTGTAGTATATATACAGTATACTGTCCTCTGTAGTATATATACAGTATACTGTCCTTTGTAGTATATATACAGTATACTGTCCTCTGTAGTATATATACAGTATACTGTCCTCTGTAGTATATATAAAGTATACTGTCCTCTGTAGTATATATACAGTATACTGTCCTCTGTAGTATATATACAGTATCCTGTCCTCTGTAGTATATATACAGTATACTGTCCTCTGTAGTGTATATATACAGTATACTGTCCTCTGTAGTATATATACAGTATACTGTCCTCTGTAGTATATATACAGTATACTGTCCTCTGTAGTATATATACAGTATACTGTCCTTTGTAGTATATATACAGTATACTGTCCTCTGTAGTATATATACAGTATACTGTCCTCTGTAGTATATATACAGTATACTGTCCTCTGTAGTATATATAAAGTATACTGTCCTCTGTAGTATATATACAGTATACTGTCCTCTGTAGTATATATACAGTATACTGTCCTCTGTAGTATATATACAGTATACTGTCCTCTGTAGTATATATACAGTATACTGTCCTTTGTAGTATATATACAGTATACTGTCCTCTGTAGTATATATACAGTATACTGTCCTCTGTAGTATATATACAGTATACTGTCCTCTGTAGTATATATAAAGTATACTGTCCTCTGTAGTATATATACAGTATACTGTCCTCTGTAGTATATATACAGTATCCTGTCCTCTGTAGTATATATACAGTATACTGTCCTCTGTAGTGTATATATACAGTATACTGTCCTCTGTAGTATATATACAGTATACTGTCCTCTGTAGTATATATACAGTATACTGTCCTTTGTAGTATATATACAGTATACTGTCCTCTGTAGTATATATACAGTATACTGTCCTCTGTAGTATATATACAGTATACTGTCCTCTGTAGTATATATACAGTATACTGTCCTATGTAGTATATATACAGTATACTGTCCTCTGTAGTATATATACAGTATACTGTCCTCTGTAGTATATATACAGTATACTGTCCTCTGTAGTATATATACAGTATACTGTCCTCTGTAGTATATATACAGTATCCTGTCCTCTGTGGTATATATACAGTATACTGTCCTCTGTAGTGTATATATACAGTATACTGTCCTCTGTAGTATATATACAGTATACCGTCCTCTGTAGTATATATACAGTATACTGTCCTCTGTAGTATATATACAGTATACTGTCCTTTGTAGTATATATACAGTATACTGTCCTCTGTAGTATATATACAGTATACTGTCCTCTGTAGTATATATACAGTATACTGTCCTTTGTAGTATATATACAGTATACTGTCCTCTGTAGTATATATACAGTATACTGTCCTTTGTAGTATATATACAGTATACTGTCCTCTGTAGTATATATACAGTATACTGTCCTCTGTAGTATATATACAGTATACTGTCCTCTGTAGTATATATACAGTATACTGTCCTCTGTAGTATATATACAGTATCCTGTCCTCTGTAGTATATATACAGTATACTGTCTTCTGTAGTGTATATATACAGTATACTGTCCTCTGTAGTATATATACAGTATACTGTCCTCTGTAGTATATATACAGTATACTGTCCTTTGTAGTATATATACAGTATACTGTCCTCTGTAGTATATATACAGTATACTGTCCTCTGTAGTATATATATACAGTATACTGTCCTCTGTAGTATATATACAGTATACTGTCCTCTGTAGTATATATATACAGTATACTGTCCTCTGTAGTATATATATACAGTATACTGTCCTCTGTAGTATATATACAGTATCCTGTCCTCTGTAGTATATATACAGTATACTGTCCTCTGTAGTGTATATATACAGTATACTGTCCTCTGTAGTATATATACAGTATACTGTCCTCTGTAGTATATATACAGTATACTGTCCTCTGTAGTATATATACAGTATACTGTCCTCTGTAGTATATATATACAGTATACTGTCCTCTGTAGTATATATACAGTATCCTGTCATCTGTAGTATATATACAGTATACTGTCCTCTGTAGTATATATACAGTATACTGTCCTCTGTAGTATATATATACAGTATACTGCCCTCTGTAGTATATATATATACAGTATACTGCCCTCTGTAGTATATATATACAGTATACTGTCCTCTGTAGTATATATATACAGTATACTGTCCTCTGTAGTGTATATACAGTATACTGTCCTCTGTAGTGTATATATACAGTATACTGTCCTCTGTAGTATATATACAGTATACTGTCCTTTGTAGTATATATACAGTATACTGTCCTCTGTAGTATATATACAGTATACTGTCCTCTGTAGTATATATACAGTATACTGTCCTCTGTAGTATATATACAGTATACTGTCCTTTGTAGTATATATACAGTATACTGTCCTCTGTAGTATATATACAGTATACTGTCCTCTGTAGTATATATACAGTATACTGTCCTCTGTAGTATATATACAGTATACTGTCCTCTGTAGTATATATACAGTATACTGTCCTCTGTAGTGTATATATCCAGTATACTGTCCTCTGTAGTATATATACAGTATACTGTCCTCTGTAGTATATATACAGTATACTGTCCTTTGTAGTATATATACAGTATACTGTCCTCTGTAGTATATATACAGTATACTGTCCTCTGTAGTATATATACAGTATACTGTCCTCTGTAGTATATATACAGTATACTGTCCTATGTAGTATATATACAGTATACTGTCCTCTGTGGTATATATACAGTATACTGTCCTCTGTAGTATATATACAGTATCCTGTCCTCTGTAGTATATATACAGTATACTGTCCTCTGTAGTGTATATATACAGTATACTGTCCTCTGTAGTATATATACAGTATACCGTCCTCTGTAGTATATATACAGTATACTGTCCTCTGTAGTATATATACAGTATACTGTCCTTTGTAGTATATATACAGTATACTGTCCTCTGTAGTATATATACAGTATACTGTCCTCTGTAGTATATATAAAGTATACTGTCCTCTGTAGTATATATACAGTATACTGTCCTCTGTAGTATATATACAGTATCCTGTCCTCTGTAGTATATATACAGTATACTGTCCTCTGTAGTGTATATATACAGTATACTGTCCTCTGTAGTATATATACAGTATACTGTCCTCTGTAGTATATATACAGTATACTGTCCTCTGTAGTATATATACAGTATACTGTCCTTTGTAGTATATATACAGTATACTGTCCTCTGTAGTATATATACAGTATACTGTCCTCTGTAGTATATATACAGTATACTGTCCTCTGTAGTATATATAAAGTATACTGTCCTCTGTAGTATATATACAGTATACTGTCCTCTGTAGTATATATACAGTATCCTGTCCTCTGTAGTATATATACAGTATACTGTCCTCTGTAGTGTATATATACAGTATACTGTCCTCTGTAGTATATATACAGTATACTGTCCTCTGTAGTATATATACAGTATACTGTCCTTTGTAGTATATATACAGTATACTGTCCTCTGTAGTATATATACAGTATACTGTCCTCTGTAGTATATATACAGTATACTGTCCTCTGTAGTATATATACAGTATACTGTCCTATGTAGTATATATACAGTATACTGTCCTCTGTAGTATATATACAGTATACTGTCCTCTGTAGTATATATACAGTATACTGTCCTCTGTAGTATATATACAGTATACTGTCCTCTGTAGTATATATACAGTATACTGTCCTCTGTAGTATATATACAGTATCCTGTCCTCTGTAGTATATATACAGTATACTGTCCTCTGTAGTGTATATATACAGTATACTGTCCTCTGTAGTATATATACAGTATACCGTCCTCTGTAGTATATATACAGTATACTGTCCTCTGTAGTATATTTACAGTATACTGTCCTTTGTAGTATATATACAGTATACTGTCCTCTGTAGTATATATACAGTATACTGTCCTCTGTAGTATATATACAGTATACTGTCCTTTGTAGTATATATACAGTATACTGTCCTCTGTAGTATATATACAGTATACTGTCCTCTGTAGTATATATACAGTATACTGTCCTCTGTAGTATATATACAGTATACTGTCCTCTGTAGTATATATACAGTATCCTGTCCTCTGTAGTATATATACAGTATACTGTCCTCTGTAGTGTATATATACAGTATACTGTCCTCTGTAGTATATATACAGTATACCGTCCTCTGTAGTATATATACAGTATACTGTCCTCTGTAGTATATATACAGTATACTGTCCTTTGTAGTATATATACAGTATACTGTCCTCTGTAGTATATATACAGTATACTGTCCTCTGTAGTATATATACAGTATACTGTCCTCTGTAGTGTATATATATATACAGTGCTCTGTAGTATACATACAGTATACTGTCCTCTGTAGTATATATATACAGTATACTGTCCTCTGTAGTGTATATACAGTATACTGTTCTCTGTATTATATATACAGTATACTGTCCTCTGTAGTATATATACAGTATACTGTCCTCTGTAGTATATATACAGTATACTGTCCTCTGTAGTATATATACAGTATACTGTCCTCTGTAGTATATATAGAGTATACTGTCCTCTGTAGTGTGTATATATACAGTATACTGTCCTTTGTAGTATATATACAGTATACTGTCCTCTGTAGTATATATACAGTATACTGTCCTCTGTAGTATATATAAAGTATACTGTCCTCTGTAGTATATATACAGTATACTGTCCTCTGTAGTATATATACAGTATCCTGTCCTCTGTAGTATATATACAGTATACTGTCCTCTGTAGTGTATATATACAGTATACTGTCCTCTGTAGTATATATACAGTATACTGTCCTCTGTAGTATATATACAGTATACTGTCCTCTGTAGTATATATACAGTACACTGTCCTCTGTAGTATATATACAGTATACTGTTCTCTGTAGTATATATACAGTATACTGTCCTCTGTAGTATATATACAGTATACTGTCCTTTGTAGTATATATACAGTATACTGTCCTCTGTAGTATATATACAGTATACTGTCCTCTGTAGTATATATACAGTATACTGTCCTCTGTAGTATATATAAAGTATACTGTCCTCTGTAGTATATATACAGTATACTGTCCTCTGTAGTATATATATACAGTATCCTGTCCTCTGTAGTATATATACAGTATACTGTCCTCTGTAGTGTATATATACAGTATACTGTCCTCTGTAGTATATATACAGTATACTGTCCTCTGTAGTATATATACAGTATACTGTCCTTTGTAGTATATATACAGTATACTGTCCTCTGTAGTATATATACAGTATACTGTCCTCTGTAGTATATATACAGTATACTGTCCTTTGTAGTATATATACAGTATACTGTCCTCTGTAGTATATATACAGTATACTGTCCTTTGTAGTATATATACAGTATACTGTCCTCTGTAGTATATATACAGTATACTGTCCTCTGTAGTATATATACAGTATACTGTCCTCTGTAGTATATATACAGTATACTGTCCTTTGTAGTATATATACAGTATCCTGTCCTCTGTAGTATATATACAGTATACTGTCCTCTGTAGTGTATATATACAGTATACTGTCCTCTGTAGTATATATACAGTATACTGTCCTCTGTAGTATATATACAGTATACTGTCCTCTGTAGTATATATACAGTATACTGTCCTCTGTAGTATATATACAGTATACTGTCCTTTGTAGTATATATACAGTATACTGTCCTCTGTAGTATATATACAGTATACTGTCCTCTGTAGTATATATATACAGTATACTGTCCTCTGTAGTATATATACAGTATCCTGTCCTCTGTAGTATATATACAGTATACTGTCCTCTGTAGTATATATACAGTATACTGTCCTCTGTAGTATATTTATACAGTATACTGCCCTCTGTAGTATATATATATACAGTATACTGCCCTCTGTAGTATATATATACAGTATACTGTCCTCTGTAGTATATATACAGTATACTGTCCTCTGTAGTGTATATATACAGTATACTGTCCTCTGTAGTATATATACAGTATACTGTCCTTTGTAGTATATATACAGTATACTGTCCTCTGTAGTATATATACAGTATACTGTCCTCTGTAGAATATATACAGTATACTGTCCTTTGTAGTATATATACAGTATACTGTCCTCTGTAGTATATATACAGTATACTGTCCTTTGTAGTATATATACAGTATACTGTCCTCTGTAGTATATATACAGTATACTGTCCTCTGTAGTATATATACAGTATACTGTCCTCTGTAGTGTATATATACAGTATACTGTCCTCTGTAGTATATATACAGTATACTGTCCTCTGTAGTATATATACAGTATACTGTCCTCTGTAGTATATATACAGTATACTGTCCTCTGTAGTGTATATATACAGTATACTGTCCTCTGTAGTATATATACAGTATACTGTCCTTTGTAGTATATATACAGTATACTGTCCTCTGTAGTATATATACAGTATACTGTCCTCTGTAGAATATATACAGTATACTGTCCTTTGTAGTATATATACAGTATACTGTCCTCTGTAGTATATATACAGTATACTGTCCTTTGTAGTATATATACAGTATACTGTCCTCTGTAGTATATATACAGTATACTGTCCTCTGTAGTATATATACAGTATACTGTCCTCTGTAGTGTATATATACAGTATACTGTCCTCTGTAGTATATATACAGTATACTGTCCTTTGTAGTATATATACAGTATACTGTCCTCTGTAGTATATATACAGTATACTGTCCTTTGTAGTATATATACAGTATACTGTCCTCTGTAGTATATATACAGTATACTGTCCTTTGTAGTATATATACAGTATACTGTCCTCTGTAGTATATATACAGTATACTGTCCTCTGTAGTATATATACAGTATACTGTCCTCTGTAGTATATATACAGTATACTGTCCTCTGTAGTATATATACAGTATACTGTCCTCTGTAATATATATACAGTATACTGTCCTTTGTAGTATATATACAGTATACTGTCCTCTGTAGTATATATACAGTATACTGTCCTCTGTAGTATATATACAGTATACTGTCCTCTGTAGTATATATACAGTATACTGTCCTCTGTAGTATATATACAGTATCCTGTCCTCTGTAGTATATATACAGTATACTGTCCTCTGTAGTATATATACAGTATACTGTCCTTTGTAGTATATATACAGTATACTGTCCTCTGTAGTATATATACAGTATACTGTCCTCTGTAGTATATATACAGTATACTGTCCTTTGTAGTATATATACAGTATACTGTCCTCTGTAGTATATATACAGTATACTGTCCTCTGTAGTATATATACAGTATACTGTCCTCTGTAGTATATATACAGTATACTGTCCTTTGTAGTATATATACAGTATACTGTCCTCTGTAGTATATATACAGTATACTGTCCTCTGTAGTATATATACAGTATACTGTCCTCTGTAGTATATATACAGTATACTGTCCTCTGTAGTATATATACAGTATACTGTCCTCTGTAGTATATATACAGTATACTGTCCTTTGTAGTATATATACAGTATACTGTCCTCTGTAGTATATATACAGTATACTGTCCTCTGTAGTATATATACAGTATACTGTCCTCTGTAGTATATATACAGTATACTGTCCTCTGTATTATATATACAGTATACTGTCCTCTGTAGTATATATACAGTATCCTGTCCTCTGTAGTATTTATACAGTATACTGTCCTCTGTAGTGTATATATACAGTATACTGTCCTCTGTAGTATATATACAGTATACTGTCCTCTGTAGTATATATACAGTATACTGTCCTTTGTAGTATATATACAGTATACTGTCCTCTGTAGTATATATACAGTATACTGTCCTCTGTAGTATATATACAGTATACTGTCCTTTGTAGTATATATACAGTATACTGTCCTCTGTAGTATATATACAGTATACTGTCCTTTTTTAGTATATATACAGTATACTGTCCTCTGTAGTATATATACAGTATACTGTCCTCTGTAGTATATATACAGTATACTGTCCTCTGTAGTATATATACAGTATACTGTCCTCTGTAGTATATATACAGTATACTGTCCTCTGTAGTATATATACAGTATCCTGTCCTCTGTAGTATATATACAGTATACTGTCCTCTGTAGTGTATATATACAGTATACTGTCCTCTGTAGTATATATACAGTATACTGTCCTCTGTAGTATATATACAGTATACTGTCCTTTGTATTATATATACAGTATACTGTCCTCTGTAGTATATATACAGTATACTGTCCTCTGTAGTATATATACAGTATACTGTCCTCTGTAGTATATATACAGTATACTGTCCTCTGTAGTATATATACAGTATACTGTCCTTTGTAGTATATATACAGTATACTGTCCTCTGTAGTATATATACAGTATACTGTCCTCTGTAGTATATATACAGTATACTGTCCTCTGTAGTATATATACAGTATACTGTCCTCTGTAGTATATATACAGTATACTGTCCTCTGTAGTATATATACAGTATACTGTCCTCTGTAGTATATATACAGTATCCTGTCCTCTGTAGTATATATACAGTATACTGTTCTCTGTAGTGTATATATACAGTATACTGTCCTCTGTAGTATATATACAGTATACTGTCCTCTGTAGTATATATACAGTATACTGTCCTTTGTAGTATATATACAGTATACTGTCCTCTGTAGTATATATACAGTATACTGTCCTCTGTAGTATATATACAGTATACTGTCCTTTGTAGTATATATACAGTATACTGTCCTCTGTAGTATATATACAGTATACTGTCCTCTGTAGTATATATACAGTATACTGTCCTCTGTAGTATATATACAGTATACTGTCCTTTGTAGTATATATACAGTATACTGTCCTCTGTAGTATATATACAGTATACTGTCCTCTGTAGTATATATACAGTATACTGTCCTCTGTAGTATATATACAGTATACTGTCCTCTGTAGTATATATACAGTATACTGTCCTCTGTAGTATATATACAGTATCCTGTCCTCTGTAGTATATATACAGTATACTGTCCTCTGTAGTGTATATATACAGTATACTGTCCTCTGTAGTATATATACAGTATACTGTCCTCTGTAGTATATATACAGTATACTGTCCTTTGTAGTATATATACAGTATACTGTCCTCTGTAGTATATATACAGTATACTGTCCTCTGTAGTATATATACAGTATACTGTCCTCTGTAGTATATATACAGTATACTGTCCTCTGTAGTATATATACAGTATACTGTCCTCTGTAGTATATATACAGTATACTGTCCTTTGTAGTGTATATACACAGTATACTGTTCTCTGTAGTATATATACAGTATACTGTCCTCTGTAGTATATATACAGTATACTGTCCTCTGTAGTATATATACAGTATACTGTCCTCTGTAGTATATATATACAGCATACTGTTCTCTGTAGTATATATACAGTATACTGTCCTCTGTAGTATATATACAGTATACTGTCCTCTGTAGTATATATACAGTATACTGTCCTCTGTAGTATATATATACAGTATACTGTTCTCTGTAGTATATATACAGTATACTGTCCTCTGTAGTATATATACAGTACACTGTTCTCTGTAGTGTATATACAGTATACTGTCCTCTGTAGTATATATACAGTATACTGTCCTCTGTAGTATATATACAGTGTACTGTCCTCTGTAGTATATATACAGTATACTGTCCTCTGTAGTATATATACAGTATACTGTCCTCTGTAGTATATATACAGTATACTGTCCTCTGTAGTATATATACAGTATACTGTCCTTTGTAGTATATATACAGTATACTGTCCTCTGTAGTATATATACAGTATACTGTCCTCTGTAGTATATATACAGTATACTGTCCTCTGTAGTATATATATACAGCATACTGTTCTCTGTAGTATATATACAGTATACTGTCCTCTGTAGTATATATACAGTATACTGTCCTCTGTAGTATATATACAGTATACTGTCCTCTGTAGTATATATACAGTATACTGTCCTCTGTAGTATATATACAGTATCCTGTCCTCTGTAGTATATATACAGTATACTGTCCTCTGTAGTGTATATATACAGTATACTGTCCTCTGTAGTATATATACAGTATACTGTCCTCTGTAGTATATATACAGTATACTGTCCTTTGTAGTATATATACAGTATACTGTCCTCTGTAGTATATATACAGTATACTGTCCTCTGTAGTATATATACAGTATACTGTCCTTTGTAGTATATATACAGTATACTGTCCTCTGTAGTATATATACAGTATACTGTCCTCTGTAGTATATATACAGTATACTGTCCTCTGTAGTATATATACAGTATACTGTCCTCTGTAGTATATATACAGTATACTGTCCTCTGTAGTATATATACAGTATACTGTCCTCTGTAGTGTATATATACAGTATACTGTCCTCTGTAGTATATATACAGTATACTGTCCTCTGTAGTATATATACAGTATACTGTCCTTTGTAGTATATATACAGTATACTGTCCTCTGTAGTATATATACAGTATACTGTCCTCTGTAGTATATATACAGTATACTGTCCTCTGTAGTATATATACAGTATACTGTCCTTTGTAGTATATATACAGTATACTGTCCTCTGTAGTATATATACAGTATACTGTCCTCTGTAGTATATATACAGTATACTGTCCTCTGTAGTATATATACAGTATCCTGTCCTCTGTAGTATATATACAGTATACTGTCCTCTGTAGTATATATATACAGTATACTGTCCTCTGTAGTATATATACAGTATACTGTCCTTTGTAGTATATATACAGTATACTGTCCTTTGTAGTATATATACAGTATACTGTCCTCTGTAGTATATATACAGTATACTGTCCTCTGTAGTATATATACAGTATACTGTCCTTTGTAGTATATATACAGTATACTGTCCTCTGTAGTATATATACAGTATACTGTCCTATGTAGTATATATACAGTATACTGTCCTCTGTAGTATATATACAGTATACTGTCCTTTGTAGTATATATACAGTATACTGTCCTCTGTAGTATATATACAGTATACTGTCCTCTGTAGTATATATACAGTATACTGTCCTATGTAGTATATATACAGTATACTGTCCTCTGTAGTATATATACAGTATACTGTCCTTTGTAGTATATATACAGTATACTGTCCTCTGTAGTATATATACAGTATACTGTCCTCTGTAGTATATATATACAGTATA